>NC_064640.1:202193176-202533354 GCF_023864345.2 Schistocerca serialis cubense
CGGCTGTAGTTTCCCCTTGCTTTCAGCCATTCGCAGTACCAGCACAGGAAGGTCATTTTGGTTAGTGTTCCATGGCCAGATCAGTCAATCATCCAGACTGTTGCCCCTACAACTACTGAAAAGGCTGCTGCCCCTCTTCAGGAACTACACGTTTGTCTGGCCTCTCAACAGATACCCCTCCATTGTCATTGCACCTATGGTACGGCTATCTCTATCGCTGAGGCACGCAAGCCTCCCCACCAATGGCAAGGTCCACGGTTCATGGGGGGGGGGGGGGGGGGGGGGGGGGGGTCTCAGAGTAGGCAAAGCAATCTAAGTCCTGTTCATACCATATCAGAGTTCTGCCAATAATAACCAGAGTCGAAAATACAAACACTGTAATCCATTTCACTATATCAATCAGCACATACTTCACTGATTGCATAACAGCAGAGAAACGGGCAGCTGCTGACCAGGATGGTGGAGGTAAAGTCGATTTTGATCTGGCGTCACAGAAATCCATGGGTAGAGACCATGGTATATTTCAGGGACCCATGGTGGGTGGAGAGTGTCCCACGAATCCAGGTCGGGTAGTGTCCAAAGTCATTGGCATCCACCCAGAAATGAGAGGCCTCAGCACCAACATGCGCTGGTGGTGGGTACAAAATGTCTGAGTGGGAGGGGTGAGGGCAGTGGAGAAGCCACTCTGGGAGGCTTCGGGCTTTGACTGGGCTGGCCTGTAACAGAGGGTATTACGTACTGTGCTGGGTATCATTTCCTTGCAGGTGTTGGTCACAAGAAAATCTTCTGTTTGTTCAAGTCTATGAGCTGCGAGGTTGAACTCTAAATATGTCAAGGATGATTGCAGAATAGGACACTGGTGCAGGCTGCATTTTAGTTCTTCTGATGCTAGCCTCTATGACAAGAGCTCTAAGTTATGGAGATGGTCTTCTGGAGGCAATGCAGCTGGCAACACTTTTTGGTAATTGATCCATAAAATGTTGGAATAAGACAGGAGCTGATGTACTAGCTATGTTAAGTAACACTATCACAGCCTGATATATTAATGTCATTAGTTAATGATAAATCTGCATGGTTTGCATTAGTAGCTGTTGTTGTTTCTCCATGGGTGAAAAAATATGCTTTCACTTAATTACAAAAATGTTCCAAGTGTGATCTGCACACATCACGGGTACTGAGTCATCGGCACTTTTGTTAAGGCATATGATACTAACTAGGGACTAACATTGTTTATTATGCAATTTGAGATCCTTTACAAAACACTTCCAGAGTAGCACAAGCTGTCTTAGAGTAAGCAATTCAATCCGAGCTGAGTTCACGCAGTATCACTTCCGACAATAACAACAAGACTTTGAAATGCAAACACCATAAAACAAATCAATATTCCAATTGGTGTGAACTGTACTGATCATGTTACAACTGACTCAGACTGGCCATGGGATGACTTATACGAGGTGCATTCAAGTTCTAAGGCCTCCGTTTTTTTTTCTCCGGACTGGAAAGAGATAGAAACATGCGCATTGTTTTAAAATGAGGCCGCGTTCATTGTCAATACGTCCCAGAGATGGCAGCACCGCACGGCAGATGGAATTTTACTGCCAGTGGCGAGAATGAGAACTGTTTTAAATACTTAAAATGGCGACGTTTTCCTTACTTGAACAGCGTGGAATCATTCGTTTTCTGAATTTGCATGGTGTGAAACCAATTGAAATTCATCGACAGTTGAAGGAGACATGTGGTGATGGAGTTATGGATGTGTCGAAAGTGTGTTAGTGGGTGCGACAGTTTAATGAAGGCAGAACATCATGTGACAACAAACCGAAACAACTTCGGGCTCGCACAAGCCGGTCTGACGACATGATCGAGAAAGTGGAGAGAATTGTTTTGGGGGATCGCCGAATGACTGTTGAACAGATCGCCTCCAGAGTTGGCATTTCTGTGGGTCCTGTGCACACAATCCTGCATGACGACCTGAAAATGCGAAAAGTGTCATCCAGGTGGGTGCCATGAATGCTGACGGACGACCACATGGCTGCCCGTGTGGCATGTTGCCAAGCAATGTTGATGTGCAACGACAGCATGAATGGGACTTTCTTTTCGTCGGTTGTGACAATGGATGAGATGTGGATGCCATTTTTCAATCCAGAAACAAAGCGCCAGTCAGCTCAATGGAAGCACATAGATTCACCGCCCCCCCCAAAAAATTTCGGGTAACCTCCAGTGCTGAAAAAATGATGGTGTCCATGTTGTGGGACAGCAAGGGCGTAATCCTTACCCATTGCGTTCCAAAGGGCACTACGGTAACAGGTGCATCCTACGAAAATGTTTTGAAGAACAAATTCCTTCCTGCACTGCAACAAAAACGTCCGGGAAGGGCTGCGCGTGTGCTGTTTCACAAAGACAATGCACCCGCACATCGAGCTAACGTTACGCAACAGTTTCTTCGAGATAACAACTTTGAAGTGATTCCTCATGCTCCCTACTCACCTGACCTGGCTCCTAGTGACTTTTGGCTTTTTCCAACAATGAAAGACACTCTCCATGGCCGCACATTCACCAACTGTGCTGCTATTGCCTCAGCGATTTTCCAGTGGTCAAAACAGACTCCTAAAGAAGCCTTCGCCGCTGCCATGGAATCATGGCGTCAGCGTTGTGAAAAATGTGTACGTCTGCAGGGCGATTACATCGAGAAGTAACACCAGTTTCATCGATTTCGGGTGAGTAGTTAATTAGAAAAAAAATCGGAGGCCTCAGAACTTGAATGCACCTCGTATGCAGGAGTCTCATCAGAAGGTACTCATGATGACAAATGCCAGTTGGGTAGTGACACCATGATGGTTGACTTTAATGTTGTGCCAGCTACTCAGTTTCCATAATGACTTGGATGGCGTTACTATACACAGATTTATCAACCAAAAACTTAAAAACACTGTTTTCTGCCAATTCCTCCAGTCCCTTGATTGTTAGTTACAATGATCATATGGTTATAGGAACCTGAAGAAAGAGCAACAAATTGGAAAAGTAATTAAAAACAGTACCACACTTACTATGTTACCTTGAGAGGTACTTACATCTACCTTGATGTCATCCAAATCACTGTGAAGTGTGTTGCAGAGGGTACTTCTCATTGCGCCATGAAGTGTCTCCCTTCTCATTCCAATCACATATGGAACATAGGAATTGAATGCCTCTATGGACGTTATAATTAGTCTAATCTTGTCTTCACAGTCCCTACAGGAGCGATAAGTAGAGGGTTTCAGTATGGTCCTACATTCCTTACTTGGTACACATTCTTGGAACTTTGTAAGAAGGCTTTCTACACTGCTATCCACTTTTAAGTGGCTGACAGTTCAGATTTTTGCAGTGGACACACGGTACGTATTGGGGCAATCACACTGTTGTAAAAATAATCCAAAAGCCAAGATTGCTTAAATACTGTTCACTGGATAGTCAGTTTCAACACACTAAAGGTGCCATCATTGGACCTACATTCAGATCCGATGATGGCACCTTTAGTGTGTTGAAAGTGGTTATCCAGTAAACAGTATTTAAGCGATCTTGGCTTTTGGATTATTTCTAGTTCAGATTTTGCAGAATTTCCATGATGTTTTCCCACGAATAACCATTCATGCTGCCCTTGTTGTATACATTCGGTATCCTCTATTAGTCCTATAGACAATATTCCGGGATGTGTCACATGACTGTTTTAAGAACAATCTCCTTTGTAGACAGACTGCATTTTCCCAGTATCCTACAAATGAATGTCACATGCTTTACACACAATTCAGCTTATATGATCATTCCATTTCATTTATCTTCAATTTCTTACGACCAGATATTTTTATGAGTTGTGTTATTCCAACTGAAACTCAATGATATTGTAGTCATAGGATACTACATTTTCTTCATTTTGTGGAGGGCACAGTTTTACATGTCTGAACATTTAAAGGAAGTTCTCAGTATTTTCACGATTTTGAAACCTTATCAAGATCTGACTGAATATTTGTGCAGCTTTTGCCACATAATGTTACACTATAGATAACTGCATCATCTGCAGAATGTCTGAGGTTGTTATTAATATTGTCTGACAGGTCATTAATGTACAGGGTAGGCAAAAGAAAACTGACCAGGAAATAATTACAACAAAAGTGATGTGAAATTGACCCTCTTTAACAAGCATCACAGAAGATGCTGTAAATGATCATCACTGACATCGATGCAGCACTGTGTTCAACTTATCAAACTGTGAGACATCAGTAGCAGCTCTGCTTGAGGGATGGCAGCAACAGTGTTTTCAACAGTCTTCTGTAGCTATTCCAGTATGTGAGGATTATGTGAGGACACCTGACCCTTCAGTTTGCCCCCTAGGTGAAACTCGCACGGAGAGAAATCAGCAATCAAAGTGGCCAGGAGACTGCATTGCTTCTGCTGATTGACCTCTCCTCACCTACCACTTCATGCGCTCGTGACAAGGTTGTCGAGGCGGTGTGTGCTGTTGCTCTGCCTTGCTGAAAATATCCATACAGTCGTTCATCTTCTGTGACATGATACACCTGTGGATTAATCAGTTTCTGAAATTACCAGACAAAATTAACAATTTGATGAAAGAATTGATGTGGACACCAGACACTGCGCACCAAATAGCAATCCTGAGATTATGTGACAGCTCTTCGAAGTAGTAATTCATAATGGAATGTTTTCTTCCAAGTTCACATACCCTAACAGGCTGAACCAGCCTTCATCTGAAGAAATGAAAAACTGATGATCCAGGAGTCCTAATTCCACTTCACCCAGAAACCAATGACAGAACTCAATGTGAGAATGTTCATCTAGGTACTTCAAATCATGCACAATAGTAAATTTGTAAGGATATAAATGTAGGTCCTTTTTGATAACATTTTGACATGATAATCTCTTAATTCCTACTTGCACAGATAAACAGTGTTAGAGATTTTATTGGACTTTGTTCCAGGATTTCTTTCACTTGCGCAATGTTTCTGGTGTTCGAACTCTTGTTTTGGATAATTACAGTTTTTATTCACTGCAGAGCCTGTTTTGTGCCAGTTTGCCACTAAATTTTGCATCACAGAGATTGGTGGAGGTTTTGCAAAACACTTGCAAGCTTTATCTCTTCCATAAACAGTTCCACAGATGTTTTACACAATCTGTGTTTCACAAAGTAATTGGCAAAGAACACTCACTGTTTTATCGTCAGTACCAATGCATTCAACTCTTCACTAAACACAGCTCCGCATTTCACTCACTAAAATGAAATGACATGCCATAGTACTCAGGACAGAACATGTGGGACGTGTGCATGCGCAGATAGGTGAAAGCAACCAGCTGGTGCACCAAAATCATGGATTCAAGCATTAAAGAGCCTCAGTTCCACATCTGTCTGACAAATATTTTCTGGGCTGGTTTTATTTTGCTCACCATGCAGAACCTTAACAGAAATGTTCCATCATATTTCCCTATGGTACACTTGAAATTAATTCAGCATCTGTTGATGACTCACCATTTTGAGATAATATACTGCAACCTCCCAACCAAGAAATCTTCAGTTCAGACACAAATTTCTATTGGCATTTCATGAGACTGTACTTTAATAATAATCGATTATGTGATACAGTGTCAAATGCTTTTCAGATGTCAAGAAGTACTGCAACTACCTCATTTTATTTGTCCGTGGTTTTCACAATCTCATGTTAGAAAAGCGAGAGTAGTGTTCCACATACATATATTTTTGGAGTCCATATTGGCCGCTTTTGAGCAGCTCATTCTGTTCAATATATTTCATTAAATCTGAATTCAGAATATGTTCTAAGATTCCACAACAAATGGATGACAGTGGTTTATCAATTTGTGACCCAAAAGGTTGCAAGGTTTTGAACTGCAAACTGTGTCCGTGTTCAAACACAGCCAGTAGTTAATACGGCGTACAGTTTGCCTTGCTGATCACCCATCTGAGTAGCGTTCTTCCAGGCAGTATTCTGTCTTGGAGTCGTATCCAGATTAGAAGTGATCATTCTATCAACAAGAGGCACTCAACAACTTGGTACCAAAGGTAGGTGGTAGTATAGCGACATAGTACAGTCAGCATTAAGGTATCCATATACAGGGTATGAGTAAGAGCACTGTGATGTGAGAGCCTGTTAGTCAATTTACTCAGGAAGGGGCAAATAGAGGAAATATATAGTTGTCTTCTAATGCACTCATACTGTTAAAGTGACTGCTTGTAGCATTTTGGCCTCAGAGACTACCTGACCCTTGCAACTCTAAAATAGCATGTTTGCATGAAGAGTTCATACAGAATGTGAGGATGAACATAAATTTTTATCTTCATGTGAAGGTTGGCCATATTTTCTGAATGTTGCACATCCACTTCATGCTATATGGGTGTGTCCATAGCAGGATTACAGCAATTGAGACCAAGTTGTGATAACAAGTCCCTCAGGTCGGAAAACACAGATGCACAACTGGTCAAGTTCCCTGAGGTGCTTACCATTTGGCATAACCCAAGAGGCACACAAAGTTATACAATATGGTACTACAAACATGTCAGGATTGGCCCCTGAGACTGAATGAGTTACCAGATTTGGAGCAATTTTTGTAGTTTTTTTTGTCTGTTTTTTTGCTCTGGTCTTCACTTAACCTGCAGAGATAACAATGGAGATTTAAAAATCACAAAAATACTAGAAGATCTACCTTTAATTCCATGTAGAGTGAGTATTGTTTGCTGTGTACTACCAAAAATGAGTAGGTTTCATTGGCTGCTTGGAGATGAACAACTTTGCAGCAGATGGGCTTTTATAACTGCATTTGCAGGCATGTTGCTGACCTGGCTAGGGCAACATGTTAATTTTTTGTGAGGGTTTCTTCATAGTATTCATAAATGATGGGCAGTCATTGTGCACTGTAGAACTATTTCACTATATTCATACTGTTGGCTTCTGGTCACTTGTGTTTCCTGGGTCTTTTCCTACAAGCACACTGGAAAATCCGACTAAGCGTGGCTGCAACCAAAGATTACACACGACTATGGGAAGACACATGGGAAGAGACAGGGGCAGATTGGCTGTTGTTTTTGCATGTGACCTCACCCTGATGTGTCAATGTACCGTGTCTAAAATGGCAGTGCTTAATATAACTCACAGCACAGTTTCCCAAACTGTGTTCTGCAGGAGGTGAATAAGTGTTCCATGAAAAACTATTAATAACATGGTATATCTAAAAATAAAGATGCTGTTACTTACCAAACGAAAGCGTTGGTATGTTGATAGGAGACAATAAAAAACACACAAACACACACACAAATTTCAAGCTTTCGCAACCCAAGGCTGCTTCGTCAGGAAAGAGGGTAGGAGAGGGAAAGACGAAAGGATGTGGGTTTTAAGGGAGAGGGTATGGAGTCATTCCAATCCCGGGAGCGGAAAGACTTACCTTAGGGGGAAAAAGGGACACGTAGACACTCGCACACATCCGTCCGCACATATACAGACACAAGCAGACATTGTAAAGGCATTACAATGGAGAAAGCATTACAATGTGTCTGCCAGTATATACAACAAAATAAAAATTGTACTGAACCTGCACAAAGCTATCAAAAATAGATAAAGAAGAAACAGCATGAAAATTCATCTGCTGTAAAACCTGATATGTATTGGTTCACAACAATGGTGCACATTTATCCCACATAGGGTCCTGTGTTGCCATGAATCAATAAACCATTCTTTCCATTGTGTTTACAAAACAACACTTCTACCTACATGATTACTCTGCAGTCCACAATTCAGTACCCTGCAGTGTGTTCTTCAACCACGTTCAACCTATTTCTCTACTGTTCCACTTTCAAACAGCATGTGGGAGAAATGAATACTTACTTATTTCTGTGCAAGCTCTGATTTCTCTTATTTTGTGATGATGATCATTTCTCTTTTTGTGGGTGGCTGCCAAGAAAATGTTTTCACGCACTGAAGAGAAATTTGGTGAAAGAGATTTCATGTAAAATCCTGCCACAATGAAAAACAACTATGTTTTAATGACTGCCGTCCCAGTTCGCATATCATATCCACGGCACTCTCTCCCCCAGTTCGCAATAATAAAAAATGAGCTGCCCGTCTTTGGTCTTTTTAGATGTCCTCCATCAATCCTATCTGATGTGGATCCTGTACCACACTGCAATACTTCAGATGATGGCGGGCAAGTATGGTGTAAGCAGTCTCTTTAGTTGACCTGTTGCATTTTCTAAGTGTTCTGGCCAATAAAATGTAGTCTTTGGTTTGCTCTTCCCATAACATTATCTATGTGACTGTTCTAATTTAAGTTATTTGTAATTGTGAATCTTAAGTACTTACTTAAGTTTACAGCATTTAGATTTAGGTGATTTAGTGTGCAACTGAAACTTAGCAGATTCCTTTAGTAATCATGTGGATGACTTCACACTTTTCATTATTGAGAGTCAATTACCACTTTTCGCACCATACAGATATCTTATGTAGATCATTTTGCAATTGGATTTGACAGTCTGATGACTTTACAAGATGATAAATGACATCATCTGCAAAAAAATCTAAGAGGGCTACTCAGATTGTCTCCTGAATCATTTATGTAGATCAGGAACAGCACAGGGCCTTTAGCACTTCCTTTGGGAACCCCAGATATTACTTCTGTTTTACTCTATGGCCTGCCAATTACTACAGTCTGTGACCTTTCTAACATGAAAACATGAATACATCTGCACAGCTAAGATGAAACACATGCTCACGCAAACTGATTAGAAGTTGATTGTGAGGAATGGTGTCAAAAGCCTTCTGGAAACATAAAAATATGGAATCTATTTACATCCCCTGTTGATAGCACTTATTACTTTGCGAGAATAAAGAGCTAATTGTGTTTCACAAAAATGATATTTTCTGAATCTGTGTTGGCTGTCTGTCAATACACTGTTTTCTTTTACATAATTCGTAATGTTCGAACACAGTATGTTGGAAAATCTTACTGCACGTCAACAGTACCTGTATTGGTCTGTAATTCAGTGGATTACTCCTATTTCCTTTCTTGGATATTGGTGTAGATCTTTCAACATTTGAGTTGTTATATATGATTGTTAAGTATAGAGCTATTGTATCAACATACTCTGAAAGGAACCTGACCGTTATAGTATTTGGACCACAGGCCTTGTCCAAGTGATTTTTAAGCTGTTTCCTACAACGAGGATATATACTTCCGAGTTACTCATGTTGGAAGTTGTTCTTGATTCATATTCTGGAATATTTATTCCATGTTCTTTGGTGAAGGAATTTAGGAAAATTATGTTTTGTAACTCTGCTTTAGTGGCACTGTCATCAGTAACATCAGCATTGTTATTGCACAGTGATGGTATCGATCGCATCTTGGTGCTGGTGTACTATATATACGACCAAAATCTCTTTGCATTTTCAGCCAGATACCAAGACAGAGTTTTGTTGAGTTCCAGTTAAAATTTCGAGTTTCTATAAAACATCGCCCATTTTGGGGGCTCTGTATTCTTTTACATTTGGCAGGCTTTTTCTGTTGCTTCTGCAAGTGTTCGCACCCGTTTTGTGTACCATGGGGGTTCAGTACCACCTCTTATTAATTTATTTGATATACGTCTCTCAATTGCAGTTAATTCTATTTCTTTGAACTTAAACCACATATGGTCTACACTTACATAGTTTCAAAGGAGATGAGACTGCATCTTCGGAGGGCATGAAGGGAATTTTTATCCGCTTTTTTAAATAGGTGTATTTTGTGTTTATTTTTCATGGGGTTGGACATTATGGTATCCAGTCTTGCTACAACCACCTTGTGGTCTCTAAACCCTGTATCTCTCACGATGCTCTCTATTTCCTCAGCATTATTTGTTGCTAAGAGATCAAGTATGTTTTTGCAACCATTTACACTTTGAGTGGGCTCATGAACTATTTGTTCAAAATAATTTTCTGATAACGCTTTCAGTACAATTTTGGCAGACATTTTGTGCCTACCACTGACTTTAAACATATACTCTTCTTCAACATATTGAGGATAGATTGAAGCCACCACCAAATGTAATTGTATGAGTGAGATACCTATTTGATATGAGACTCAAGTTTTCTTTGAACTGTTCAGCAACTGTATCATCAGATAACTTCTTCAAACCAGAACTTCTCCAACCAATCTCTCAACTGGAACTGTCATTGTACGTGCCAAACAATAACCTAGATTGTGGCTCACAAGTGACACCACAGAAAGTTTGTAACAACTCATCACATAACTTTGTTAGTCTACTAGCAATGTCTGTAGGCATTCACTCACCTGCAGTATTCTAAAGCTGTTATCCTTCCTGAACTGAGTTGGTCACCAACTTCACAACATTGGTGTTTTGGGTGGAGTACTGGGATGGTATTGTCTTAATAATTACTGTTATTAGAGTGCCAAGTATTTCTTAGTATGCCAAATTAAAAAAAAAAAACCAACAACACAGCAAAAAAGGAAGTTAAACATGACATTACTGTAAACATTGTTCTGAACAAGAAAATATCGTATAGAAGACTTTGTCTAAAATATTTAATATAATTAGTGACAATATAAGTGAAGTAGCCTATAGCTCTGAGCACTGATTGTAGACTGAGCAAAAGGTACTAGTTTAAGTGCACCAAGGTAGGGATGATTGTAATTTTTCAGCCAATGTTGGGGAATTTTTGTGCAAACGTTTTTCCTCGGTGATTTCATATAACAAGCACTAATTACAGAAAAATGATATACACTGAGGTGACAAACGTCATGGGTACCTCCAAATGTCCTGTCAGACAGCCTGTTGCCTGGCATAGTGCAGCAACTCCATGTGGCATGGAAGGTCCCTGCAGAAATACTGAGCCTCACTGTCGCTATAACCATCCATAACTGTGAAAGTGTTGCCAGTTCTGAATTTTGTCCATGAACTGACCTCTCAGTTATGTCCCATAAATGTTTGATGGGATTCGTATCGGGCAATCTGGGTGGACAAATCATTCGGTTGAATTGTCCAGAATGTTCTTCAAACCAATCGCTAACAACCGTGGCACGGTGACATGGAGCACTGTCAACCATAAAATTTCCACTGTTTTGGAATGCAAAGACCATGAATGGCTGCAAATGGTCTCCAAGGAGCCAAACATAACCATTTACAATCAATACTTGGTCCAGTTGAACCAGAGGACCCAGTCCATTACATGTAAACACAGCCCACATCAGCTTGCACAGTGCCTTGTTGACAACTTTGGGTCCACAGATTCTTGGGATCTGGACCATACATGAATGCTACTATCAGCTGTTACCAGCTGAAATTGTGACTCACCTGACCAGGCCACGGATTTCCAGTCGTGTAGTGTCCAACCAATGTGGTCACGAGTCCAGGAGATGCGCTGGAGACAATGTTGAGCTGTTAACAAAGTCACTCGCATCTGTCCTTTGCTGCCATACCCCGCTGATGTCAAATTTTGCCACATTGTCCTAATGGATTCATTCGTTGTTTGTCCCACATTGATTCCTGCAGTTCCTTTATGCAGTGTTGCTTGTCTGTCTGCACTGACCACTCTATGCAAACGCTACTGTTCTTGGTCATTAAGTGAAGGCCGTTGGCCACTGCACTGACCATGGTGAGAGGTAATGCCTGAAATTTGGTATTCTTGGCATACTCTTCACTACGGATCCCAGAATACTGAATTCCCTAACCTATTTCCAAAATGGAATGTCCCATGCTCCACCTACCATCCCGCGTTCAAAGTCAGTTAATTCCTGTTGTATAACATGATTCACCTGAGCACAAATGACAGCTCCACCAATGCACTGTCCTTTTATACCTTGTGTATGTGATACTACTGCTCTCTGTGTGAGTATCACTATACAATGACTTTTGTCACCTTAGTGTAAAATGACAGTTATACTTTGATGGGAAGCTGTCTATTTAGGTTTCCTGCTTATGACTGCTTACATAACAAGATAAATAACTAAAGTTATAAATATGCTTCCCCTATGAGTATGCAGCACTTCCAAACTATCCAGCTCAGCATAATTCTCAAGCTAACTGGACACCTGCCTGAATCATGCCATGTGGTGTCTATCTTCCACTTACGTGGTTGGTTAGTTACATGTTCCATGGATCATCTTGCACAATACATCGCAATGATGTGGAACAAGTTATTTTAGATTTACATTGAAAATTAATTTGTACATATGGCTACATTATGAACATTTGTATGTTGTTGTTGTTTTTTCTGTAAAAAGAAAAAAACAAGATATACAAATGTGAGTTAGTAATTCCTACCCACCACCTTTTTACACATTACAGTAATAGAAACTCTTCTATGGAATAGAAGGTGAGTTACCCTAGAACATTATTGACTGAAAATATGTCAACTTATTGATTTGTCTCTCCCCAAGATTTGCAATGATTCTACGTCCAAATGTGGCAGAACTGAGTATGTTGTGTCTCTTTAAAACTGAGGGTGAGACCACTTGCAGAAAACCAGTCAATGATACTTTTAAGAACTTTGTTTGCCATTTCAACTGTTTCTGCAGTATGCTTGGACTGATTTCAGTACTAGTGCCTCCTGCAAAAAGAACTAATTCTGCTTGTTGTATACAAGACGGAACATCATTTACATATATGATGAACAGTAGTGTACCTAATATTGGACCTAGTGGGACCCCACACATGATTTCTCCCCAGTCAGAATTATGTTCCTGCATTCTTTTGATTAGATATGATATTCCCCATTGGTTGGGTACATTATCAATCCCATACAATGTCAGTTTATGTAGGAGAATACTGTGATTCACACAGTGAAACACCTTAGAGAGGTCACAGAGAATACAAACTGGCACTATTTTATTATTTAATGCTTGTAAAATCTAGTGAGTGAAAGCGTAAATGGCATTCTCGGTAGAGCAACCCTTCTGAAACCCAACTGTGACTTGCTAAGAATGACACAGTTGCTAAGGTGAGACACAATTCTAGAATACATAATACTCTTAAAAATTTTGGAGAATGATGTCAGCACTGCCAGCTGCATATTTCAACTAACACTAAATATGGTGTTTAAGTTAAAAAACCGAAAAATTTGGAAACATACCTAATTAACCTCTCATGTTAGGTGGATAACTATGTGAGGTCACAAAGCAAGCATACCACCTTTAGTAGCCCCACCAGATATTGATATGGAAAAAAAACATCATCGATCTGTGTAACTGCTAATATGTCTGCTGTGAGCTGTTAGTATGTCTGTGGTAGCATGTAAGATCAGCCTGGTATATTTCACTTCAATGTTTACCTAGGCCCACATTCTACAGTGACCTCCATGTGCCTTGTATCACAAAATGTGCAAAACTATTGCTTTTCTTCAGTATATCTTCCAAGTTGAAGGATCAGTATTGCCTCTCACATTCTTAAATTTCTCTAGAACCTAAGCTGATCTTCCCCAAGGTTGGCTTCTATCAGTCTTTCCATTCTTCAGTAGATAATGCCTGGAAGATAGTCCAAGATGGCCGCCGAGTAAGTGACGCCAGAAACTATTTCTGGAAAGTTAAGTGATTTAGACAGGAATATAATTTAGTTTAACGCCGCCAACAAATTAAATACGTGCATTAGTGTATCGTTTAGTCTTGCCGTTAAAGGTTTCACGTTTCTTTGCGTATTTATTCAGAAAACACGAAAAGATCGTAACTTCGCGAAGTCGCGTTTAGGCTTAAATTTTGTAAACATGTTTGTTGTTTCACAGTAATTTGACTAGTTTCTCGGCAACAAATAAGTAAACTACCGTAAATAGCATATAACTTACTTGTTTTAATACAGATTTCAGAAAAAACAGCGTAACTTTATATCAGAAACTTGCTTATATACATTTGTTTATAGGCCTAATTCTCATAACGTTTTTGGAGAATCAAACTTAAAGTATCTCGTTTAATTGTCCTTTTTTTTCATTCCATCGAGTGAAATATATAATAAATAGCGTATACCTTCATTGTTTTAATACAGATCTCAGAAAAACAGCGGAATTTTAACTCAGAAACTTGCTTATATACATTTGTGAATAGGCTTAATTCTTGTAACGTCTTTTTTGATTTTCGGTATTTTAATTGATTTATTCTAGCTAAAGTATTAATTTTGCCATGAGTGAGAAGTGCCTGACTTCCCGTAGAATTGTTAGTTCCAGGGTTTGGTGTGATGGATGCAGTAGTTTTTTTCACTGGGGGGACTGCAGTGGCGTGGGTGTCGGGAAAGTGGATCAGACTCATCAGTGGTTATGAAGGATTTGCAGCAGAGATAGGAAGATAGTGGAACAGGAGGGGAAAATTGCTGCCCTTCAGGCTGAGCTAGATCAGGCTAGGGAAGATCTGGACAGGTTAAGGAGGGAGAAGGGCAAAGATGGGTGGGAAGTGGCAACAGGTAACAAAAGGAACAGGCCTAGAACTAAGTCAAGCAGTTTTGTGGTGAATGTCAAAAATAAGTTTGACCTGTTGCTTCAGTTAGAAACTGATGAGCCTCAAGCAGAGGTAGGTGTAGACAGCACACAACAAACTTTCAATAATAAATTGAAAAATAATGTAGGAAAGTCATCGAAAAGGAAGAAAGTTTTGTTGTTAGGCAGTTCTCATGCCAGAGGTGTAGGCCAACTCCTGCAGGAGGAATTGGGACCAGAATACCAGGTCACAAATTTTTTCAAACCAAGTGCTAGTCTGGATCGGGTGCCAGAGGATTTAGGTTCACTCTGTAAAGGATTTACCAGGGAAGACACCGTGGTTATTGTGGGAGGGCCAGGGAACAGTATCGACAGAGATCCTGGGTACAGTATAGAGTGTGACCTGGTAAAGATTGTGTCGGCATCGACACACACCAATGTTGAGTTTGTATCTGTCCTGAGACGCCATGACTGGCCTCATTTGAACTCTTCTGTTGGGAGAGTTACTTTGGAGTTGGAACGGCTGCTTGGGTCGGGTGCGGGGGCTCATATTGGTGTGGTTCCTGTTGATTCTCTCAGTAGGTGGGACTATACCAGGCACGGCCTACATCTCAACAGGAAAGGGAAGGGTAAACTGGCTGGGGTAATAGCAGGAAATTTAAGGGGGGTAAAATACCAGTGGTTACAGGTGTTGGAGCAGTACCTTTTTTTAGGATAGGTAAGACAGAAAGATGTCAAGTTCTACGAGAGGTCAGGATTGAAACAAATCTTCAGTTTAGGGAAGAAATTAAACAGCACAATTCTAGCACATTGGATCACCAATCACAGCTGTCAATTATAAATTTTCACCAATCACCAGAAATTTTATCTCCACTAAGTTGTATCTCAGTCCTAGGTAATTGCATTGATGAATTAAAGTCACCCAACCCAGTTGACATAATCTGCTTCTCTGAACTCTATGTGACCACTGGTATAGGAACTAGGCCTAAGCACAATGAGAAACTCCGACAGGAGAGTACTGCAAATGTTAGAATAAGGAAAGGTTCTCATAAAAGTATAATTAAAAATAATGTAAGTGTATTTCATCAAAATATTGGGAGTTTAAAGAATAAAATAGATGAGCTTCTGGTTTGTTTAGAAGATTTAGAAGCTGAGGATGAAATAGATATACTATGCCTGTTTGAGCATCACATTGTTACTGATATGGATAAGGTAAATGTAAGTGGATATAAGCTCTCTGCACATGTAATTAGAGAAAATATGGAGAAAGGAGGAGTTGCCATATATGTCAAAAGTTATCATTGTGCAAAAAGTATAGAAACAAAAAAGTTTTGTGTAGAGAAACATATAGAAGCATGTGCCTGTTAGCTTAAATTAAATAAAGGCACATTTATAATTGTAACTGTATATAGGTCCCCATCGGGAAATTTTCATCTATTTCTGAAAATTTGGACTCCTTGTTGTGCTATCTGTCAGACAGGGGAAAGCAAATTATTATTTGTGGGAACTTCAATGTAGATTCTCTGAAAGAGGGTAATAGGAAAAATGACCTTGAAGTATTACTCAGTTCTTTCAATTTGACACCCGTTATTGATTTTCCTACTTGGGTGGTAAAGGATAGCAGCTCACTGATAGATAACTTCTTTATAGACCAAGATAAGTTTAACCAGATAAATGCTCAGCCTGTTGAGAATGGTCTTTCTGATCATGGTGCACAGCTAGTTACAATATATGACATAGCTCCATTCAGCAGTACTAAACAGTCCTCCAAAGTAGTACGTTCAGTCAATGATTTAATAATTGCAAATTTCAGGGAAAGCCTCCAGCAGTTAGACTGGGATGAGGTGTACCGTGAACCTGATGCCAATTTAAAATATCATTTACTTCATGACTCTTTTGTAAATGCATTTGAAAACTGCTTCCCCAAGAAAATAGTTAAACATACTCATAAGAAACCATGTAACAAACCATGGCTTACTAAGGGTATAAAAATATCTTGTAACCGGAAAAGGGAAATGTATCTGACAGCAAGAAAGAGTAGTGACCCAGAAACTATCAAACATTATAAGAACTACTGTGCTATATTAAGAAAAGTTATTAAAAAATCCAGAAGTGTGTGTTTCATGTCTGAAATTAGCATCTCTGATAATAAAATTAAAACAATTTGGAACATTATTAAAAGAGAAACAGGTCAACCAAGAGCACAGGAAGACAGTATTACCATCAAATTGAATGAAAACTTTGCGAACAAAATGTCAGAAGTTGAAAATATTTTTAATAATAATTTTCTAAATGTTGTGGATATAGTAGGATCCAGGTGTTCATTAGAAGATGCTAGGCTGTTAATGGAAGAGGCCATACCTGTGCAATTTGATACAACTGAAATCTCACCCACTTCTCCCTCTGAAATTAGGAAAATAATAAACTTGCTTAAAAGCAAAAACTCACATGGAATTGATGGCATTTCCAGCAAAATACTAAAAGCTTGTTCTCAACAGATAAGTAAGATTCTCAGCCACCTGTGTAATAGTTCTCTGGTACAGGGCATTTTCCCTGATAGACCGAAATATGCCATTGTTATACCTTTGCATAAAAAAGGGGATAGATCTGATGTCAACAATTACCGTCCAATCTCCCTTCTAACAGCTTTATCCAAAATTATTGAGAAAGTAATGTATTCAAGAGTAGCTTCACATATCTGTAAAAATGAAGTACTAACAAAATGTCAGTTTGGTTTCCAGAAAAGTTTTTCAACAGAAAATGCCATATATGCTTTCACCAATCAAATTTTGAATGATCTGAATAACCGAACACCACCCATTGGGATGTTTTGTGATCTCTCAAAGGCTTTTGATTGTGTAAATCATGAAATTCTGCTAGACAAGCTCAAGTATTGTGGCATGAGTGGGACAGTGCACAAATGGTTTAATTCGTACCTAACTGGAAGAGTGCAGAAAGTTGAAATAAGCAGTTCTCATAATATGCAAAGATCAGCACATTCCTCAAACTGGGGAACTACCAAGAATGGGGTTCCGCAAGGGTCAGTTTTGGGTCCTTTGTTGTTCTTAATATATATTAATGACTTGCCATTCTATATTCATGAAGAGGCAAAGTTAGTTCTCTTTGCTGATGATACAAGTATAGTAATCACACTTGACAAACAAGAATTAACTGATGAAATTGTCAATAATGTCTTTCAGAAAATTACCAAGTGGTTCCTTGTAAACGGACTCTCACTGAATTTTGATAAGAGACAGTACATACAGTTCCGTACAGCAAATGGTATGACGCCATTAATAAATATAGACCTTATCAGAAGCAGATAGCTAAGGTAGAATATTCAAAATTTTTAGGTGTGTCCATTGAGGAGAGATTAAATTGGAAGAAACACATTGATGATCTGCTGAAACGTTTGAGTTCAGCTACTTATGCAATAAGGGTCACTGCAAATTTTGGTGATAAACATCTTAGTAAATCAGCTTACTACGCCTATTTTCACTCATTGTTTGCATATGGCATCATATTTTGGGGTAATTCATCACTGAGGAATAAAGTATTTATTGCACAAAAGCGTGTAATCAGAATAATAGCTGGAGTCCACCCAAGATCATCTTGCAGACATTTATTTAAGGATCTAGGGATATTCACAGCAGCTTCTCAGTATATATACTCTCTTATGAAATTTGTTATTAACAACCAAACCCAATTCAAAAGTAATAGCAGTGGGCATAACTACAATACTAGGAGAAAGGATGATCTTCACTATTCAAGATTAAATCTAACTTTGGCACAAAAAGGGGTGAATTATACTGCCACTAAAGTCTTTGGTCACTTACCAAATAGTATCAAAAGTCTGACAGATAACCAACAAGTATTTAAGAAGAAATTAAAAGAATTTCTGAATGACAACTCCTCCTACTTCATAGAGGAATTTTTAGATATAAATTAAGAAAAAAAAAAAAAAAAAAACCCAAACAAAAAAATTATTTTTTTTAAAAAAAAGAAAAAAGTTGTTATATTAACTTAATTATGTTGTTAAATTAACTTAATTATGTCATGTATTGGAAAATTTGACTTATTCCACATCATTACGAAATATCGTATTCATGATCCATGGAACTTGTATTAATCTAATCTGTCAGTACTATGCACGAATTCTTACCACTGCTTTTTGTCTGTAGTTACTTTATCAGTCTTCTGTCCTACAAGACTACAGTAACACCTTTCAGTGTCTTCAGCATAACACTCTAGTCCTCTCTGTCAAATACCGTACCCCAGTCAACAAAATAGATGTTCATATCATTTTAAACTTTTAGTATTCTTTGTCCTATCATCATAAAACATCCAATAGCATCACACATTCCTTTTCCTTTCCTGAATCCAAACTGATCCTCCCCATGTTTTCCTCAGTTATTTTTCCATTTTTCTTGGAACAAAGTTACACACAATCTTTATAATGTTGCACATGGAAAAAAAATCTATCATCATGTAATCTTTGCATTCCTTGGTATTGTATTTCTTTATGTGATGGGATTAGGACGCTTTTCACCAAATCTTCAGGTCAAATGCCCGCATTGTAATTATATCCTTCTGATAGGTTTATTAATGAAAGAGGTGTAAGTATAGGACAAAACTTCATCCTATGTTTGATCTGGGAATGCAACACCACAAATAAATGAGGTGTCAGGGGTTTGAGAAATTTATGTAGCAAAAAACGTATGAAAAGAGTTTATTTTTAGTAATTAAATACAAAAATTAATGTAAATGTTCAAGTGCACTATGTTACACAATTAAATCAAATTATAAGATGACATTCTGGCAAATAAAAGCAGAACATAAAACAATACTGTCAATATCATTAGAAACTGCCTTCACAAAGAGCTTGAATGTAATGTGTGGATGAATGGCTGATGTAAAAAGACACAATTAACAGCAATGAGTAACAGAGAGGTAGGTTGGCTGAAAATTACAAACACAGGCCTAAACAACATGTGATTTACATACAAAACACACATTTCAACAATTAATGCTGAACTATTGAGTGACTACAAAACGGTACGGCCTCATTTTATTTCAGTCTTTAAAGTCAATATTTAAAAAAAGGAAGGGACAAAAATGGGAAAATGAAACACTTAAAATCAATATTTAAAGAAAAGTATGGAACAAAAATGGAAAATGAAACATAAATAAGGGTAAAGACTCACTCTCTCACTCTCTCTCTCTCTCTCTCTCTCTCTCTCTCTCTCTCTCTCTCTCTCTCCCTGCCTTGCATGACCTCACATATCTTACACCATTACGTAAGTGACACTTGTGATTCAGCACAATTCAATTCTTGTGATTTTTCAGTATTGAGCATCTTATGCTCTGATGCATAACACAATAATTATTTTGTAACCTTTTCTTGCATTTGTTTCTATATTGTATACCTGAACCTAATACTAATAATCTCGTCACAAATCATGCAATAAAAATTATCACAACAGGCCAGAAGATTTCCATCTCTGATCAAAATTTTGTCAAAGCAGTTAAATGATAAACTTTAAATTAAATTGTGTTAAAAAACTGCATGTCTTGATGAAATGCAATCACAGCTGTCTAAGAATGGAGCACAGTGGTGCCTTGTTGAATGAAGTGCCATAACTGCTTGTAAGCATTGTAAACTTTGTTGCAGCTTCAGTTTGTTAGAGCAGGCTGGTGCCTTTCCACTTATATTACAGCTTCGTAACATTTTATAGAAGTCAGGTACTTATCTACAGGAACTTTCAAAGACAAAAAATGTGTTAAATTCATTCAAAATCATATAGTAAAGACACAGCCCTTTCCCTTTCTTCTATGACCTTCCGAAATTTCGCATTTGGCGGCAGATCTTCTTTTGCAATAGTTTTCAATTTGTTCAGAAGTTTCTCCAACACATCTGGGTGTTCCTGTGAACATAACAAGGCTTTTTACAGAATACTCAAACATGTGGAGGCAAATATCACCTGACATAACACTATTGGCATTTTAGAAAGACCTCTGTTTCATGGGCACAAATGAAATTTATTAGACAAAAAGGGAGAGAAAATACTGCTCATATAGAAAGAGCAGCAATTGGATCACAGGTTGGTCTCAATGCACAACTTACTCTCGTGTAAATTACCAAGTCATTTTAGTAGAATAATATACACAGATACTTCTTATTAATAAAACTGTTTCCTGTAGCAAAGAAAACGATACGTGGAAAGACCAGGTCACTTTCAGATACGAATACACTGAACACAATCTTACCATTAGCTTTTCAAAAGAAACAATGCTCTCCTTTTCATTAATATCACCTCTGTCTAGATATTCAGTCTCATAACTCTTGAGCCTAGCAGTGGCATCCTGAAACATGAATTAAATGATGATAGGAGACACAGGCGTTAAACTGCATCACACAATGACTTGTCAAGATGAGCTGTCCAATTCACTAGTAATATTGCAAGTCACATACCACTTTCAGTATTACAATATTTTCTAATTTTATGAAATATTTACGAACTATCAACCACTGCCAACAATACTGCACTTACCTCTATCACATCATCTGGTAATTTGGCAACCTTAGCAACTTCAACTCCAAAGCTCCTGTTGCAAAATCCTTGCTCAATTTTGTATAGCATTGTAAGTTTACCATCCACAATCATTGCAGTTGCATGTAGATTGTGAACATTTGGTAGCTCATTTGCTAGCTCAGTTATTTCATCAAAATGAGTAGCAAATAATGTGAAACACCTTGTTTTCTCTGCCAAGTGCCTAGAAAATATTGGTTTATTATTCTCAGCAGTATTTACTGTGTTGTATACATAATTGTGGTACTACAACAGAAAATACAAAAAAAAAAAAAACAGCAGTCAAAAATGGAATGAGTACTGATGACCACTCAGTGCATAGTGGACGTGGTGAGCAGTAGATCTGCAAATAAACAAGCTTTAGAACATGGCAACTAAAGTGGGAAACTTGCATTCTGCTTTGGACAACATGCATACACACATGGCTACCTCTGGCTAAACTAGGCTGAGGGACTGTTGGGCAGAGCAGGTGAAATCACCACAGTAATAAGGAAAAGGATGGAAAGATAAGCAGAAAGATGAAGAGAAGAGAGAAGAGAAGCAAGTGTTTTGATGTGGAGGGTAGCAGGGTTAACAACAGGAATATGACACCAAAGGAAGCTCACTCTGATTTATGCTGGGATAAAACATTATGTGTGGGGTGTATGGAGGGGGAGAGGGGGGAATAGAAGGGAAGGCAGGAAGGAATGAGGAAGAAAGAGTGATCACATTTTAACAATGTGTAAATGATGAGGTAATTAGGGACACTGCACAAGTTTGGATGGGGGGAGAATGGGGTAGGTAATCAATAGTGTCATTTTCAAATGAACTATCTAAGCATTGGCCTTAAGCAATTTCGGAGAACCACAGAAAATGAAAATCTGGATGACCAGATGGTGATCACAGCTGACCAGATGGGGATCAGAGCCACTGTCGCGCTGAATGTGAGCCAAATGTCTTGCAAATGGGAAACCTTGCTGTCCTAGAATGTAAAGGGGAAACTGCTAAGAGAACAAAGCGAATAACGATTTATAGAACAAAAACTATAAATAAAACTACAGTGACAAGGCCAGAGGGAATAGTGGGAAGCAGGTGCAGTACTGGGGGAGTGAAGGGACAAGAAAATAGTGGAAATTGAGACTAGACAGACTGGGGGGCCAAAGGGTGTGATAGAGAAAAGGTTCTCAGTTACCAATTTGGAGAAGACAGTGTTCAGGGTGGGGGTGGGGCAGGGGATGTAGATTCGATCACCATGAGGGTGCTGCAGAGATGCTTGGTGAAGAAAGATGATGTTAATAATTATAGAAAAACAATATCTGAGGCAGACTGTAAGATGGTTCTATTACCTCTATCACATATCTTCATTTTTTTAAAAAAACCACAAGTAAAAGATAGGGGAGGTAATTATGTGTTTGGAGGCATACTGCCAGTCATTTTCAATGGTTTGTGTGTAGTCATCTTCAGAAACCCATACATTAAGCTCCACACGGGGACAGAGACCAAGTATGTGTTAATGGGCAATATACACTTTGGTAATTCAGCCTATCTGTAGGAAAGAAGTAGCAACTGCAATGTGGAAGTAATAACAGTGTTTGCAGGTCCACTGAAAGTTAAAAAAAAGAGACAGAGAGGAGGAAGAGCTTTCTAAGCATATTATGCACGCAAACAATTTTGTTAGTGATTTTCACTTATCTGGAACAGTCTCATCACTTTAAAGACACACAAAATTCAGTACTGAAGCTACAAATTTTAGTTTCCCTGAAACTAATTTTCACTTGAAGCACTCTCTAAATTTTTCATTTATAATATGGTTTTCTGCAGACTGTCACATACATAAATGGATCTGGTTGACCACCACCACCACTACCTCAAGCTGATTACACAAACCAGCAATAAAATATGAAGCTATTCTTGGACTCCTGTCTCCCTCTTCCTTTAATTTCAACTGGTAATGGGCAGTAAAAGGAAATCTACTGAAAGTTTTTGGTAAGCTATCTCCTTAGTGGATGAAATGCATTTCCTTGAGATTCTACCAGCCACTCTTTACAAATAGTTTAATATGAGCCTTCCATATTAAGTCGCTCCAGATACATCTTTTAGATTTTTTTCTGACACAGGGTGTATACGTGGACAAGGAAAAAAACAATTCCAGATTTCCCCCCGGATCTCCTGGTTAAAAATACACTTTCTCCCAAGTGAAAATACACTTCTTCCGTGTTAAGTGACAGTATACTATCCCTCGCAACTGTAAAACGTATGAATCATTTGAATGGTTATAGTTCTACACAGCGGCTTAGGACTTCCCAGCACTTTAGGAAACGATACTCACAGGGGGGAGGAGGGGGGGTTGTCAACCACAACACATTTTGGAAAGTTCTTTGATGTGCAGCAACATAAACACTGCAAATTTTCATATTACGAACGTATAAATTCGCATTCCACCAAACACCGCATGTTACTCTCCGAAGCATTGAAATGGAGATTGCGAAGCGCTTTTGTAAGCCAGTCATACCTCATGTCATGCAATCTCGCCAGCCGATGACAGCGGATATTCAGAGCATAGGACATGTGATGTAGTCAGCCAATAGCAACATCATTGTTAAGTAGTACAAACACACAAATAGGAAAAGTTTATATACATAGTGCTGTTACAAGAAAAAACCTTTCAGATATAGTATTGGTCTCTCTGATTTGTAAGCCGCAAGAGAAGCTAAGCTTTCACATATAATTTTGATCTTTTTTGTGCATTTTACACTTTAAGATACATCACACAAATGTGCCAGCAAAATGTTTAATACCATCATTAATCTCAGATCTTCTGGGCTGGAAATTCTGGCAAATGGATTGTCATCAAACAGTTTATTTTTAAATGAGAGTCAAACACTCTGTTATTTAAGAAATTCATCGTACATTCTCGCACATAGTTCATCTTGCATAAAAGTAAATTTACTCTGAAAATAAAGCTTTTCAAACCACAATTCGCAATATTTTTCCCATGATCTGTTAGAAACAGATTTGTTCCAGCAGTTGCTAGAGAGCGGCAGATAAGAGGCATCACCGCGCTTGTGCAGCTGCGATGACGTAGGAAGCCCGTATGTGTAAAACATTAAAATATCTTACATGATGTCATAAAAGAAACAAGACATCAGAGCATACTCCAAGAGTGTCGGAATTTCGTGAACCATACTGCAATAAATAATTCGTCTTAAAGTGCACATTCGTATGTCCAGATTGCCAACGAAGTAGGCCTCGACCTGATATTAAGCTCTTCAGTGTGGTGTTTGGGATGTCAGTTTTCTTGGAGCACCAGTACTGTATTATCTAATGCTGAGATCTTTATTATGGCATAATGCCATATGTGCCAGAAGATGAAAGTGTGCATTTGAAATGCAGCGAACAGTTGAAACTAGCCAATAGTGTGGTAACACTTCGTTTCAAATAAATTGGCTGTCTCAGCGGAAAAGATAGATCAAAAGCCGGATTTCTGTAGCAATGCGACAAAAGTAGCTTCATTATTCTGCAAGGCAATTAATGCTTGACTGTCAGAAAGGTGGAAATAAAATCTGAAACAAATAACACATTTTAGCCTTCCGTAATTACGTGAATGTATTTTAATTCACTTGATAGCTCCCAGCCACAGAAATCAGTTTGTTTTCATTTGAAATGAGAGCAGTAAACGAAGAGCAAACAGCAGAATTACTAAATGTAAACATGGATCACATGTGAGCCAAAGGATGAGCAGTCTTGTGTGCTATCATCTACACTACGAGAACAACTGACAGTAACTGTATATGGAGGGCTGCTCAAATTTGCATGCACAGTGGCCTGATGGCTAACTTTGATGCTTGGCTCAATGTATCTAATTTGTTTCTTAACAATTATTTTTCAGCACAATCTATCTTCCAACAACCTTGGAAGCTTTTCACACTGTTTCTGACCACCCTATAATATACCAAGAGCAATGTAATACTTCCTGGTAGTGTGATCAAAAGTACTTTAACTTTTGATGATTTCTTTCCACACATACCTCCCTAGGCCTTTAAGAAAACTAATAACATCAGAGAGCAAAGCTGAGTTTCCTTCGTATAAATGGCAGCTATTGAAAATGAAAAGTAATTACAGTAAACAACATTTCCAACTACAAAAGTTGGAAAGATAACAGTTAATACCCTACACTAAGATTACAATTAATGTGATATTCATATTCACAGTACAATTTTAAAATGCAAAACAAACTGTAGCGTTATGTGTATTTTCAAAGTGCAAATTTCGTAAGGTAGCACAGACTCTTCATAGAATTCACAAGTGTGAAAAGTGTTTTTGAATAACCTGTCTATATGTCATTTGGTCAGTACACAAATACCTTTGCTGTGAAAGGTTCTTGTATATTCCCACCTCCTGTATGTGTAAGATATCTGTAATTTTCTTCAACAATACTAAGAGATAGATGATTACTCACCACATAGAGGTGGTGTTGAGTCGCAGACACAATGAAAAGACTGCTAAGCTTTTAGCTTTCAGATAAAAAAGTCCTGCTTCAGAAACGTGTGCACCCCGCCCCCTTTCCCCATCACACACACACACACACACACACACACACACACACACACACACACACACACAGCGCGTTTACCATCTGTGGCTGCTCGGGAACGACCCATCTGTGAATCATACTTCTGTGATTATGTGTGTTTTTTGCTGTTGAAGGGGGCCATTTTTGTCAGAAAGCTAAAAGCTAGCAGTCTTTTCAGTGTGTGTGTGTGTGTGTGTGTGTGTGTGTGTGTGTGTGTGTGTGCAACTCAACACATCTGTATGTGGTGAGAAGCAGTTTATCCTTTTCATATTGTTGTTATTCTATCCTGGACTTCCCATTGTTTAATTTTTCTTCACTTGTTCTATGCAGATGGAACCTGTATCTATTACACTATTGTGCCAAACCCTCCAATAAAAGATAAGACATGATCTTCCTGCAGCTCCATTTTAAACTGAATTGTTTTATTGCTATTTTGCTTCAAAAGTTCCTTATATCATACGATTTAAATGCAAGAAGTCTACAAAATTAAGTAAGTATTCTTTGTGTAACAGCAGAAATAATAACTGTAATTCCATATACTAACCACGCATGTTATCAAAATTTTAGTACAACTACTATTTTGAACGATATAGCAGGGCACAAATTTTGTGATTGCTCTGTGGCATCACTTATGTTTAACACCCCCAAATTCAAAATGGGGGGCCAAACTGTTCTAAAAATGATCTGTTATTCTCTGACACTATTTTATCAGTAATGGTAAAATTAATTCAAGAATTAGATTACACACTTAAATATTGAGCTGAGCAACAATAAAAACTTAAATTTTCCCTGATGAAAGTTTTTCTGAGACACTCACTTTGAAATTGCCCATGCGATGCCACAACCTTCGTAAGTAGATGTACCCCTTCCAAGTTCATCAATGAGAACAAGAGATTTTCTAGTGGCACTCTGCAATGAAAACAATTTCCAAAATTTAATTATACTTACTTTCCTGAATTAGCAGCTTAGGACCAAATAATTATAAATTTAAGTGTCATTTATTTGTCTCTGAAACATAAATCTTGCAGTGGTGGAAGTGGAGAGGTCATTAAAAGCTCAGAGAAGATCTTACTCTAATGATGCTCGATGTTTCCATCATCTCCTTCATAAATGTTGACATTCCTTTACTCAGATCGTCGCTTGCACCAACTCTTGCAAATATTTCATCCACAACTGATATTTCAGCCTTGCTGCATGGTACAAAGCATCCAATTTGAGCCATGAAAACACAGATACCAACAGAGCGTGCATATGTGCTTTTTCCACCCATATTAGGTCCAGTAATGACGTAAAAGGTCTTCTCATCTATAAGAAATAAATCACCATAAAAGATTATTAACCTAAAAGATAATTATTATTTATTTATATAGTGTATGTTTTTTAAAACACAATATTAAATAAAATAGACAGTAAGCATATGCAATTTACAGACAGACACTTAAATTTTTAACATAAACAACTGGATTGTTCGGTGCCCGCAGGAAATCATTGGAAGTTCCATGATATGCCTTGCATTCTGTAACAATGTGGCAAACTATTTAACTGGCTGCTCCACAGTCACATTTTGGAGATGGAGCCTTACCTCATCTATAAAAAGAGTCTGTGCTACTGCCACGATTGGTGGGTATTGTATTAGTGGTTGCCATATTCTATGCAATTGGTCCCAAAGGTAGATGGTTTCTTTCTTATGCAAGGCAAGTTCTAGCAATGTGGAGAGAAAGCCGCTGTCCAGTCTCACTCCCATGGCTGCTTTCACGGACGGTTTCCTTGATCGAAGCTTGTAGTTTTCTAGGATAGCTGCATCTTGATAGATAGGGAGTTGCATGTTGGCTTGTATGTGTTTAAACTCACTGAGCGGGGCTGCTTTTCGTCGCAGGCCACGGTGTGGAAGTGCATGTGTGACTGATCTGTACAAGAGCACCGTATTCCACAGCAGAGTAGGCTAGTCAAAGTGCTGAAGTACGCCACGCAGCATTTCAGTAACAAAGCCCCAGGTTGTTCTGTACAGCTTATGTAGGATGATGTTCCTAGTTCATATCTTTGCTGCTGTGTTTACCAGATGTTTCTTGTATGACAGTGTTTGGTCCATTGTAACCATCGGATATCTTGGGTGTTAGTTGCAGTGACATATTCTGTCACCAAAATGGACTTGGACCTGTCTAGTCACTGCTCTATTACACAAATGACAGCAAGCTACCTCTGAAAGTATTTCCCCATTATCGCCAGATCAGATGTTGAGATGTCTTCTGTTTCTTCAAAATTTCGGCGTCCCACTGCCAGCACTCAGTCATCAGCATATCAGAACTTAGGGGATATCGTTTAGAGCACATCAGAGATGTACAGATCAAGCAGCACTGGGGTGAGGACAGATTTGAGGTAGTCCATCATTTAGCATCTTTGAAGAGCTTACCCTATTGTCTGGTGTCTACATCTACATACATACTTCGCAAGCCACCGTATTGCGCATGGTGATAGGTAACTTGTACCAAAATTAGTCATTTACCTGCCTAGATATTCAATTGACATGACTGTGTCAAGGACGACACTAATAATGTTGTATTTGAACATTATGGCATTGTTTTTTCTACTTATCTGAATTAACTTACATTTTTCTACATTTAGAGCAAGCTGCAAATTCATCACACCAACTAGGAATTTTGTCTGTCACTTTGTATCCTCCTACAGTCACTCAATTATAACACCTTCCCATACACCACAGCATCATAAGCAAACAGCTGCAGACTGCTGCTGACCCTGCCTGTCAGATCGTTTA
The DNA here is from genome assembly GCF_023864345.2 of Schistocerca serialis cubense. Taxonomy (NCBI): domain Eukaryota; kingdom Metazoa; phylum Arthropoda; class Insecta; order Orthoptera; family Acrididae; genus Schistocerca; species Schistocerca serialis. The sequence goes on from NC_064640.1 coordinate 202,221,536, forward strand.
CCTATATAGAGAACAAGAGCGGTACTGTCACACTTCCCTGGGGCACTGTAGATGATATCCTTGTCTCTGATGAACACTCACTCACCATTAAGGACAACGCACTGGGTTCTCTTACTCAAAAGTTTTCGAGCCACTCACATATCTGGGAACCTATTCCATATGATTATACCTTTATCAACAGTCTGCAGAGGGGCACCATGTTGAAAACTTCCCTGAAATCTAGGTATACGGAATCTCCACGTTGCCCTTCATCCATGGTTTGCAGGATAACATATGAGAAAAGAGCAAGCTGACTTTTGCACGAGCAATGTTTTCTAAAACTGTGTCGATTCATTGACATCAGCTTTTCTTTCTCACGAAAACTTATTATGAAGGATGATCAAGAAATTTCCATTTAAAGGCTGCATAGTCCAGAACTGGCATGTGAATCAGGCAAAATTGCCACGAGTATTGAGGCAATTGTCTCACTGATGCACTGTACAGTAAAACACAGTGTCCTGCTGTACGAAGAAGTTCATAGCTCCCTGCTGTACATTCCTACATGAATCTTTGACTCTTCAAGGCCTTTTCTAAGAGATCAAAGGCACTAAAATCACATGGGGAGAGAACAGGACTTAAGGGCAGTTGCTTGAATATATCTCAATCATCTGTAATGGCTGAGGCTGGCCTCCCAGGTCAACTGGCATCTTGCTCTCTTCCATTGCCACACCAGACTGGTAAATGAGTTACTTGATAGAAGTCTTCAACCCACTTCACAATTATGTGTAGGGTCAGAATTTCCTTGGGTTCTCCGCAAGATCTTTTGCTAAGGTATGATATTGGTAGTAGTTGTATGCTTTGCACATTGATCTTTTTACAGGTGCATGAATCTTTTGCCAATCATTTGCAATTTCTTTTTCTAACTGACAGTAGCCTCTGATTCCTCTACATTTTCTGAATCTTGTTCTTCATCTATTTGCTTGGCACATAATAACTCCAGAGCATGATTTACAATCCGTTTAAATTCTGCCCATAATTCCCCTACGTTCATCACACTAGAATGAAATTATGTCCATTCATTGCCCAAGAGCATAGCTAATGACTGCTTATCTGCTCTTTCTAGCAAAAATACTCTTCTAGCTGTCTTGATGGATTTATTAACTTTAGAAACCATCCTTACTATGATGACATCATGATCACAAATCCCTGTCTCTATACTGACAGGCCTGTTTGTAACTACATGATCTAAAATATTTCTATTATTTGTGCGCTATTGAACTAGCTACTTAAGACAGTTTTTGAAAATGTGTTCCAAAGTACTCCCCGAGACTGACCATCACTGCCAACTGCAATGAATCCATACATGTCCCAGTCAGCGCGTTAAAGTCGCCCCCACAAACATTGCATCATTTGGCTATTTCTGCACTACTGAGCTTACACTTACTTTGAATGATTTCAGAATTGTCATTTGGGTGGCTGGTAAATACATCCAACAATTAACATTTCACCTAGACCTGTTATACGTGTACAGGTAACTTCACAGTCAGACTCATTTTCAACCTCGATCAAGACAATATTTTTGTGAACTGCAATGGACACTCTCCCACCTACGGTGCCTAATCTGTATTTTCGGTACACATTCCATGCCTTGATAAATATTTAGAGCTTCAGCTCTCAGTTCCAAGAATAATTTGAGTGAGACAGCTTACCTGGAAGGCACTAAATTCAGGAACTTTACTACAAATACTTCAACAATTTACTGATAATATTTTGACAGCTGAAGTGTCCTTACTCTGAGCATAGTCTGATTTCACTACCTGCAGTACTCAAAGTACTGCCTAGTCCACAGTCACAAATAATCAGTTACTTGAGTAGACGCTTCCTTTGCGTAGTGCACCACTGACCTATCAACAGAAGTCCTACAATTTTCCACCCATAATGCAGGTCCAGAAATCTACAGCCAAAACCACCACAGAGTCAGTAAATTATTTGGTTGAATCCCTCCACTCAGCTCCAAACCAAGCATGCTGTTTAATAAGTTGGGCTGTTTTTCTACATGCGATTATTTGAACAAGTTTGTGGAGAAGCCCTTGTCTCCAGGCCGCATTGTAAGCTGCTGACAGATCTATAATGCAGCTGATGTTTGTAAATTCGTATGAAAGCCGCCTTCTATGCAGGTCTTTAGTGATGTTATCTGGTTGGTACGGCTCCTTCCTGAGTGAAAGCCAGCTTGTTCAATTGAGTTTTCTCAAATATTGCATCAGAGATTCTTTTGTAGATGGCTCTGTGAAGAAGATTGTCCATTATGTTTAGAAGGGTTGCAGGATGATATTTTTTTGCTCGTTGCTTGGTTTTCATGGCATAAGGATGGCGATGGTCTTTTCCATTCCATTCAGAATCAGGGTTCCACAAGTTTCCCCAAGTGAAATTTCCTGGCACTTCTCTGATTTCCAGACAAGTTTCAGCATTTTTCCCTGATCTCAAAGGTAAGTAAAGACATAAGTAGACAAAAAATCTAAATATTTCTGTTCTTCTCCTCCATCCGAGCAAAAATGTTAAGTACTAACTTCAACATCTTTTGTAATTAACTGTTTTTAGATGGAGTAAGCAAGCCAAATGGTATGTGCATTTCATTAAGACCACTGTTGTTATTTTATTTCAATAAAGCAAAACACATTTGGTGACAAAAATACACATTTCCTTGGAGTTGCAAAACATATTTAAAATACCTTCACTGATTTCAGAAATAACCTTAGAAAAAAGTAGGCCTCTTGAAAGAAGGGGATAAGGCAGGGAAGAGCTGTGTAAATCAACACTACAGGGGACTGCCGATAAAACGTTGGTTCTACTATGCTCGTTATTGTCGGTTATTATCTACTGTGTTATGTCTATTATTTTACAGGTACTGTGTGATTGTTCTTTTGAGAAATATACGAGTACATTGTGTACAAACCACCAGGGACTGCCACAATTTTCTTCTTGTTATCGTCTATACTTTCTGATACATAAATTACTTTTGAAATGCCTAAATGACTACAGTAAATAAAATGTTTACAAAATGCCGCACTGTACAATGTACTTGCAGTGAGACAGTCGCAATTCCTGAAATCTGCCACCCGAGCCCATTGATTGCAGAGGAGCACCGCAGTCCTGCGTACTTTGATAAACCACGAAAATTTGCCACATTATGCCACACACAAACAGACCCAGTCTGTGGGTAGATCGGTGAGATTAGATCTGACAGGCAGGGCTTGCACATTAGTGGGAAATGATGGGCTTCAGATCAGAAGGCCTGCAATTTTGGCCTGTAGTGGAAGTCCACTTGTGTGCCAGCTACTCACATGTCAGACAACCTCTTGATGAAATGAGGCTGCAGTGATCAACCATACAACAGATACATTGAAGAGCCAAAGAAAATGGTACAACTGCCTAATATCATGTAGGGCTCCTGTGAGCACGCAGAAGTGCCGCAACATGATGTGGCAGGGATTTGATTTATGTCTGAAGTAGTGCTGGAGGGAACTGGCACCATGAATCCTGCACGGCTGTCCATAAATCCATAAGAGTATGAGGGGGTGGAGTTCTCTTCTGAACAGCACGTTGCAAGGCATCCCAGATGTGCTAAATAATGTGCATGTCTGGGGAGTTTGGTGGCCAGCAACTAGGAAGAGTGTTCCTGGAACCACCCTGTAGCAATTCTGGATGTGTGGGGAGTCGCATTGTCCTGCTGGAATTGCCCAAGTCCGTCAGAATGCATAATGGACCTGAATGGATGCAGGTTATCAGACAGAAAGCTTAGAAATGTGTCACCTGTCAGAGGCATATCTAGACATATCAGGGGTCCCATATCACTCCAACTGCACACGCCCCACACCATTAAAGAAGCTCCCCCAGCTTGAACAGCCCCCACTGACATGCAGGGTACATGGGTTCACGAGGTTGTCTCCATACCCAAATATGTCCATTCCCTCAATACAATTTGAAACAAGACTTGTCCGACCATGCAACATGTTTCCAGTTATCAACAGTCCAATGTCAGTGGTGACAGGCCCAGGTGAGATGTAAAGCTTTGTGTCATGCAGTAATCCAGGATAAATGAGTGGGCCTTTGGCTCTGAAAGCCTGTATCAATGTTGTTTCACCGAATGGTTTGCACGCTGACATTTGTTGATGGCCCAGCATTGAAATCTGCAGCAATTTGTGGAAGGGTTGCACTTCTCTCATGTTGAACGATTCTCCCGTTCTTGCAGGATCTCTCTCTGGCTGCAACGATGTCAGAGATTTGATGTTTTACCAGATTCCTGATATTCACAGTAAACTCGTGAAATGGTCGTATGGGAAAAACTCCACTTCATCGCTACCTCGGAGATGTTCTGCCCCATCACTAGCGCGGCGACTATAACACCATGTTCAAACTCACTTAAATCTTGATAACCTGCCATTGTAGCAGCAGTATCCATTCTAACAACTGTGCCCGACACTTGTTATCTTATGTACGCCTGTTTGCATATCTCTGTATTTGAATACGCATGCCTGTACCAGTTTCTTTGAATTTTCAGCCATAGGCTTTGTCAGAACACACACACACACACACACACACACACACACACACACACACACACCACCACTCAGACACAACTCGTGCACACAAGACAACTGTCTCCAGCCACTGCGCCAACAATATCTGACAATCAGATCCAAACAAACCACTCCTCACGTGTCTCTGGCTCTTGTCAGCAGTTGCTAGGCTAGCAGCAAGAAGTGGTGGCTGCACTGACTGCAGTCTGAGGGGCGTGGTAAGAAGGGGAGAAGCAGTAAGAATAAGGGAGTAGGGAAGCTGCGCCTGGCCAGAGATGATGCAAGACATCTCAGTAAACAAATCATTTCAGTTACTGAGACAAAAAACAAGATTTTCCCTGTGTTTTTTAGAATTTTCATGATTTCCCTGATATGTCTGAAATTCCCTGATTTCCAGAACTTGTGACAACCCTGAGGACTCTCCCTCTCATTATGATATCAGCAAGAAACTTCGCTAGCCATTTTTTGGTATATTTACCATAGTTCAGGAGGAATTCGGGATTAATTCCATTAGACCCTGGTGTCTTTCCCACTTTTACATCTTCATGAGTCACTGTTATTCCCTTGACACTAAAGGGCCATGAAAATAGAATATGGTTGGGGCTACATATCTTCAAAGCTGTGAGTTCATGTTTGATATAGGTGGTGAATGCTTAGTACCATGGGGTTACTGAAGCAGTCACAAAGTCATTCACAATCCCATCTGAGTGCAGGGCCATTTCACCTCTTGTATCCTTAGGCTTTCCACCTAATTTCTTTAAAAGTGACCAGGCGTCTCTGCTAGAATTTTTGAAGTCCAGGTTGATGACTGTTTCTGTCCATTTCTTGCATCAATGCACTTCCAATTTGTACAGCAGTTCATCAGCTATCTCTTTGTCTCCTCCTTGGAGGAGCTTCTTGTATAGTTTTACACACTCAGCATTCCATCTGGGTATGTACTACTAAAACTCAGAGTAATGCTAAAGAGCTGATAAAGATTGCTACACAATCTTCAGAACTCCTGACTAAAGCACATGAAAGTACAACATAATTACCGTTTTTGTGTTTATGCACAATAGAACTATTGGAAAATTTTGAACTTAAGGGTTGGATTGATGCTTACCATTCACTCCTCCTAAAACTAAAATCTCTCAAATGTAATAACAGCAAAATTTTAAATGAACTACTATTCTTACATGTTACTAACCTTTGATAAACTCAACATCATTTGGAACATATGAAAGTCCATCACAAATTTCCACGCAAGGGTGTCTAACTTCCTCCAACTTCAATATGCCAACATTTGACTCATGAAGAATGGGGCGGACATACTGCCTTGAAGCAGTAGCAGATACTTCTGCAAAACTGGCTAGAACATCTAGCCGAGCAAGCACAGCATTCAACCCATAAACCACATCATAGTAAGCACCTGCAAATGAGCAACATCAAACCATAATAATTGGTAACAAAGAGAATGGCTGAAGGATAAATAAATTTAGTGTACAATTCGTATTTTGCAAACTTGGAAACTCTACAAAAAGAGCCTTTCTTTGTTAGAACTGATCATTTGAATTATATTTAAAAACATAGTTCACAAACAGTAATGGAATCACAAAACAACAAAATTTTGCTGCAGAGAATCTATGTCCAATAAACAACCTAAAATATAAGGGCTAGCCCACTCTTACTAGCAATTCAACTCATACCACAAATAACAGATACAGCAAAAACCCCTTTTAACTCTTTTCAACAGATTTATTCACAATAGTGTAAAAATACAGGAAAGCATAGGAAACACAACCAGTGAAAATGAATTAAGTACTCTTACTGTCATTCTCTTTATATTGTTCAAAATATGAAATTAAAACAATTTAAATTTTGCCTATTTAAAAAATCTGAAATAATTAACTGTTTCCGTTTCTTTTTAACAGCAGTTGGCTCTACTTATCTCTACACAGTATACAAAGCATCAATCACAGATGCAGTGGCTGGGAGCTTACATATACAAATGTGTGTGTGGGTTTCCCTCTTTGTTCTGATCATGTCCAATGGTGTGCAAATAAAACATGGAAGAATGTCTTTCATGAAACCACATTAAAAAGATATTCATGTTTTAGTGCGAGACTTCTTATTGATAATTGTTATAAAATTATGGTAAATAAAACTTTTAACACAATATTTGTTAAAACATTGAAGTTGGCAGTCTTCGTAGCTAGTTGCTGACAAGGGGTCACTCAGTTCAAGTACATCCAGGTTGAGAAAGAGGGTGGAAATTGTCGTCATTTTATGGAGCGTCTTGAGGTGGAATGTTGTACATCTGATACCAGGTCGTACCAACCTAAGACTGTGGGCCTACTACTGATTAGTGTACTTCGCACAAAAGTAACAATGATTCATGAAAGCCCACTATCGACACAGCCCTCTTCAAAAACAATGTTTACTTGTATAAATGACTGTGAAATTAAATTGAAGCTGTTGTAATACAATGCAATGAGCAGACGGAAGGTTGCTACTAGAGTCACTTTTGTTAGATTGTGATTATCGTTAAGGCAGTTAGTCAGCATACTCTCCCATCCTTCCTAACACTGCAAACCTATAATGCAGGCAGCCATGAACCAACATGCCGACAATCAAAATCTTGCTTATGATGCTAATGCTACATTACACGATCATAACTATCATCGTACAAACTGAATGGCTCAAGGGAATGTTTAAAAGAATGACAGAAAGCAAAAGTATCAATTTTTGTTTCGATCTCCTAAATATTTTGATACATTATTTATTAGTAGTAAGTTCCTTGTTGATTTTATCACATTTTTCTTGTCTGCCTGCATTGTCAATTTTTCTCCTTAAAAATTAGATTCACTAGTTTTACTGGGCACATTTCTGAAATTATTTACTCTGGAATGCTGCAGTCTTCTTTGTTTTGTAGTGAAAATCTTGCTCTACGTAGTGTTCTATTGTCAAGATACTTTACGCAGAACATGTTCTGAACAGAAACTTTGCTGTCATGTTTTTGTGAGCACAGCAAGCAAAGATTGTACGTGTTTTCCAGAAGAATAATGACAAGACCTGGAGTAATCTTCATGAAGCATGCAAAGAAACTTAAAAGGTTTTACCAAAAATGTGTACTCTTGTGTTCAAAACATATATTTCAGAATAACACAATATATTACAAATGGTATCTGTGATGAGACAACTGCAGTATGAACAGCGTCAGAGCTTCAAAAAGGAGTTTGAAGTGTATGAAGAGCTCACTATAGAAAATGGAAGATATTAAACGTAAATGTGGAGTTCAGCATTTTGGATGGATGGATGGATGGATGGGATTAAAGGGACCAGACTATCAGGTCACTGGTCCCTTAATTCTTCGTGTGTCAAGCCAGGAACAGTCCACAGAGAGGAAGGTCACAGAAGACAAATCCCAATGGACTCTATTGTTTCCAGGAATCAAGGACAACAAGACATAGAAGTAGGTAGATGTGAGAGATGGGTAAAAGGGTGGAGGCGAAAGACTTGTCCCACCCCAGGAAGCAGCTATAGGCCTCCTGGAAATGTTATGCAATTGGAGACACACACTCTGCATCCCATCGGTGCTCCCACATGGTAACAAGAAAACTAGCAACATGGAAAAGATAAAATCTCAGGAAAGAGAAGAATGATGACAAATCTGTCAGTGAATGACAGATGTAAAAGAATAAGAAGAATCAAAAAGCTAGGAAGGTGGGAGCCAGGCAGGACTACTGAGCAAGGGCAGCCATGGACCCCTTGGGTCAGGGCAGGCGATAAGGCACCCCTCCAATCCCTCAACTGGCCATTGAGATTTAATGTGCCCTATGTCAGAGAGAGGAGTAAAAACTACTTTCATGGGTTACACATGAAGCTGCTTTGGCATCATCTGCTACCACCATAGGTAGCGTGTCAGCACCAGAGGCGGCGTGTCAGCAAGTTAAAGATCTCACCGTAAGACGGTCAAATTAGGGTAGTCCAGTCGAATGTGGGCCACTATGAGATGGACATCACACTGACAGTGGGGTGGATCCTCACACCAGAGGATGAAACCATGGGTCAGTCATGTGTGGCCAATGTGAAACTGACAGAGGACAGTACATTACATGCAAAAAGTATGAAGGGGCAACTGCCACATGTTGTGGTCTCCTTTATGGTTAGCAGTTTTTGAGAAACCAGGGCACACCAGTCCACATTCTAAGCCTCTAACAAATGTCAACGTAGAGTCAACCAAAGGTCCGATTTCGGTACCCCATCTCCAAAGTCGGCATTCTGGTAGCCAATTTGGCCAATCGGTCAGCATGTTTCTTCCCTGGGATCCCAAAGTGACCAAGGATCCATATAAAGATGACTGACCATCCAGTGTGGTGGAGGTCATCAGAAGATCCTGGATAATAACGCCCTACTGCTGTCAAGGTTAGCACTGGTTGACAGCCTGAAGACTACTAAAGAAGTCCCTGCCGATTAAAAACACTTTGAAGAAAACTCACTGTAGTCGGCTAGTCTCCAACCTTCCTGCTTCTGGCGGTATGAAGATGATACATTTGTAGTGAGGCCCCGTAGAATACAGACATTACCGATGTTTCTGACATCTGAACTCACTCCATCCGAATACACAATTCAGCATGGAAGTGTAAAAATGGCATCTTACCATTCCTGGGTGTCATAGTTAGAAGAGAAGCAGATAGTACACTGAGACACAGTGTCTACCACACACTAACTTACAGAGAGTTATATTTGCAGGCCGCAAGCTATCATCATCTTGCACAACACGGGAGTGTCTTGCACTCTTTGGTACATAGAGCACATGAGGATCCCCTGGGAATGGCCGAAAGTCTGCCTGGCAAGCTATAACACCTAAGAACTGTGTTCCAACAGAATGGCTATTTTGATAGATAGATATGCCATGAATTCTATTCAAAGCAAGTTCAAAGCAAGGAAGAAAATGAAGATGCAGAGGCAACCACTGCAACAGTGTTCTTGGCGTATTTTGGTGGCATGTCTTCAAGAATAGAAAGAATCCTCACAAGACACAATATTAAGTGTGTTTTTCGGCCACCAGCAAAATTGAGGAATCTGTTGTGGTTGGATATGTAGTGTATATAAGATCCCATGGCAATGTGGGAAATCTTTATGGGGCAGACATGCCAAACAGGGCAAGAACATTGTTTTGAACACCATCATCATATATGCCTACGGTAGTCTCAAAACAGCAGTAGCGGAGAATTGTCTGGACACAGGGTATCGCATGTTTTACAAGAAGACTGAACTTTTATCCTCAGTGTAGTCATTCTGGGACTGTGTTCTTAAGGAGGTCATGCATATGCATATCCATATGATGGACAATCTTATCAAGAGGGATGCAGGCTTTCAAGTAAGCAGAACTTGGGATTCAGTACAGACTGACTTAAATTAAAACAGGAGAAACAAGAACTTTCAATTCCTGACTTGACGTAGTGAACTGCCGAGATTTAGTTCAGCTTTTAACCACAGAAGCATTTGGTAGTATGGACATTTCACACAGCGCACACATGGAAGGCTTTTTTGCGGCCCCCAGCAGGGGACACTAATAAATTTCAATGCTGCTGCGCGATGATCATCGGCCGTGTCTTGCAGCGATACCAACAGCAACTGCTACCAACCAAAGATGTCTAACAGTTGTAGTGACAAAATCATGTGAGATTTGCACAATATGATCCGGAGGCAAACCTGAGTAGTGTATTTGCAACAAATCTGCCACGATAGCCTGAAAAGTCACAAGAATGACTATTCAGGGCAAGAATAAAGGTGGCTGAGGGCTCATAAAATGAGCCACCAATTCTGCAGTAAATACAATGCATCCGTTTGACAGGGAGCATAGTTCACTGCATCTTTGATGGGTGTAGACAAAACCGGTTTGTCCGTCGACTATACAGATGTCTATGTGTACCACGTCCGAGCCCCAATATGAGTCAACAATGTCCAGGAACAAGCAGCAAAAAACCATAGGGACTACTGGGTCTTTTGGTCCAAAGGAGAGGTTGAGGCAGATCCAAGGACAGGGTACACAATATGGGGGTGCACATGATTCCTCCTTGACAAGAGATGACAGTGGGGAAAGAAGGAGTTTAGAGCAGAGTCTCGTGACTCTAAACCTGGGTCTCTGTTGTGGGAGGTATATTTCCCTATTAGGAAAAAGGACATGGTAGTTCAGATGCTCAGGGGAGCAGAGTGTGTGTGTGTGTGTGTGTGTGTGTGTGTGTGTGTTGCATAGCTGAGCAGCAGTTGTTGCCACTTGATCTGCAGTGGAGGGAGGCCAGCCTCCCCGAGTAGGCTGTACACAGGGTTGTTCCAAAAGGCACCTGTTGCAAAGTTGACCCCTACAATGATGTACCAGGACCAGCATTCATAATGTTGAAGGCGATGCTGACTTATACGCAAGGCTCCTATAATCAAGACAACAGGATCGGAGCTTTGTAGAGCCACAAAAGTATAGACCAGTCTGCACCCCAGCTTGTGTTACTGAGACAGAGAAAAGTATTAACGCATGACTAGCACATTCACTTAAGTTGACGAAGATGTCAACGCATCAATCAGGCAGGGGCATCTAAGACTAATACCAAAAAAATGACACGACTCCACTGCTTTGAACATTTGGTCATTGAGGTAGAGTTCAGGTTGAAAATGGACAGTATGACAGTGACAGAAGTGCAGAAGTACATCTCTTGGCCGTGGATAACCGGAAGCCTTGGCTGAGAGCCCATACTGTGCCTTTTGTATGGCAACCTGCCGTCAGCGTTCAGCAACACCCACACCTGAAGAGCAATAGTGGGTGCTAAAGTTGTCAGCATACAGGGAGAGAGATACTGTAGAACCCACAGCCGCAGCGAGACCATTGATAGTCACTGGAAAATGGGGCACACTCACTCAATACAGAGCCCTGTGGGACCCCATTCTCTTGTATACAGAGAGTACCGTGACAAACACCAACTTGAACCCAGAAAGTATGGTGAGACAAGTTCCGCACAAAAATGGGAAGTTGGTCCTGGGGACATAACTTATGGAAGGTAACGAGGATGTGGTGATGTCATGTGGTATCATAAGCCCTACGCAGGTTGAAGAAGACAGTGACAAGATGTTGATGCTGGACAAAAGTTGACCAAATAGCAGACTCCAGGCAGATCAAATTTTCAGCAGTAGAATGGCCTTGGTGAAAGTAGCCCTGGGACGGAGTCAAAAGACCCTGAGACTCAAAGATACAGACACAGCCACTGTCTCACAATATATTCAGGCAACTTCCTAAGAAAATTAGCGAGGTTAATTGGGCTATAGTTTTCCATCTCAAGGGGTTATTTGCCTGGTTTCAGTACTGGGATGATCATGCTTTCACACCATTGTGACAGGAACTCGCCCTCACTCCAGATATGGTTGAAACTGGCAAGGATGTGACATTGGCAATCCACTGGTAAGTGTTTGAGCATTTGGCTATGGATGCGGTCTACCCCTGGAGTGGTGTCAGTGCTATGGGCTAGGGCACTGAGGAATTCCCACTCACTGAACAGAGCATTATATGGTTCCAGGTGATATGCACTAATGGTAAAGGACCTCATTCTACCCAATGTTTGAGGCCACCAAACGAAGGCTTACATTTCTCAGATGCAGTGGCTCAAGCATAATCAACCAAAATGTTCAGCAGTGTTTGGTACAGTGCAGATATCACCATTCACAGAGATACCAGGTACAATTGCGGTGTACGGGTGTCTGTAGAAGTGTCAAACCTTAACCCAAACATGCGAAGCAAGGACACATGGTCCCACGGTAGCAAAATACCACTCTCAGTATTCTCGTGTTCGTCATTTTACAAAGTGGCAGACTTGGGAAAGCAGCCATTTAATAGCAATGAGGTGCTCCATCGACAGGGGTCACTTACGGCATTGGAGAGTCCGCCTGCAATCTCTAACGGCCACGGCAAATTTTGGGGGGCCACCGAGGTACTGTCTTCTGACGGGGAGACTCCAAGGAAGAAGAAATTGCCAAGTCAGCAGTCGTGCTCTGGACAACTGCACCAATACCTCAATGTGGCAGGATGTGACGGGTGACAGCAGTGGTGAAGACATTTCAATCAGCTTTAGAGAGAGCCCATCTGGGTAGAATGACAGACAAGTAATGCTGAAGAAGGATGAAAATGATCACTGTCATATAGGTCCTCACAGGCTCTCCAATGGATGGATGGGAGAAGACCTGGACTGCAAATGGACAGATCAATGGCCAAATAAGACCCATGTGCCATATGAAGAATGTGGGAACACCAGCATTCAAGAGGCAAAGATCGAGCTCTGCGAGCACGTTTTTGACAACTTTAAGCAGCCAGCGGTCATAGTCCCACCTCACTGAAGTCACCCAATATTAGAAAGGATGGGGGGAGCTGAGAAAACATTACAGACAATGCATTCTGGGACACTTCATCTTTGGGAGGCACACACACAATACCAGCAGTAAATTCCAGAGATGTCTTCACATGAACAGCCACAGCCTCCTAAGTCATATTGAATGGTACTTGTCTGGTGCAGACAGAGTCCAGAAGATATATGCAAACACCACCCTATGTTCTTTCATAGTCAGTGTGTTTCTTAAAAATAGCCACGATAGCTGTGGAGGGTAGGGGTCAGCATTGCCGCATTCCTGGGAAACTAGTTTCCTGAAGGGCAATGCAAAAAGCAGTGGAAATGCACAAAAGATGTCACCAAATGGTGGAAAAAAACACTGCAATTCCACGGGAGGATCATGCTATCGGTATTACATAGGGCTGTGAAAGGATGAAGGAGGCAGGTCATGCTTCATGGCCAGGGTACCAGGTCATAAGTTTTGTGAAACCAAGTGCTAGCCTTATCCAGGTGACAGAAAACTTAGGTCAGCTATGTAGGAACTTTGAGAAGGAAGATCACGTAATTATAGTAGCGGGTGCGGGGAGCAGGGAGCAGGGAGTAGCCTGGCTATGAATCCAAGATGTAGTATTAGGAGTGACCTGGACAAAATAGGAGCAGAAACTGGGCACACAAATGTGGTGTTTGTGGAGGACTTTCAGCGCCATAATTGGCCCTAGGCAAACACTGCTGTAAGGCATGTTAACACTGAGCTAAACACGATGCTCCAGACACCGGCAAAATCTCATACACGTGTTGTTCCAGTTGATGCTATTTGTAAGTGGGGATACATTACACATGGCCTGCACCTAAATAGAAAGGGGAAAGATAAGTTAGTTTCTCTACTAACAGATACTGTGAGGGTGGCCACAGACACACAAGGGATGATCCCTGAGGTTAACAGGACCAGACAGGCAGATTTCTTAGGTTAAAGCTAAAGTCCAGACAAACAAGAATCAAGAAAAATAGAATAAAATAAGCTCCATGTACACTAAAGAGAGATAAAGCTAAGGTCAGTGTCAATTTTCTTCATCAAAATATCAGGAATAAAAAATAAAGTAGATGAGCTGCCAGTGAGTTTAGATCATCTCAAAAATAAGAATGAGATTGATATAACTAAATATCCACGGGTGCCCGTTGGACACTGTAGACCGGCAGTACACCCGTGGATATTTTGATTATCAAATACGCCGGGAGAAACGCAAGAATCACGAGATTGATATACTTTGTCTGAACACCATGTTTTTTAACTGTGTTGATGGAAAGTGTGAGTATAAATGGGTATAATTTAGTGTCTTACACTTGCAGATCTAGAATGGATAAAGGAGGAGTTGCCATTTACACAAAACAAGGGTATACCGTATTTACTCGAATCTAAGCCGCACTTTTTTTCCGATTTTTATAATCCAAAAAACCGCCTGCGGCTTAGAATCGAGTGCAAAGCAAGCGGAAGTTCTGAAAAATGTTGGTAGGTGCCGCCACAACTAACTTCTGCCGTCGAATATATGTAGCGCTACACAGGCATGCTTTGTAGGCACAAAGATAAATACTGGCGCCAAAACCTCTGCGTTGGTAAATAAATTAAAAAAAATGTGGAAGACTAGATTTTTTTCTCCGTGCTGAGTTTCGACCACTGCATATTCATACATTATCCAACGAAGTAAATACAAATTCCATATTGTTCATCTTCGAATGTAGCAGAATTTCAATGTAGTACGAAAATCCGACTGGCAAGACTGTTTGGGATATTTGTCAATGTGGCAAACTCTACGTTCTGAATTTTTTCCTACCTGTGAGAAGAGATGGTTGCTAATAGGAACCTGATGAAATGTGAATCACATGCAGTATTCTCTTCACCATAAGAATAATACGAATATAAACATTTTGCCATGTATTCTTTCGTGTTTGCTGCTATCTCATCCTGTATACCTAATAAACTACGAAACTAGAGTGAGACACCAGCAAACGCGGAAGAATATCCATATCGTGTCATGTTTATATTCGTATTATTCTTATGCCTAATAGTGATACAGTCAGAAATGAAGCACGGCAACTGACTAGATTTTTAAATCTAAGATGACTAATTTCTGTGCAGAATTTGATGTACTAAAGAAGCGGCCGCAAAGATTTTCAAATGGAGAAAAATTTTCGCCTAACTCTCGTTCAGAACATGTTCTATCATACGCAGTCTATTATTTGGTTCTTGTTGATCATTATCAAAGAAAGCAGCTGTGTAAGTAACAACAAATAGCAGTCTCTTGCCATTGTTTCGCTAATGAGACGATTCTTCTCTCTCTCTTTTTTTTTTTTTTTTTTTTTTTTTTTTAAATTGTAAGCGGCGGCAGCGCGCACAAAAGCAAGCCATGCCGCGATCGGCGACAGGCCGTAAACACGAACTATCAGAATGCGACGAACAATGCATGACGCAGTACAGTAATGCATTTTCAGCTTAGAGTGACGTAAACATCTACAACAAAGAAAATGGCACTTATCAGAGCAAAGCAAAATAAGCAATCGATTCAAACTAGGCGAAGCACGTGAAAAAGGAAGAGTACCCGTATAAATGCGGACGGAGCGCCTGGCGCACAGCAATGGCTACCTGGTAAAGCTTAACTGCCAAGCTTACGACTCCAACCAAACTACTGTAGCGGTATGGTCATTCATTCGACCTAAATTGTGTCTCATATTACAATGGACCAACTTTGTTTCGATTTGGAGGTGCGGCCTAAAACTTCTCTCTCCCCTTGAATTTCGAGTCTCAAATTTCAGGTGCGGCTTAGATTTGAGTGCGGCTTAGATTCGAGTCAATACTGTAAGTACAAAACTGTAGAAGTAAGCAAATTTTGTGTCTATCAGCACTTTGAAGTTTGTACATGTGACATAGAGCTAGATAATGTAGCATTGATATTAGCAACAGTGTACAGGTTCCCATTAGGAGATTGGGAGCTATTCATAGAAAAGTTTGACTCCCTATTATGCTGTCTGTCAGACAAAAAGAAGTTATTAATCTGTGGTGATTTCGATGTACACTTTCTAAGTAATTCTGAGAGGAAAAGTGAACCAGATGTGTTGTTAATGACATAACTTAGAATCAGTGATCAACTTCCCTACATGTATAGCTCAAGACTGTACCAGTCTAATAGCTAATGCATTTGTAAAGCAAAAGCATGTAAAAGTAACATATGCTTTCCCTGTGACAAATGGATTATCAGACCATGATGCACAACTGAATAATTTACAAAACCTAGCAGTGTGTACAGTTCAGAAACCATTAAGTAAAAGTGTAAGGCTGGTCAATCTGGTATCTATAGAGCACTTCACAGAAAGTTTAAGAAATGTGAAAAATTGATGACAATAGTACAAAAGAAAAAGCTGAACAGTACATGGAAGACTCAGTTTTGAGAAATCCTTGTGGATTAATTTTCATGCACCAACCATTTGTGAAATAAAGAAAATCATTACATCTTTGAAAAATAAATGTTCTATTGGAGTAGATGACATCTCTAACAAGATATTAGAACAATGTGGAACAGTTACAGCTGATGTTCCGAGTCACATCTGTAATGCATCACTTACTGGAGGTATTTCCCCAGATAGGTTAAAATATGCCAATGTCAAGTCTCTCTGCAAAAAAGGGGACACCACAGATGTCAATAATAACTGGCCAGTGTCCTTGCTTACAGCATTTTAAAAAATCATCGAGAAGGTAATGTACTCAAGAGCGGTTAGCCATCTCAGCAGTAATGGGACACTTAGTAAATCACAGTTTGGATTTCACAAATGCTGTTCTATTGAAACAGCAAGTACGATATCACTGCCCACATAACAGAGTCTCTAAACAGTGACTTATCCAAAGCATTTGATTGCGTGAACCATGACATTGTTACAGAAATTACAATTCTGTAGTATAAATGGAACATACACAACTGACCAGTAAAATTGCTACACCAAGAAGAAATGCAGATGATAAACGGGTATTCATTGGACAAACGTATTATACTAGAACTGACATGTGATTACATTTTCACGCAATTTGGGTGCATAGATCCTGAGAAATCAGTACCCAGAACAACCACCTCTGGCCGTAATAATGGCCTTGATACGCCTGAGCATTGATTCAAACAGAGCTTGGATGGCGTGTACAGGTACAGCTGCCCATGCAGCTTCAACACGATACCACATCAAGAGCAGTGACTGGCGTATTGTGATGAGCCAGTTGCTCAACCACCATTGACCAGACGTTTTGAATTGGTGAGAGATCTGGAGAATGTGCTGACGAGGGCAGTAGTCGAACATTTTCTGTATCCAGAAAGGCCCGTACAGGACCTGCAACATGCGGTCATGCAATATCCTGCTGAAATGTAGGGTTTCGCAGGGATCGAATGAAGGGTAGAGCCACAGGCCGTAACACATCTGAAATGTAACGTCCACTGTTTAAAGTGGCGTCAATGCGAACAAGAGGTGACCGAGACGTGTAACCAATGGCATCCCAAACCATTACGCCAGGTGATATGCCAGTATGGCGATGACGAATACACGCTTCCAACGTGCGTTCACCGAGACGTTGCCAAACACGGATGCAACCATCACGTTGCTGTAAACAGAACCTGGATTCATACGAAAAAATGACGTTTTGCCATTCGTGAACCCAGGTTCGTCGTTGAGTACACCATCGCAGGCGCTCCTGTCTGTGATGCAGCATCAAGGGTAACCACAGCCATGGTCTCCGAGCTGATAGTCCATGCTGCTGCAAATATCGTCAAACTGTTCGAGCAGAAGGTTGTTGTCTTGCAAACATCACCATCTGTTGACTCAGGGATCGAGACGAGGCTGCATGATCCATTACAGCCATGCAGATAAGATGCCTGTCACCTCAACTGCTAGTGATATGAGGCCGTTGGGATCCAGCATGGCATTCCGTATTACCCTCCTGAACCCATCGATTCCGTATTCTGCTAACAGTAATTGGATCTCAACCAACGCGAGCAGCAATGTCGCGATATGATAAACTGCAATCACGATAGGCTACAGTCAGACCTTTATCAAAGCCAGAAACGGTGATGGTACGCATTTCTCCTCCTTACACGAGGCATTACAACAATGTTTCACCACGCAATGCCGGTCAACTGCTGTTTGTGTATGAGAAATCGGTTGGAAACTTTCCTCATGTCAGCACGTTGTAGGTGTCGCCACCGGCGCCAACCTGGTGAGAATGCTCTGAAAAGCTAATCATTTGCATATCACAGCATCTTCTTTCTGTCGGTTAAATTTTGCGTCTGCAGCACGTTATCTTCGTGGTGTAGCAATTTTAATGGCCAGTAGTGTAATATGAGTGGTTAACAGTCAAATCTACAGACCAGGAAGCAAATATTTTCTTAATATGGATTAGGTGATTTATGGAAGTTTCACACTTCATCTAACTGGGGTGAAATTACATTAGGTGTTTCACAGGGTTCGATCACGGGTCTGCTCATGTTCTTGATATATGTGAATGACCTCCATTCTTATCTGAAACAAGAAGCTAAACTGACACTGTTCGCTGATGATACAAGCATAATTATTAATCCAGTTAAAGAAACTCCAATAGAAAATGAAACAAATTATGTCTTTGGAAAAGTTATTGACTGGTTTTCTGCAAATGGGCTTGCTGTGAACTTTGAAAAAAAAAAAAAAAAAAAAAAAAAAAAAAACACGCACAGTACATCCACTTTTCTATTGCAAGGAGTACAGTTCCTTCAATAAACATAACACATAAACAGAAGTCAGTAACTAGGATAGAGCATACTAAGTTTTTGGGTGTACATATAGATGAGAATCTTATTTGGAAAATTCATATTTTGGATCTCTTAAAGTGTCTAGGTTCTGCAACTTTTACAATAAGAATATCTGCTAATTTTGAGGATATAGAAATTAGCAAGCAAACATGCTTTTGTATACCTTCACTCTCCGATGTCATACGGAATTATATTTTGGGGTAACAGAACACTAGGCAAAAAGTATTCACTGCTCAAAAGAAAGTGGTTAGAATAATGGGTGGGGCTCATAGTTGCCAATCTTGTAGGCATCTGTTGAGGTTAGGAATTCTTACTGACTCATAGTACATTTACCCACTAATGAAATTTGTTCTCAACAACATTGACCAGTTTAAAAACAGTGACATTTAAGGTTATAATACCAGAAGAAAGAGAGACTTACACTATCCTCTACTTAACCTATCTTTGGCACATAAAGGGGTAAAATATGCTGCTGTAAAACTTTTTGATAGTTTCAAAAATGAACTGAAATCATATCCCTTCACAACTTCTTCTATACAATAGCTGAATTCTTGGATATGAATAAATACATCTATAGGTATAATATATGCATATTGTGCCAATTAAGGGAATACGAATTTTTAGCTTAAAAAAACCTTGATTCATGTGCGCATTTATTATTCACTTGACACGTTCCACATCATCAACAGTTTGCGTGAGATTGATCAATGGAAGGCCTAACTAATTAACTGCTGCTATCGGTTGTGAAGATATACCATGAATACCTATTTGTCCCAAATCAGGGTGCACAGTGTGGAGCAGACGGGAGGGGCGGGGGTGGGGTTCAGGGCCACTGGGATGACCAAGAACACTGCCTTGTGTACAGATGTGGAACACACTAGGTCTGTCCGCAGAGGGCTGCCGGAATCTCCCTCTTTTTGGAAGACTATTTCTTGATCTTACACAATTTAGACTTCTGGGAGGGCTTGTCAGCACCAGATACTGGGACAGAGAATGAATGCGAAACCTACGAGCTGCACCTGTGGCTCCTTCAGCCAGTTGCAGGTCATCAGAATCTTGGGAAGGAAGCATTCCAAGGGACCCCTTCCTGGTAAGGGGTGCCAAAGGAGGGCCTCACTTCTCCGGCTAGAGACTGGGGACTGGCATCTCTGATGGATGGGGACTCGATGCTCACAAAGGGGGTGTGGGGGAAGCAGTAGGAAGAGCGGCCAAGAGAGTGGTTATAGTCGAGTGACCCTGAGGGCGAGAGAAAGAAGAAACAGAGGGCAATGGCACACTCATTAAAATGGACGAAGTTATAGTAGCAGTAGATACGTTGTCATAATATGTGTAGGATGTAGGCTATTTTATTTCTCCTCGGCCTCTCGATATGTGAGGTGCTCAAGGGTCTTGTATTTCTGGATTTTCCTTTCTAGTTTGAAAATGATGCAGTTTGGTGAACAGGGGGAATGGTGGTTCCTGCAGTTGACACAGATTGGGGAAGGGATACAACCCTCACCGACAGAGCTGGTCTTGCAACACGAAGACCTGTCCAAATCCCACGTATTTGTAGCATTGCACGGGAGGAATATACAGCTTGACATTACAGTGATACACCATCACCTTGACCTCAGTAAATGAGTCAATTTCAAAGGCCAAGATGAAGGCTCCAGTATCCACTCTGCTGCCTTTCCTTCCCCATGGGACATTATGAACAAAATGCACACCTCGTTGCGCCAAATTAGCATGCAACTCATCATCAGTCTGTACAAGGAGATCTCGGCGGAAAATTATAAAATGTACCATATGCAGACTTTTATGGGGGTTGTGGTGACAGAAATGTAATCAGCTCGTCACAGGTGATCAGAGCTGGTGGCCAAGAAAGGGAGGCCATTTTGAGCAGAATGGAGTCACTTTTCATTTTTGAAATTGCTGCCATTTTTCCAAACCTGTCCTCGAGGTGTTCGAAGAACTATTGGCTTTGTAGTAAAAACAGAATCCCTGTCCATCCTTGAACAAGCCAAGTATTGAGGGGAATATTTCTCACCTTGTCTCTGAGCCCTATGTTCCTCCCATGGTGTAGCCAGGCACGGAAACATTTTGCAGTCATACTTCTCCTCATTTTAATATATGTTAGCTTCAGGAGACACTGCGGGACTGTGTGGCCAACAGCAGGAGGAAGTGCGAATCTTCTGCCATGGTACCACCCACTCCAAACAGGGTCTCTGCCCACAAGCACCACCCACCGACGGCGATGGTTACCTGGTCAGTAAACCATTGCCCCAAGTCCCACGAACCAGCAACGATGGGCACATACTGCTCGGCTCATGTGAGGAATTTCCAGCTTGGGCACCGACAGTGCAATTCCTGTGCGATCAAGGGGCTACCACAATGCAGGTACTTGACGAACCCCCTTCCACAATGGAATGGCTACCATGCTGGGTTTGGGTGTAGTACTGTCTCAAGAAAGAAGGGTGCAAAGAGAGTAAGGCACAAAAGGTGGAACACACACTATGCTGGATGACCTTCCCCGCACAATTTGCACTTCTGTAAAATTTAGAAAAGAAGCAGCAAGTCAAACCCAACATAATTTTGAAAAGAAGCAGCAAGTCAAACCCAACAACAGGGCCGTGTAATTAATAATGCAAAGTGGTAGAAGACCAGAAAGTAAGAAAATGAGTGTCCCAAAACACAAACCAGATCAAAGCACAATCGGCACGAAGAAGACCATCCAATGGAAAAGTGAGAGGGAAAAAAGAATAGGAGAATGTGAGACTTGCAGCAAAGAAAGGGAAGAAGCAAGCAAGGGCTAGGGCCCGGTAGTGGCCAAGCATGTAGTAACAAAAGGGATGTCTGGAAGAACCAGCATTTTGGCTCACATTATAAGTGAAACAGTGAAAAATCAACGAAAGGACATCACACACATCCATGCCCGAGGCAGGATTCAAACACTGAAAATCCAGGACAGAATAATGACAATATTATGAAAAGGACAGACTACTACTCACAGTATCACATAGATGCTGAACTGCAGATAGGCACATTGGAAAGACGGGCAAAAAAGCAAGCTTTTGGCCTTCATATGAATTAGACAAAACACACACACACACACACACACACACACACACACACACACACAGTGGGCATGCAAACTTAGTTCATACCCGCGTGACCATTGTCTCTGGCTGCAGAGCGTGGCCGAAAGCTTACTGTGTGTGTGTGTGTGTGTGTGTGTGTGTGTGTGTGTGTGTGTGTGTGTGTGTGTGTGTGTGTCAGTATCTATTTTGGATTAAGGCCTTTCCGGCCAAAAGCTTACTTGTTTGACTAGTAGTGCCTACCTGTGGGCCAACATCTCCACTATATGGTGAGTAGCAATCCATCCTTTTCATATTATCAAGTGAAATAGCAAGCTATTTTCAGCAGTTCATAAAAAGTCTGAAGATACATGTCACAATTACATATTTATATTCTATTTGCATTTGTTAGGATGAAGACACTAAAATTTATGGTCTCTAGTGCTGAAATTACAGGGATTAGACATGGCAAGAGTACGGAAAGTCGGAATTTCAGCAGAACACATTATCAAAAAAGCTATAAAAAGAATAAGACAGCTGTTACATGGTAACAGAGGTAAAGAAGATGACCCACAATATGAAGCAGGATATTTTTAATTAATAGCATGCAACAACAAAGGTAAGATGTTTCATTTGATAATTGAACGCTCTTTTCTCATTCTGAAAATGGAGTCCTTGGTGGGATACAGATAATGGGAAAAAAAAAAAAAAAAAAAACAACTAAGGGTGGTAAGTAACAACACAAACAAGGCTGATTTTACAGCAAGCTGCCATTCATCACACCGACTAGCAGTTTTGTCGAAGTCATCTCGTATCTTTCTTCTGTCACTCAATGACGACAGCACAGCATCATCAGCACACAGCCGCAGATCATGGCCATCCTGTTTGTCAGATTGTTTATGCATAAAGAGATAAGAGTGGTCATATCGTACATACTTCTCCGGGACACTCCTGACCATACCTTTTTTCCTCGATGGGAGGACTGGAAAAGGGTGCATTCAGCTTTGTGATGCCAATTGCTGATATACACAAGTGAATAGTCGTGGCTCCAAGAGCTAAGAAATTGACAATGGCCAGTAGAGTGGGCTGCAGACTTTAAGGCCGTCTATATTGCATCCAAATTATGCCAGTGGCAGAGGATGACACCAGAGGCCAAGTCGGTGTTGAATGACCTGTCACTGTTTCTTTTCTTTCATGTCGAGCGTGGCAGCAAGATGATCCAGTGGGGACTCCAGACGCAGCGGACGACGAGAGCTAACCACTATTGCATCGTGGTCGACAGCCGGAAGAACTGTTGAAACATCAAGCTGACCATTGTTAAAATATGTTTCATGTTTTTTTTTTTTTTTTTTTTTTTTTTTAATAAAAGGAAAGGGAGTTCAGTGTTGAACGTGGAAGAATAAAGTTTGTAATTGGATGTCAATTGGTTATCGACTGTTAAATAAACTTTGAGTTGGAAGTTGGAACAATCAGTTGACTCTGTTGTTACGACATGCATCGTAAGTATTACTTATGTGTGAGATTTGCAAGTTTTATTAAAATTCAGACTTCTTGAAGACGTTCTGGCAGGGTTTTGTTGAGAGTGTGGACAATCTTCAATGGTTGACTGGTTTGAAGTTTTATTGGTGAGAGGTCGACACGTATTGATATTTTGAAAATAATCGATACAGTGAAGTGTGTTAGGATTCTGCTTTGAAACTTTATCGGCAATAGTGGTCGGGAGGATCGGTTTTAAAGTGGAATATTTCGTTGAATGAGAACAGGATCGATTCTTTAGTGACATTAATAAATTATTTAAGGAAAAATCAGGAGAATTTCAATTTATTCTGGCAAAGATATCAAGGAGTGTCAGACCGCACAACAAATATATAGAAACTCTGTGACTTTGTTGAAATGTCAAAAATTTTTTGTTTACGATAAAACTTGTCTACAACAGGGACTGGTGAATTTCGCTGCGTCTATCCTTATCTTCTAGGTTGAATCTGCTACAGCTGAAAGTTTTCCTTTATGGATTTTTCAAGTAACTGGGAAAAGAACTTATAACTTGATCTGCTGCGGACTGTCAATATTGGATACACGGTTAGGATGTTGTGAAGCCTGTTGGTTTGCAGATTGCCTTTCTTTCCCCTGCTGCAGACATCATTGCTGAGTTGCTGAGACAGAATCGGCGGTTCAGCGCAAGCTCCCCCTCCCCAACAGCAGCACACCTGTGCGCTTGTTGCCTCTCCCCTGCAGCCATCAGCCACCCTTCCTCAACCTCGTCAAATCCTTTCTCGACCCTGAGCTGCAGCACTGGTACAATGAAGCCGAGCAGGTGCACGTAGGTGAACTTGTATTCTGTACTTGTTAGCTTCCTCAGTTTGTTCATATGAATGCCTCATATGCTTAGAAGTTACTCAACCTGTTGCTCTGCAGTTTTCACAAGTTTCTCCATAAACATATGCCAAGTCATGAACACATGTTCATGGCTATTTATTCAGCTGGGTTTATTTTATTTTATGTTGTCAAAATTATAATTAAAATACAACAATTGAGTAAAAAATAATAGTACATTCCATATTACAGAATACCCTTTGTTGCGGAGCAATAGACTGACCCTGCAATTAACATAGGGCAGAAATTTCAATCCCTTATCTCTTATCAGAAATCTAAAATGGGCAAGATAGGACCACATGCCTCAATGTAGTCCAATAAAGGAATATTCTGGATGAAATATATGATATAAGGCAAGCTATTTCACTTCATATAATACTTATTGGCAGAGGATAGATTTATTAACCACACACACACACACACACACACACACAGACAGAGAGAGAGAGAGAGAGAGAGAGAGAGAGAGAGAGAGAGAGAGGAGATGTTCTACAAGCTGCTCCATATCTGATGAAAGAAAGAGAGGAGAAGAGTAAATAAACGTAAGTTAGAAATGATTTTCTCCTCAGCATGGCACTATGCAGCACTGCGTTAAGGATCAGGACTATCTTAGCCCAATCTATGCAAGTAAAATCTGATTTTTTTTAAACAATGTAATACAATCATATGATGATAGCAAGAAGTTTTTTGCTTCCCCAGGACCACAGATATGCACACAAAACATAAAAAAATGGTCACTTTCAAAATTAGAAAATCCTCATCTGGTAAAAGAAATGAGAGAACTGGAACTGGAGGAAATGAGACTATTCCAGAATCAAGCAGAAAGTCATCCAAGGCTCCAAGTTAAGGAAGAGAGAGCATGCTACAACTTGCGAGAATTGTACAATGAATTGTCAGTATCAGGTAAATTGAGAAAATTTTGTGCTTCAAATAATATAGCATCCACTGATGTTACTAGTGCTGTGCCTGCTGTTGCATTTTTACCTGCTACGTTTATAATTGCTTTCACACTTTCCTCTTGTTTCTCTTCATACTGTCGTCGGAGTTCTAAGAAGTCTTGATTTATTGACACCATCGGATTAGTGATAAAAAGCACTCCACTTTTTGAAGTAGATATCGTAACATATCTAGATTTGTTTCTAAGACATTTCTCCTCCTGTAATGAATGGAAAATGGTAATAACCTAACCTATCATTATTACAATACTTTATGCAACATTTCTACAGAGCAGCCTTTAGGCATTTAATAATACACTTATACTCATTTTTATAGTCTCTGATGTGTCAAGTTAAAATTTTATTGGTATTTGCAGAACTTTTACACGCAAGAAAAAGATGGAGCTAATTTTTAAATTAATAAAGAGTAAAGAGACATGTAGGCATGGTAAACTATCTATTAACATCACTGCTATACTCAATAACCTGTGCAAACAAGTCTTTCCCCAATAGAACACGTGTGGAACCAGCTCGAATGTCAGTATACTGAGGCCTAGTTACAAACAAACAGTTGTGAGCCAGCTTGTCTCAGGAGAGGATACAACGGCTTTTTGACATCCTTTCCACCTGAATCAGTGCATGCACCTGGGCCACAGGAAGTGCAGAATCATACTAACAAGTGGGTTCATACTGTGAAATTCTTGATTTAGTAATCTCAAAAATAACAGCAAACACACTCTCAATCCATGAAGTTTAATTTCAGTTCCTTCTCCCCCCCCTGTGTGCTTCACTTTTTTTGTCCAGTATATATCACTTCTGTCGAGGATGGAATTTTGTATTCCTCGGGTGGATCCCTGTCAGACTGGGGTCTGTACGACTTTCCCTCTTTTTTAACCTTTCCCGACCTATCACGTTTTCCACTCTGAGGGAATCACCGACAGTTTAGTAAATTAGGATTTTTCTCCTTCTTATGTATGTCCATCAACAATAACTATATTTTCATCTCATTTCCTTTAATGTTATAAATACAAAACCTCATCTGCTTTGCTTCTTTTCACTTCATTACATACAATGTCATCATACTTTGGGGCACTTTTGTGCATTCACAAAGACTATTCCTAGACCACAACAGTCTGTGATAGCTACTGTCTAACTGTCATCTCTGTACATGTATTTCCTCATGATGTTAGTGGTTAGTAATATGGACTCATTTTGAAGTAAATTTAGCTTCTAGGAGGAAGAGGTAAAATTTGAATACTATAGTCTATAGTAAGCAAATTGAAAACTATGTCTGCTGCAGTAGTTATGCAGAATGGAAAGGTTTGTACAGGTTAGACTAGCACGGAACACTGTATCGAAGCAGCCTTCAGGCTGGAGACAAGTAGTCTTCAGTCTCAAGATAACAATCACCTTTAAGACGAAATGAAATAACAAATAGACTGGAGTGAAGGGTTGCATCAAGTATGGTGGGAGAGAGGGGAAAATGAGGACAAGGGTGGGGAGGGAGGTTTGGAGAAGAATGGCTGATGGTTCAGAGGGAGACAGCAGGTGTACGCACAGGAATGTGTCAAACTGGCACTGGTGAGACTGTGCAAAGCACAATGACAATGTTGAGGAGTCAACTGGCAAACCCCTATGCCACATCCACCCCCAATCCCTTGCCACATGGGTCATAGCCCTGAGGAAGACCTGGTACCGAGACCAGTCCTATTCAGCCACACAGCATATCCTATTCTGGCCCATCCTATGTCATCAAAGGCAGGGACACCTGTGAAAGTAGCCATGTCCACTGACCAGCTGCCCACCTGAATGAATGGCCACTGTCAAACTGTGGCTGAGGACAGTGTTCACAACCCATTTGTTGAACACATTGCTGAGAACAACTTTATTGATTTCAATGGCTGCTTCATGATCTGTGCCATCTGGATCACCCCCACACCAGCTTTTCTGAATTATGTAGAAAATGTGCTGACAACTCATCCTTTATTCCCGTAATTCTCCCTGCTCCAATCTTTGCTAGCCATCTGACCCATACTCACTTCCAACTTGGCCCAGGACCTGAATGCATTCACAACTTTTTCTCCACCAATGTCACCTTCCTATGTTCTATCACCCACCTCCACCTCATCATCATCATGACCCACCAATGATACGCAGATAACCTGCTTTCCCTTTGCACATAATGAGTTTTTTTTAATTACATACACTTACCACATATGAACAACAAATTAGCACATGTGCCAATTATTAAGACCTAAAAGATACATATTCTAAAATGTCCAGAAATACATGATTAGGCTGATAACACTGTAAATAGCTGTGCATGGCAAATGCTGTTACCTTCAGTGTCACTCTAAAACTGTATCCAGAATTAGCATTGAAATCTAGTTTGATGCTCTTCTGTACTACTAGATTGAGATCAGCAGCAACCTTTTTCATTTCTCTGTTTATCATTTCTTCCTTCTCATCCATATCCTGTCTTAATTCTGTAAATTAAAAAATACAAGGTTGTTAAGAAGTTGAAGTGACTGGTAACACTGTGTCATCTGAAATGAACAATTCCAGTTAGAAAGAAATAGTTACAGAAATTACTACACTCACAGAAGTGAGACGAAAATATAAAAAATATCAGATAATGTACAAGACTATAGTTAAACAACACATATGGTACATTTATTCAACTGTGAATTAACACTCAACACTTGGTCCAATCCTCTTCAGCTGGAACAAAACAGATTACTGTGTAGCTGTGTCTACTCTAAGCTCATTTCTTTGGCAATAATGAATACAAAAGAAGGCATACATAGTAGATACAATAATCCACTTTGTTCTCGGCAAGTATGAAGGGTGTGACTATCAAAAAACTGAACATTAATTCACGGTGGATAGAGTATTAAAACAGAGATTATTTAATCCATAAGGATACTGTTGCATAAGATTATGTGCCTACAAAGTTAGATTCAGACAACTGAACTTCCCAAATAAAAGTATATTTTCAGGATATTCATAAAAGAATTGCTTAAAGTAACTGCCAGGTTTACAAAGACTAGCTCCTTCCAAATTTTTCTTAGTTAACATACTACAACTGACATAAAATATGCATTCACACAAGACAGCTAAGTAAGTGATCTGCTTCTAAGGATACAAAATTAGTAAAATATCAAACTTTGCCCAAACTGGTTGTGAAATGGCAACTGCTTATTTGATGACAACAAGAGATTCTTAAATGTATATCCCTCACACAGTATAGCAGACAGGAAGTCAGGCACTGGCAATATATCATGCTTATAGCCGGATCTATTGTTATCTTGGAGTAATGTTATGACAAATCTCATGCTCCAAGTCCCAAGTGACAAGAAAAAAGATGCAGGTGACCCCCATATAACGAGGTCACAAGAATGAATTACAAATTACAGACAAATATTTGTAACATCGGTCTGCTGCAAAATTCTAAAGCATATTCTAAGTTTGAATATAATAAATTTCCTTGATAGAGAAAAGCTTATACCCACAAATCACCACGGATTTAGAAAGCACTGTTCACGCGTAACTTAGTTTTTCCTTTTCCCACATGATATATAGTGAACCATGGATGAAAGGCAACAAGGCAGATTTCACATTCCTAGATTTCTGGAAAGCATTTTACACAATGTCCCAAAGAACACTGTTAATAAAGGTTCAAGTATATGGACATGCTTTCAGATGCGTGAGTGGTTTGAAAACTTTTTAAGTAATTGAATCCAATACATTTTCCTGGTCACTTGTGTTCATCAAAAGACAACGGTATTGCTAGCAGCACCCCAGGACTGCTCTTGTTCTCTATATACAGAAACTATCTGATGGATAGGATGAGCTGCAATCTGCGACTGTTTGCTGTTGAAGTTGTAGCATATGGAAATGTGACTATTGGATGATACAGGACGACTTGGCTAGAATTTCTATTTGGTGTGATGAATGGCAGCGTGTTCTGACACAGTGACATCTATTAAGTACCTGGTTGCAACATTGCAAAACAATATGGAACATGATCACACCAGACTGAGCTGACAGTCGCTTCATTGGTGCTGCTCTGGCATAACTGCTGGACCCACCTTAACAACGGTTATTCGTTGATGGAAAAACAATGGAGGTATTATTTTACATTCTTTGTTGCACAAATTACTAGCGGCCATAGTGCACGATGATGTTAGGACCGGCCGTCTGATAGTTTCTGCCCACTGGTTCTGCCAAGAATTTGAATGGTGACACGTGTTTGGCATGGTGAGTCACTGGTGGTTTTCTTGGGAGTGAAGATTTCATTCAAATTGTCGTATGCTATGGTTTCAACACTTTTTCTTCACACTGCTGCAAAAATATTAATAAAATTTAACAAGGACTAGCTGTGTTACCACTGGTGACACCTTCCTCTATAGGTACGTTAATATAATGCGCTGCCAGGCTCCACGGACCGATGTAAAAATAATAGTTATAATGATTCTCAAATAAAATATATCATTGTGTTGCACCTATGGCACCAAGTTTTGCTAAATGATTAGCTTATTTATTAAGCCTGATCAGCTGACATACCACTGGTCAACATACAATGGCTTGACTACTGGCTTTTTCATGTCTTTCATACATTTCTGCATACTTCTCATAATGTTTTTCTCATCACAAAATCAAATGCATATACACTGAGGAGCCAAATAAACTGGTAAACCTGCCTAATATCACATAGGTCCCCCGTGAGTGCGCAGAAATGCCGCAACATGACATGGCATGGACTCATCTAAGGTCTCAAGTAGTGCTGGAGGGAACTGACACCGTGAATCCTCCAGGCTGTCCATAAATCTGTAAGAGTACGAGGGGGGTGGAGATCTCTACTGAACAGCATGTCGCAAAGCATCCCAGATATGCTCAATAATGTTCACGTTTCGTGAGTTTATTTTTTTTTTTTTTTGTGTAGGGTTTAAGGGCGCTCAACTGCTGAGGTCATTTGCACCCAGTCACTGGTGTTAGAGCACATGGAATCTGCTAAAACTCAAGGGGATGGGGGGACACCAGAAGGACCTGACAAAGATGCAGATAAAATAAGTAAAAAGGTTAAATGTCTTTGGACAAGCCAGTTAAAGTTATAAAATGCAGAATACGAGCAGCTGCTCGAGCATCATCAGCTAAAACATCCGGTAAAGTAGATGGCAGGGACAGGACAACACGAAATTGACTAAAACGGGGACACGACAATAAAACATGGCGCACTGTTAATGCCTGACCACAAGGGCACTGCGGGGCTGGGTCACCGGAGAGCAGGTAGCGGTGGCTAAACCGGCAATGCCCAATCCGCAACCTGGTCAGAAGGACCTCCTCGCGCCAAGATGGTCGGGAGGATGTTGTCCAAGCAGTTGGGAGCGGTTTTACTGCCCGGAGCTTGTTTCCTTGGAGGGATGACCAAGCATCCCACCACAACGACACAAGCCTCTTACATACATCCCCACAAACGTCAGATGACGGGACACAATGGGAGGCTGGCCGAGGCAGGAGGACTGCAGCCTTGGCTGCAGCATCCGCAGCCTCATTCCCAGGAACTCCTACATGTCCGGGAACCCACAGAAAGCTGACAGAACCACCATTGTCAGCGAAAGAATGGAGGGACTGCTGTATCCGTTGAATCAAGGGATGGACCGGATAGGGAGCTCCAAGGCTCTGAAGAGCACTGAGTGAGTCAGAGCAGAGTACATATGATGAATGGCGGTGGCGGCGGGCATACTGAACGGCCTGATGGTCGAGGAGCCGGTATTTAAAGGTGGCGGCCCCGACAACAAAGGCACAGCCGACACCATCGTCAGTTTTGGAGCCATCGGTGTAAATAAAGGTGTGACCGGCAAGTCGAGCACGAAGTTCGACAAACCGTGAGCAATACACTGCAGCCGGAGTACCCTCCTTCGGGAATGAGCTGAGGTCGAGATAAATATGAACCGGAGCCTGGAGCCGAGGTGGTGTCGGGCTCTCACCCTCTCTGAAGGTGGTAGGGAGGGCAAAATCCAATTGTCGAAGCAGGCGACGGAAGCGGACTCCGGGGGGCAGCAGGGCAGACACATACAACCCGTACTGACGGTCGAGAGAATCGGCGAAGAAGGACTTGTAAGAGGGGTGGTCGGGCATAGACAACAGCCGGCAGGCATACCGACACAGCAGTACGTCGCGCCGGTAGGTCAATGGTAACTCGGCAGCTTCAGCATAAAGGCTCTCGACAGGACTAGTGTAGAAGGCTCCGGTCGCAAGACGTATCCCCCGATGGTGGATGGAGTTGAGCCGGCGTAAGAGGGATGGCCGAGCGGACGAGTAGACGAAGCTCCCATAATCCAGCTTCGATCGGACTATGGACCGATACAAGCGAAGCAGGACAGTGCGATCCGCTCCCCAAGATGAACCGCTAAGAACTCTGAGGACATTAAGGGAACGTGTACAACGGGCCGCCAAATAAGAGACATGTGGAGACCAACACAGTTTCCTGTCCAACGTGAGCCCTAGAAACTTAGTTGTGTCCACGAATGGGAGAACAACGGGACTGAGATGTAAGGATGGCGGAAGGAACGCTTTATATCGCCAAAAGTTGATACAAACCGTCTTCTCTTCAGAGAACCGGAAGCCATTTGCCACGCTCCGTGAGTAGAGGCTGTCGAGACAACGCTGAAGGCAGCGCTCCAGGAGGCATGTTCTCTGGGCACTGCAGTAGATCGCGAAGTCATCGACAAAGAGAGAGCCTGAGACATTAGGTGGAATGCAATCCATAATTGGATTGATCGCGATGGCAAAAGGGGCTACGCTCAAGACGGAGCACTGAGGCACTCCGTTCTCCTGGAGGAAGACGTTGGACAATACGGAACCCACACGTACCCTAAACTTTCGACCCGTTAAAAAGGAATCAATAAAAAGGGGCAGGCGACCGTGTAGGCCCCACCTGTGCATAGTGCGGACCGCGGAAAGAGTGGACACAACTGAGGCAAACGAAGTGGTCAATGGCACGGGATGGAGGCGGTCGTACTTCTTCCGGGCCTCAGAATAAGAGAGCCGATCCAAAGTTTTGATTTCTTGTATCTTCTTCTCCTTCTGATATGCGGGGCAGTCTGAGGATCTAGGCGAGTGGACGCCAGGACAATTAATGCACCGAGGTGGTGGGGTGCATGTATGTTCCTCACGAAGAGGACGTCCACAATCGCCACAAAGGGGCTCAGCCTCACACCGTGACGACATGTGCCCAAAGTGCAAACACCTAAAACAGCGCATAGGAGGCGGGACGTAAGGTCGCACGTCACACCGGTAGCACATCACCTTTACCTTCTCTGGGAGAACGTCCCCCTCGAAGGCGAGGATAAAGGCCCCGGTGTCGATGCGACGGTCTTTGGGGCCGCACTGGACTCGCCGGACGAAATGCACGCCTCGGCGCTCCAGGTTGGCCCTGAGCTCCTTATCAGATTGTAGCAGGAGGTCACGATGAAAAATAACCCCCTGTGTCCTATTTAGTGCCAGATGTGGGACAATGGATACTGGGATGTCCCCTAGGCGGTCGCACGCCTGGAGCGCCGCCGACTGTGTGGCGGAGGTGGTCTTGATAAGAACGGACCCTGAACGCATCTTGCTGAGAGCCTCAATTTCCCCGAAGATGTCCTCAATGTGCTGAACAAAGAACATGGGCTTGGAGGTGGCGAATGTCCCCCCATCGGTTCGAGAACAGACCAAATAGCGGGGGAAGTACTTCGCCCCAAGCCGGTGGGCCTGTCCCTCCTCCCATGGAGTGGCCAAGGGGGAAAGGGCAGGAGAACCAGGACTAGAAACGGTACCTTTTCTTTTGAAAGACTCGGCCGCAGAGCGACCTGATACGTGTTGACGTTTCATCTGCGAAACGTCCGCCCCGATACCACCCACTCTGACCAGGGGCTCTCCCCACGGGCGCCACCCAGCCGCAGCAAGGGCCACCTGGCAGGATGACCATTGCCGGGAGTCCTGATTGCCCCAACGAGACGGGCATCTACTCCTTGGCCGACGTGGGGAGGGTGCAGCTCAGGTATCGGCAGTACGATCCCTGTGTTGTCAGGGGGCTACAACCTAGAGGGTACATGACGACCCCACCACAACAGGCTGGCTACCGTGCTGGATTTCTGGTGCCATGGAAAGTCCATCATGATCGCTGGGGCAGATGGAGATGCACTATGGGCGTAACTTGGACAACCCATCAGGCGTTTAGGCCCAATTTGAGGAATAGTGGGTATGGTTACAACGCCGGTGCAATGCTGAGTGCCAAGGTCTTCGTGCACTTAGGACCAGTGGTACACCACGTAAGGTGTCCTTCCCCAAAAGGCTCGTACTTCTGTAGAATTTTGAAAAATGGAGGGCAAACCCCAAGGGGGACCATCACATGGAAGGCCAAAACGGTTGAAACTCCTTTTAGTCGCCTCGTACGACAGGCAGGAATACCTCGGGCCTATTCTTACCCCAGACCCGCAGGGTGGGGGGGGTGAGTTTAGTGGCAATCAGAAGAGTGTTCCTGGAGCCACTCGGTAGCAATTCTGGACGTGTGGGGTGTCACACTGTCTCCTGCTGCAATTTCCCAAGTCTATCGGAATGCACAATGGACATGAATGGATGCAGGTGATCAGACAGGAGGCTTAAATGTGTGTCTACCCGCTCAATATGATTTGAAACGAGACTTGTCCATCCACGCAACACGTTTCCAGTCATCAACAGTCCGATGTCGGTGTTAGCGGGCCCAGGCGAGGCGTAGAGCTTTGTGTCGTGCAGTCATCAAGGGCACACGAGTGGGCCTTTGGCTCTGAAAGCCCATATCGATGAGGTTTAGTTGAAAGGTTCACATGCTGACACTTGTTGATGGCCCAGCATTGAAATCTGCAGCAATTTGCGGAAGGGTTGCACTTCTGTCACGTTTAATGATTCACTTCAGTCGTCGTCGGTCCCGTTCTTTCAGGCTCTTTCTCCGGCTGCAGCAATGTCAGAGATTTGATGTTTTACCAGATTCCTGATATTCGCAGTACACTTGTGAAATGGTCGTACCAGAAAATCCCCACTTCATTGCTACCTCAGAGATACTGTGTCCCACTGCTCGTGCGCCGACTATAACACCACATTCAAACTAACTTAAATCTTGATAACCTGCCATTGTAGCAGCAGTGACTGATCTAACAACTGCGCCAGTCAGTTTTTGTCTAATATAGGCATTGCCGATGGCAGTGCCGTATTATGCCTGTTTGCGTGTCTCTGTATTTGAATACGCATGCCTATACCAGTTGCTTTGGCACTTCAGTGCATAATTTTAATAATATTCGGAATCATTAACATAATCACAAAGTTATTGTTATCATTTGCAGCCTTTTTCCATAACGCTGAAAAAATTTGGTTAGTAAGAAAAGAAACTTGTGCAACAGAGAACTGTGTTCCACCAAATGAATTTCTAGAAGCCACCATATCCAAACACACAAATTTCATTCTGGAGACATAATGATGTTTTTATTTCCTACTTTTCGATAATGACACAGAAAACACATTGAATGTATGCAACAGTAAAAATTTTAATTGGCTGCTACACCTGCCCCTGCCATGGTCAAATCAAATATAATTTCACTGCAGACAGTACTGGACATCATGTTTGCTATGAATTCTAATAACTGCAGATCCTAGTGTTCTTCACTTGGTGTTGCCAGAGGTGAAAGAGGCATTTTGGTGAGAGCCAAAATTTTTGCCACTGCCTAAGTATCAAACTTGAATTTTTTTGCATACTAAGCAAGACTCAATCCACACAACAAATAAAACACAGATAAATCAGACTTTTTGACATTTGTCTTGTATTGAAATCTTTTCCAAGCAGCTGGTATCAGTTTAAGTGGGTTAAATGATCCGTATGCTGATCTCTTTTATTTAGAAGCTGACACCTTACTTCAGATACTGTGATGGGACTCAATTAGAATTTAGAAATTGAAAGCATGATTTCTCATCAGAAATCAATGGGAGCATGGTTTCTGGATGGTGTCTGTTTTCATCTGCATAAATGGTATCTCCCGGCAGGTTAAAAGAATTGGAAAAGCCAAGGTATTTGATTTTTTTCTTAGAAGAGAGGATACAAATGTTCCCTCACTCATTCAATCCATTTATTTATTTATTTATTTACTCGTGTCCAGAA
Organism: Schistocerca serialis cubense; assembly: GCF_023864345.2. NCBI lineage: Eukaryota > Metazoa > Arthropoda > Insecta > Orthoptera > Acrididae > Schistocerca > Schistocerca serialis. Next base: position 202,256,788 of record NC_064640.1, read on the forward strand.
CATAACATACATGTATAGCTGATAGGCAGCAGCTCACAAAAAATGTAAGTACCTGATTAAAATCCATATGACATCCAAAATTTCACCGTTTGAACTGCTGTATCATTGGCAATAACCAGATCGTCCATCGGGCATAGGGCTGGGAGGTTTCTACAGTTGAGCAGGTGTTGATGATCTTGCTGTTCGCAACATTCGCATAGTTCATCTCCTGGAGAGAAACCCCATTTCTTCAAATTGATCTTGCACTGGTATACACCAGTTCTCAGCCTGTTGAGGACCTTCCATGTTTTATATGGGAGGTGACATCCTTTAGCAAGCTCTTCTTTATGGTTGTTCCAGTACCTCTCTGATGGCGAGTTACGCCAAAGCTGTAGTTGACGATTTGCAGGTGACGTTAAAAGTGGTTCTGTTGAACAGAGGAAACACTTTCTTGATCTTAATGTTGGATGTTGGTATTCACCTCCGAACAAGGGGTGTCTCCTGTTTCTGCTTCTCTTTTTCTGCTGCTGTTCTTCTTCTGATATGTGGAGGTGATATGCCCACGATATGATATATTTTACTAATAGGAGTTGCCCACAAACAGCCAGTGACAATGTGTCCTGTTTCATTAAGGGCAATGTCCACTTGTTTGGCATGGTTGGGGTTCTGCCACACGGGTGCTGCATATTCTGCAGTGGTGAAGCGTAAGGACAATGCAGATGTGCGAAGAACACAATCCATATTTAAACATCATCAAGTTCACTAACTAGACATAAACTGGCCAGAACCATAAAATGCAATTTTGCACAAATGTCTAGAAAATCATATTCAAAAATTTCCTATGCTTTCTGTAATACATAGTATGTTCAGATTATATTTGGGAACTGTGGGCACAGGCATAAAAGCACTGATGTGTAAAACAAGGTCCTGGAATTGACTCATCTTTCAGCAGGGTTTTTTCTGTTTGTACTCATTTGTATAAGGGGTAAAAGAAACTTGCAATTTGCATATTTGATATTCAAAATACGTAAGTTAAGTGTCCAATAATGACTCTGTAATAGAATATAGTATCTAAAATTTTGAACTGTCATCCATCGCTGGCCGTGGTGGCCAAGTGGTTCTAGGCACTACAGTCTGGGACTGCGCGACTGCTACGGTCGCAGGTTCGAATCCTGCCTCGGGCATGGATGTGTGCGTCGTCCTTAGGTTAATTAGGTTTAAGTAATTCTAAGTTCTAGGGGACTGATGACCTCAGCCGTCAAGCGCTCGGAGCCATTTGAACGATTTGTCATCCATCCTGTTTATTATACAGTACCACTTCTTACACACAAAAATGTAAACTGGGTAAAATACTCGATCCAGCTCAACATTTCAAATTCTCTGTCCATGTTCCCACAACAAAACACATCTATCATGCTATGAAATTCATTCTACACCACAAATTAACTAACATTTTATCATTTTTCTATAATTTTACCACATCTAATTAGAAAAAAATTAATTGGGAGATGATGAAGCTTGCACATGATAGAGTAGCATGGAGAGCTGCATCAAACCAGTCTCAGGACTGAAGACCACCACGACAACAACAACAACAACAACAACAACAACAACAATTAGAAACTTGAAAACTAATACTATCCTTTGCAGAAATCGTCCATTCAACCTCCATTTTCAGTTCTGACGATAACTGCAATCTGTATTCATCAGTATCCTATTTGCATGAATAAAACACCTATCCCTAGAATTAGCCTCTTAAACATATTATACAGTCCTCAAAATTTGACATATGTAAATCTATTCAAAAACTATTCCAAAGTAATGTGTGTTATAGAGTTACTCATCACAACATATCCCCAAAAACTTAGCTCATACTTTGCATGTAAATACATTTTTACTCCCACAAGCAAGATTTTAATGAGGTCTGACGAGCACCAAATTTTGAGCGAACAATAATTCAAATAAACTACACATATTACAAGAGAAACCCATCCAAAATATTACAAGTAACACATATAAATAACCCCTTGAGATTCCTCCCAAATCTTACATGCAGTACAATAGTATTCTTCTCCTTTGCAAATAATGAAATTAATTATGTACTGCCAACTGCCACGCACCATGAGTCATGCGATTAATGTCAACTCTCTCCTTGCACTGAGTTGTGACTCCATACATCTTACATAAATCTTAAATTCACCATTTTTACTCTTTATACAAGAAATACAACCCTCCAAATTTTTTACATGCTACATATGAAATTACACTTAAATAAACACATTAAGACAAGCCGTGGTTTTTATTCACAAGGTGCAAATCTGCAGCTGTTGCCTCTTATACCATATTTCTTGCCAGTCTGAATATGTTCTGAATCTCACTCCCCCCCTCCCCCACTTGCTCAAATCCATGCCCTCTTTCACCAATGGACTCTTACATTTACACACAAAATGTATGACTACAGCTGGAACACCATTTTTAGATTCGAGAAACGCACTTTCTTTGTTCATCAACATCTTTTATTTCACTTACGGGTTGCACATTTTTAATTTCACCCCTCTCTAAACAGTGCACCCTCAAACGATCAGTTTCAACGTTCCTTCTTTTTTCCTCCATATTGATGGTGCACATTATAATATAACAACCACCCTCAATTTCTTTATCCATTCCTAAATTCTCCTGATCGATTTCCAACTCATCTGTAGGATTTCACCCAAACTCACAACCTGTCATTTCATCATCACAGTAAGCATCAAATTTACTTTTCCTTTCCTCTGAAATAATGATATTAGTAGTTGTAACGTTTTCACAACTAACCACACAACTTAAAACTTTGACTCTCTTAAACAAATTCTCACTTATCTCCATCGAAACACTACAAATTCTATCACAATTGACTCTAACATCCAACGATGGTCTACTACCTAACACATTACTTTCACATTCATCCTTTGACATCCACTTGCAGTTCATGGTTTCATCAAGAACAAGTAAGCTTTCGGTCAAAAGACCTCCTTCTGAATTAGATCTCTCACACACACACACACACACACACACACACACACACACACACACACACACACACAAAAACAAAAAACCAGTGTCTTTGTCGGCTGAGGTTAGACTGACACCAAGAGACAGTGGTCATGTGTTACAGCTGTGTTTGTGTGAATGTGTATGCGTACATTATTTAGTTCACAAGAAGGCCTTTCAGCCAAGAGCTTACTCTTTTAGTAGTTTTATTGTTGTGCCTGTCTGGGAATCAGCATCTCCACTACTTAGTGGGTAGCAATCTATCCATCTCATAATACTGGCATTATTTCATCCTGGATTTTCCTTTGGCTGAAAATTACATACGCAGTTGTTTTTGTGGCAAGAGAAACATTATAAGTACACAGAAATGAAAGAAAAATGCAGTGATTGTGTCATCATTTGTTGACTGATGGAAGTCAGGTGGTCAGACTTAATAAATAATTAACCATTTATGAAAATCTGGAGCTCTAACTTCTCATTTCAGATAATAATAGGTGTTAGTATTAGACCTCAATATCCTTTTCATTGATTTTTTTAAATAAGATACCAACTTCAGATATCTCAATTATAAACAAGAAGTGGGCTTAAGTTGGATATTGTTCAGAAAGTTACATAATTCATTTTTTTATTATGTGCGCTATTAATAAAAATAATAACCACTGTACTCTGAAACGCAAAGATTCATTTTTTGTTATGACATTGATTCCTGACATCCGGCAGCTTACTATGAGGCGTGTTTTTTAAGTAAGTACCATTTTGAAATTAAAAAGACTTGCTAAAATATCTCAATTTTATTTTTATATGAAAGCCTGTACCTTAATCTACTTTTCTACTAATTTCCGTCAATATTGAGGCACTTGTCATAACGTTGTACCAGTTTTTGAATACCCTCCTCACAGAAGTCTGCCACCTGACCTGTTAATCACTGCATCACCACTGTTTTGACTTTGTCATCGTCTTGAAGACGCTGACCGCCCAAGTGTTTCTTCAAGTGCAGGAGCAGATGGTAGTCACTGGGCGCAAGATCGGGGCTGTACGGAGGATGATCTAGAGTTTCCCATCGAAAAGATGTGATGAGATCTTTGGTCTGATTCGCCACATGCGGACGGGCATCGTCTTGCAGCAAAACGATGCCCTTGCTCAACTTCCATGGACTGTTGCTTTGATTCTGGTGTGACGTAGGCCAACGATGTTTCATCCTCCGTAACAATTTGGATTAAGAAATCATCACCGTCGTCGTGGTACCACTCAAGGAAAGTCAAAGCACTGTCTAAACGTTTGGTTTTGTGCACATCCATCAACATTTTTGGTACCCAACATATGCACAATTTTTGGTAATTCAAGTGCTCGGTCACAGTACCATACAAAACACTACGAGAAACATTAGGAAAGTCATCCCGCAAGGATGAAATCGTAAAGCATCTGTTTTCTCTCACCTTATTGTCCACTTACTGCACCAAACTATGATTGACGACCGAAGAACACCCACTCTGTTGTTCACCATGCACATTTGTACAGCCATCTTTAAATGCTCTCGCCCACTTTCTTACCATTCCGTCACTCGTAATATTTTCTCCGTAAACTGCACAGATCTCACGATAAATATCAACCACTTTTAGGCCTTTAGCACTAAGGAATCTTGTAACAGCTTCACAGTTGGTGGGACTCACGATTATCGGAGGCATCTTAAACACTCAGTACACAACGTAAACAAGGAAGAATCAGACTGCAATGGTGTCAGAGCGTAGATTAAGGTACAGGCTTTCATGTAAAAATAAAATTATTGAGATATCTTAGCACGTCTTTTTTTTAAAACACATATATAGATGGAAGTGTCACCAGTGGTAATACATCCAGTTTATATTTGTCATATTTTATTAATATTTTAGTTGTAATGTCAACAAATTGTGTTAAAACCAGTGAATACAAAAATTATTAGGTTATTTTGTCTAAAACTGACATGGTGAGACCGTGGCTGTATACAATTAATGTAAGTTGATTCTAACAAAGAAAAAGACAGCAACCAGCCACTATTAACAATGCTATTTTATTTAAGTATATAGTGCCGTAACCGGTTTTGAACTGACAAGTTCATCATCAGACAGCTGTACACAGGATTCACAAGACGCACTTTACATAATCGTCAGTTTACAATTTTTATCCTCCCACTGTAGTGCAATGTTCTTGGTGTGTTTGTGCCATCGAAAATTCCGTGAAATTTTGTTGCAAAATTGCTATGCATATACCACATTGTGCAAAGCAACACACACACACACACACACACACACACACACACACACACACACACACAAGAAAAAGTATTTGCCACATGTGAAATTGATACAAAGATGGTACTCTTTATCAAACAACCTTCAAGGAACTTCCCTTCCAGATGAAAATGCACTATGAACATGGCTCGACAAGTTCTTCACTTCGAAACTGCAAAAAATTGAGGAATCAAAAAGTTACCCCAGCATTGGCAAGCTGTTGTAAATAGTGAAAGGGACTATATTACTGACAACTGAAGTCTCTGTCATGGGTATCTGTTGTGTTTATTAAACTTGGGGAAAACACTACACACCAACCCAATAGAATTAAATCTTCACTATGGAGAAAATCGCCAGCAATCCACTACGCCAAGCAGTTGTTGCCATTCAAGCACCTGATAGAGATGGCGGGCAGAAACCGTCTCATTGCCAGTCCGAACACTGTGGTGCACTATGACCCCTAGCAATTTGTAACAAAGAGTGTAAAAAAGGATCTCTGTTGTTTGTCCCATCAACGAATAAGTGTTGTTAGCATCGGTCAAGCGATTATGTCAGCGTAGCATCCACCAAATGACTGTTGACTTGATCTGGTATAATAAGTACTAGCTACTGTTGATTATGAGCTTCCCTTCAATTAATTCACAGAATTCCATGTGATGTAAGTACTTTTACCATTCTATTGTGTGAGAAAAGTCTGAGGAATTTGCTTATACTGCAGATTCTCAATTCTTATTGGTGTCTTTATACAATGAATATACGATAAAGCAGATGATGAAAAAGAGTGTCAATAGTGAAGCGCTTAGAACACCATCGGAAAAATAAATTACAAAGCAGTCTGAAAAAACATTTCTGAAATTCACTTCATGTCACAGAAAAAAGCGAGCTTCGGAAAATTAGCTGTAACTACTGGCTGTAATGCTAGTAGGTAACTGTTTTCCTCTATGACAACAACACAGCAGCCACCAATAATTAATACATATTAAACGAATATTTCCACATCAGTTATGGAAAGAACAATGCACTGTAAAAAAATACTTCCAAAACCAACACCACAATAAAATTAATCGTTTCCAATTGGCAATTACAGAAAAAAAGTGTATACTAAAATAACAATAAATACTAGCAATAAATAGTAGCTAAACTTTATTGCAAATTCTTAAAACACACACACACACACACACACACACACACACACACACACACACACACAAAAGAGGTACTAACAACAGGCAACAGAAGAATATCAACATATACACCTCTTTGGAAAAAAAAAAAAAAGTGCACTTGACTGTAAATGTGGTGTTGTTATCCTCTGGAACAATAGAATGAACAGTTCCTGCAACAGACAAACATATATGAATTTGCCAAGCATATGTGGGAGTTCGTGGAAAAATGACGAACAACAAAAAGTTTCACATTAGTTAACAAGATAGGTAAATGGTTTTAATTCTAAATTTCTTAGCAACTGTATGCTATATATTACAAAAAATAATTATATAAAATTATTTACTAATATATCACACAATTGACAAAGCTTTCAGGAATAAGAAGCAAAACATATGAGGTACAACTATAATTGCAGATTCAATTGCATAGGAAATGATAGGACAAACTTGATGCACTATTAAACACACAATTGAGGACCAAACACATCATTAGCATATGGAAAAAGTCGTCAGCGAATAACTGCTTGGGTCTATGAGCGTATACTAGAAAGCAATCCTGTATTAGATTACGAAAGTCCAGTTTAAAAACATACAATGCAGTAGAAGAGTGTCTATATTCTCTGATTGTGAAATTATACAGAACACTTTAAAAAGTTCAGACAGAAGTGGGGGGGATTTGTACCAATGACATCTGGGGACCTTCATTTGTGTCACTTGGTTAGTGGGGTTGAACTTCACAGGAATCTAAACTGGTCTCTAGGCATTCCAAAACAAAACATTCCAGCAATGATGGGTCATGACACAGAATGCTACTGACTGAGGGCAAGAGACATAATTAATATATGTTGCACCAAGACTGGCCTTCCAATCTCTGCACACAATCCCAAAATAGGGGACTGCATTACTGACTACCTTTTAGATTCAAAAGGAGCCACCTAAGCCAAAGCCAGTGGTTCTATAATATAGTTACAATGAAAGAATTGCTCCAAACATAATGATAGACATGATCTGTCTGCTGTTTTTATTTCTCCTATAAAACAAAATGCAACATCAGATTAAGAATCAGCAACATTGTGAAGAAAGTAGCTGTCAACAAACATGCAGAAATGCATCAGGACTTATTTCAACAAAACACAGAGATCAAACTGAGGAGAGAAAATGAAAGGAACAGTACCAATAATTTGAACAGCTTTCATACTTCTGAAAACATGTTTCAGATTTACAAATTTATTTTGTAACTTACCTTGCAACACTTTATCTGTGGATGGCTTCACATAAAATTCTCCCTTATCTGCAGATTCTAAGTCTACCGTGTATTCAATCAAACCTTTAAATTTTTCCATGTCGAAAATATATCTCTTCAGTGGCTGTACCAGCATTGTTCTGACAACAGGGTGGTTAACTGACTGCAGTCGATGTAACAAGCCTGGCAATTTTATTAACGCCTGATAAATCCTGAGGGAGAGAAAACAATATTAATTCACTGAACTAAGAAAAATAAAATTTTTTAACAGCATTTTTTGAGGATCATTTAGTAGAACATAAAACTGCATCAGTAACAACATATTTTATACGAAACAAAATGTAGAAAACTGAAGTCATCAGAAATCTTTATTTAATACAATACGTATTAACATACACAAACATTTACTTACGTATGTCCAAGTTACAGTTCAAAATTCTGAAATGTTTTGGATGCAACATTTGTCAAACCAATAGTTTTATTATTCCAATTGATTTAGATGAAAATTATGTTTACAGAAATAACGAAACTTAAAAATCTTCAACACATGACAGAAAGGAGGTTTGAGATTGAGAGCCCAGTGACAATTACAATTAAAAAAGTGATTCATTTTGATTTCACTGTAAGTATACAGTCCATACTCTATTTGCCAATTTTGCAAAGCATCTTCCTTATTCTGACAGCCACAGCCTCAAGAGAGGTTTGAAGGAGCACAGGTTCACTGCATACAAACTACACCTGACACTATTATAGTTGCTACAGACCTATAGTATCCCTTATAGCCACAGAGAGCAGGGGTTCACATTGCTGGGAACCAGGTTTCCTGGAGGGCAATGCAGATAGCAGGTATAAAGCTTACCAGTTGCCGTAGCTCAGCCAGGCGGTGGAAAAAACCACCACAATTCCACTGGAGGATGACATTGTGAGACTGGGAAGGCATGGAACATTCAAATAGGCAGTTTACGCCTCTGAGTTACCTGCTGCCACTGACTTTGTGCCTGAGCACTCTATATCCATTGCGTCTGAGGGTGGGTTGGTTGGTTGGTTTGTGGGATTGCAGGGCACAGACTGCTACGGTCATCGGTCCCTTTTTCCAAAATTTCAAACACCCACACAGAATAAAAAAGAACAATGGAAAATATGGTGGACGACACAGGACAAGACAGACTCAGACAAAAGGAATTAAAATCACACAGAGTGTGACAGTGGTTGGCCGACCATAGAGAGTAGGCCAAAGGCCAGACTCAACACAAAAAAAGACAAACACTTAGATTAAGTGATAAAAGCCCCCTGCCCGGAAAAAACACGCAAAACTAAGCCTGCCACGGCAGTGTCATCTGTTCAAAGGGCAGGGAGCTTATCTGGCAGCGCAAATGTCTGCCTGAGCGCAGATAAAAAGGGGACAGGCCAACAAAATGTGGACCACCAAAGCTGCCCTGCACCGACATAGAGGCGGGTCCTCACGGCGCAGTAAATATCTGTGCGTCAGCCGGGTGTGGCCAATGCGGAGCCGACAAAGGACAGCCGAGTCCCTGCGAGTGGCTCACATGGATGACCACCACACAGTTGTCGTTTCCTTGATAGCACGGAGTTTATTGGGTGTGGTCAGATCGCGCCATTCAGCATCCCAAAGCGCTCTGTGGAATTGAAACGTGTATATTTTGTAATTGATGCCATCAAACCATATTCAGGACAGTGGAAATTAAAATGTCCTGTGGTGTCTCTCCTGCTTACAGTCGGCCGGTTTGTCCCTCTTTTTTTTTTTTAAGAGAAAGAACTCTTCAGAAAATTTGCACTCTTTATTCCCTATCAGCTAACAACTTGCTGCTTTGTGTGACATAAAATTAAATATAGGATACATAAACCCAATAAAGACATCAGACAAGCAAGACAATACACATTTCTTTAATCCTTAGCTCCTAGAATTTTTGTCTCTCCAATCTTGCTACAGCTTTACATGGCGTGCTTTCCTTTCTGTGAAAGGATATATTACCTTATCAAAGTTCATCAAACATTTTGCTACATGAAAAGTTGAAATGTCGTTGTCTAATAGTGAAAAAGCTGTTAATACAAATAGAACCCAAGACTGTTGTGGTTTCTTGACTGATTACGTCTATTTTGTCACTGTCTTCTAGATAAAACAATATAGGCCCTTCTAATACTGCAACAATTGTAATACACACCAAATAAACGAGACTGTTTTGGCACAAATGGTATTTTGTAACGACAGAATATAATTCACAAAGTATCAATATAAAATACCTATTAGGCCTATTACAAGCAAAAAGTTTTATGTTAGTAAATAGTTCCACACTTCATTCATATGCTCCAGTTTCTCAAGCAAGAGATCGAAAAGTAGTAGTACGAAATTTTTATACAAACTTGGAATCGTCATATTTTCCATAATTTGTGTGATGTCCCTGTTTCTTCTCTTTCCTCGCTCTAACAAACAGTCTTGTTATCACTAATTCAGTAACTATTCCTGCCAATGTCACAGCTTATTCGCAGGGTTACTTCACTAACTCTGCCAGAATCACTGGTTTAGTTATCCCGCAATTATTCTCCGTTTAGGCATTGTTACGTGTTCGTACAACGCATTTTCTGTGCTTCTTCCAGAATAGAACATAAAGCGGCTGCTAGCCGGGGACTGTACAACTGGCCCTTACTAGTATAGCGATCTGGCCAAAAATGTTCTGTCAAAATTTCATATTCTTGGATACACTGAGAAGGTAATACGTAATCTTTCTTACCTGTTATTTGTTTATTTCCACTCCTGTAGTCTGAATCTATGGATTTCGCTAGTAATTATAACAACACTCATCATTCGCAAACCCAATCAACCACACAATCAGACAGCGATTGGCATTCATCCGTTCGGCCTTACTCCGCTCAGCTTGTATAGCCCCTTTTGTCTGTAGGAAAGTTTGTTTCTACAAGCGACGAGGAATCCCCTGACAGACATCACGTACACTATGCACACATTCACAAATCAACTTACGATTCATTCAGAAATCATCTTACAATGTGTCAAAAATGTTCAAACACCAACAGGGATGCGTTTCAAAGTCATATGAATAATCGGGAGACTAATGTGTTATGGACGCTAGTCGCTTTGTGAAACAAGTTCCCCCCCCCCCCCCTCAAGAATATGAATTTGCCCCCCCCCTATTTCAGTTTTCCATTGCCTGTCAAACCAATTAAGGAAGCTCTTGTGATTCACCTCTTTGCAGTGGCCACCTCATTTTTGTTGACACAATAATGTAGAACGAGTGCAGTACAAAACTGGAAGATGTCCTAACAATGTATGACAATTTTCACAGCCTTTCCAACAGAAACAGTAATATTTCCATAATACTGTCCAGAATTCTATTCTGGCAGGATGATCTGCGTTAATCCGTGTTTCGACCAAGTACACAATGACCTCACATGGTTCATTCGTAATTCTCAAAAGCACCAGTAATTCATTCTGTAACAGGTCTGTGCTTATACTTTTCTTGAAATTGAAACCAACAGACTTCATTACTATACATAAACGTCTTTCTCCCACTGCCATATCTACAGCAATGAACTGCATCTAGCGGCAGTGTGCATTAAGTTCTTTACGCTTTCTGTCTTCTTCTTTTTACCAAGTGTCGTTAAGTTATACAAGCCAGCCTTTTTAGGTTTACAGGGTATTTTTCTTTGCAAACCATCATTACCGCAATTCTGTGTATCTTCAGGGCATCTACAGTTATTTCCATCCCCCCCCCCCCTTCCCCCCCTGCTCTCAAAATATTCCAGTAAGGAGCTCACAAACTCTCACGTTTCACGATGCACAATTTGAAATCACTGAATGCTCCAAAGCAAGCACATTTTTCTGCATATGTTAACTACTAGCTTAATACATCCTGTCATATAAAATTAACAGACACCACTATAAGACGAGTTGTTACTTTTAGCTACCAATTAATCAGGTTGAGGTGATTGGTATGCAAACATCCACCGACATAGGGGTCAGTATTGTACGAGAAAAATACTCAGCTGCAACATTTTTACATGAACTACCCCAGCATTCAGCCTAACTGATTTTGAGAGCTGCGGAAAACCCAAACCCGAATGGCACGACTGCTCCACCATTGTGTGAGTGCAGTGTCTTTAGCAGTGCACCAGCTTCCCCATTAATTTCAAGTTGTTGGTATCACTAGTCAAACCTGAATTATTGGAGTTGCTTAATACTTCCCTTTCTTTTTTAAAATTTTAGATTCATCAACAGTATGTGTGAAACACTGTACTTTTTTAATGATATTTGGTCTATATTTTAACCAATTATACAGACAATTCAGTTTATTTTTCAGAAGCTGTATTCTTTCATTATATCAGTATTCAAATTAGGATTGATGGTTACTCTTGTATATTTTATTTCAGTTTCCTGGAAACTGACAGACTTTGGAGCATTGAAAGATTTTTGAATACAAAATTTTATAAAGACACTGGCCAACAGAAGCACAAAATTTTGTCTCAAAGAAAGAACACAAAAGACAAAAATACCAGAAAAAGAGTATTGCTTACTTGTAACAGTCTTGCAAGGTTGCTTTCTGCTGATGCAGGCGTTTTGCTAGGACCTGGAAATCTGGGATTCTGCGCAGATTTTCATCCAACAAGGACCTCCTTATTTCAGGTGAGTTGACAAGCACCTCTACAACATCAAGTCTCTCATTTATTAGGTTAATATCACGCAAAGGTTGCTTCAACCATTGTGACAGTAATCTGTAATTGAAAATATAAAAAATACCTCTTTCAGAGAATGCTACTACAGCTACATTCATTCAGAAAGTACATTGTGTATTAAAAATGTAAGTATGATTGAAAGTTACAGCATCACTTTTAAATAAATAAATTTTAGCTGCAGGAGAAGGTCACATTGCTCACTCCACAGCCATGTCTCAAAGTTACCCATTTCTAAATACTTCTTCTCATAATGACTCATTATCCTCTGTGTTTATATGAGGCAATAGCTCTGTGGTGAAAATACCACAGTGTTGACCTGCAGGTTTCTTTCACTGTTCTATCAAGTAGCTCATTTACATTGATAAAATTATGCCCTGGCATCCTGCTGCAATGAGAGCAGTATAATGGTCTGGCTAGTCTTCAATAATTTATTTGCAGGACATATGCGCTACTAGGCTTGTAAATGCCACAGGAAATTAAGACGACTAAAACATTTCCCATCATTATGACATATCTTCTAGCTGCTTCTGGACTGTTCACAGTTCTGTTCAATACGCAAACAGGAAAATACAAAAGCAAGGATGACAGAAGAAAATAAGGCGATAAATGTCACTTGTTAGCACCCAGTGGTAAACATGTAGTAATACCCTTTAAGATGGTGACCAGTGATAAAGTGTGTAAAATATTTCCCAAAAAATGTAAACAGAACAGGTAAATAGAAAGTACATAAAAAACGTAAGAGCAAAATTTTGAAATTGAGTAAACATATATCTAGTCTGCAGTTTTTAAGTGTGCTGAAAGTGGACATAAATACGTTTACCGCAATGAAAAGTGAGTTGATCTTATCACAAAACACGCAGAATCTCTCCGAAGACATTTTGGTCTCTTCAGATTTAAAGTGGTCAAAAGTGTCGTACAAAAGCAGTGCTGGTACTCAGAATATGAATGTAAAAAATCTGTGATGATAATTTAAACTTAGTAGACAAAAACTGCATCTGGCAGTGTTTGCGAAACACGCAAAGAAGAAAAGTGTTGTGTGAACAGAGTGGAACTAAAAAGTTCATCACTACAAGAAAATAAATCAAAGACAGCAACAGAGAGCACAGCTGATCTACTGACCTCAAAGTGTACTGTAAAGTCAATATTGGCTGCAGAAGACATAAAAAAATTTCCATTAATAATAGAAAAAGAAATTAGTTAAGCCTTAAACCTCCTTTTCAAAATATGACGAAGTGTATCGCTTCTATGCTGACCCTAAAATCAGAAATGAAAGCATTACAGTTTTGTGAAATCTGGTGCCAGTTTGTCTGAACTAAGAAATATGGTTGGGTCAAATGAAGTGAAATGATTAAATAGTCATGACGTTTTGTTCTGATTGGTGGTTCAAAAGACAACAACAAAAATTAGATAAACAAGGCATTCTACGAACTAAAATTACACTCCTGGAAATTGAAATAAGAACACCGCGAATTCATTGTCCCAGGAAGGGGAAACTTTATTGACACATTCCTGGGGTCAGATACATCACATGATCACACTGACAGAACCACAGGCACATAGACACAGGCAACAGAGCATGCACAATGTCGGCACTAGTACAGTGTACACCCACCTTTCGCAGCAATGCAGGCTGCTATTCTTCCATGGAGACGATCGTAGAGATGCTGGATGTAGTCCTGTGGTACGGCTTGCCATGCCATTTCCACCTGGCGCCTCAGTTGGACCAGCGTTCGTGCTGGACGTGCAGACCGCGTGAGACGACGCTTCATCCAGTCCCAAACATGCTCAATGGGGGACAGATCCGGAGATCTTGCTGGCCAGGGTAGTTGACTTACACCTTCTAGAGCACGTTGGGTGGCACGAGATACATGCGGACGTGCATTGTCCTGTTGGAACAGCAAATTCCCTTGCCGGTCTAGGAATGGTAGAACGATGGGTTCGATGACGGTTTGGATGTACCGTGCACTATTCAGTGTCCCCTCGACGATCACCAGTGGTGTACGGCCAGTGTAGGAGATCGCTCCCCACACCATGATGCCGGGTGTTGGCCCTGTGTGCCTCGGTCGTATGCAGTCCTGATTGTGGCGCTCACCTGCACGGCGCCAAACACGCATATGACCATCATTGGCACCAAGGCAGAAGCGACTCTCATCGCTGAAGACGACACGTCTCCATTCGTCCCTCCATTCACGCCTGTCGCGACACCACTGGAGGCGGGCTGCACGATGTTGGGGCGTGAGCGGAAGACAGCCTAACGGTGTGCGGGACCGTAGCCCAGCTTCATGGAGACGGTTGCGAATGGTCCTCGCCGATACCCCAGGAGCAACAGTGTCCCTAATTTGCTGGGAAGTGGCGATGCGGTCCCCTACGGCACTGCGTAGGATCCTACGGTCTTGGCGTGCATCCGTGCGTCGCTGCGGTCCGGTCCCAGGTCGACGGGCACGTGCACCTTCCGCCCCACGTATTGAGCAATTCGGCGGTACGTCCAGCCGGCCTCCCGCATGCCCACTATATGCCCTCGCTCAAAGTCCGTCAACTGCACATACGGTTCACGTCCACGCTGTCGCGGCATGCTACCAGTGTTAAAGACTGCGATGGAGCTCCGTATGCCACGGCAAACTGGCTGACACTGACGGCGGCGGTGCACAAATGCTGCGCAGCTAGCGCCATTCGACGGCCAACACCGCGGTTCCTGGTGTGTCCGCTGTGCCGTGCGTGTGATCATTGCTTGTACAGCCCTCTCGCAGTGTACGGAGCAAGTATGGTGGGTCTGACACACCAGTGTCAATGTGTTCTTTTTTCCATTTCCAGGAGTGTATGTGTAAGTCACACACACGAATATCAACAATTTAGGAAAAGATATGGTGCTACCTACTGTAAAGGTGACATGTTAAGATGCAGACTGGCACAATTAAAGGACACTTAGACATAAGCTTTCAGATACCGCCTTCATCATAAAAAGAAAACAAGAACAAAAAAGAAAGAGAAAGAAAGATGAAGGTAGAGGGTGACAGCTTGTGTGTAAGTGTCTAACTGTGCCTGTCTGCAACTTTATGTGCCATCTTTACAGTAAGTAGCAATCCAAATTTTCCTGCATTGTTGATATTCCAACGTGAAGCTTCCATTGTTTGATTTCACACAAGCAAATGTAATTTTCATAGCATATCACATTGTTAAACCTATGAATGAATCATGTGTAAATCAAGAAGTAGTTGGAGTAGGCAGTACACAACAAACTTTCAAAACGTGTTTTGAGAAGTAAGAGGTCACGAAAAGTTGTGAAGAAGAAGAAGAAGAAAGTTATGTTGTTAGGTAGTTTACATGGCAGAGGTTTTGGCCACCTGTTGCAGGATGAACTAGGGTCACGTTACTAGTTCACAAGTTTTTAAAACTTAGTGCAAGTCTGCGTCAGGTGATTGAGGACACAGGTTAACTTCACAAAGGAAGCTGCAACGAGACATACTGGTGTTGGGCTTGTATCTATTCTGAGGCACCATGACCAGCTTCATTTAAACTCTTCTGTTACAGTTAATTTAGAGGTGGAACAACTGCTTGGATCAAGTATGGGGTCTCATACTGGTTGGGTTCCAGTTGACTATCAGTAGGTGGGATGATACTAGGCACGGCCTTCACCTCAACAGGAAAGAGAAGGGAAAACTCGCTGGATTAATAGCAAATAACTTAAGGGGGCGGGGATGGGGATGGGGAGGATGGCACTATCACAAGTGGTAAAGTACTAGTGGTTACCTGTGAGAGAACAGCAGTTTTTAAGGGTAGGGAGGGCAGAAACGAAAGATGTCCAGAGACAGGGTGAAAATGCATTCACATTGTTAAGACAGAATGTACAAAATTCACACAAACACCCCCTGATTGAAAATTAGGTTCATACAGTTGTAATTCAGGCAGTGCACAAAATCAATTATCCTTAATGCACCACAATATCTAAGGACAAGGGGGTAAGCTTAATGATTGCTTATTTGTGTTGAAGAATTAAGAGTTTAGCAAACCAGTCAATATAATCTGCCTTCCTGAACATCACGTGACCACTGGTATAGATACGTTAAATGTTACTGGATTCAAGTTAGCTCCTTATTTCTGTAGAGAAAATATGGAGAAAGGAGGAGTTGCCACATTTGTCAGAAACTGTTTTGATCTCAAGACTATCGATATTAATAAATTCTGCGCAGAGCAGCTCTTAGAAGCTTGTGCAACAGTAGTAGTATTTCACAATCATTCCTTCATAATAGTAAGTATATACAGAGGACCTTCAGGAAACTTTAACATCTTCATAAATAATGTGGAAGCTCTGTTGTCCCATCCCACAGTAAAAAACAAGACAATAGTGGTTGATGGTGATTTTAATGTCGATTTATTGAAAAGCTCTGTCAGTGAATAATTTGCGCAATCAGTAACACTGCCATGTGCAGTAAGCAGTCAGTCTTCATCTGATTGGGATTTAATTACATGTGATTTTTCTCAATGTTCCTTCTTGGGTTCATTACTTTTTCTTGTGTACATCCGTTACAGTGCCAGATGCTAAGTTTGTTTTGTCTGCAGATAATACAAACATTGCAGTAAGTAGCAAGTGAAGTACAGATTTAGAAATGGCTACTAATCAAATTTTCACTGACATTAATAAATGGTTTAAAGCTAATTCACTGTCATAAAACTTTGAAAAGACCCACTATATGCAGTTCAAAACCTGTAAGAGATTTCCCTCCATAACGTATGAAGAGATGCAAGTCAAAAAGGTTCACAGTGTTAAATTTCTGGGATTACAACTCTATAATAAATTCAGTTGTAAAGGGCATACTACAGAATTGCTGAAGCACCTAAAAAAGACTTCATTTGCAGAGAGAATTATGTTGGATGCATGAGATATAAAAATTAAACAAAAACTTTCACGCTTTGCTTACTTCCATTCTATTACGTCATCATGGGATCACATTCTGGGGTAACTTGTAAAACCAAGCACAAGTTTTTAGTATGCAAAAGCATGTAATAGGACTCAATTGTGGTGTAAATTCAAGGACATCTTGTAGAAATGCATTCAAGGAACTTTGTTTTGTAACCACTGCTTCTCAGCATATTTATTCCTTAATGAAATTTGTTGCATACAATACATCTCTATTTCCAACCAATAGCTCAATATGTAGTATCAATATTAGGAACAAGAACAATCTACATAATGACCTAAAATCAATTACCTTGGTCCAAAAAGAGGTCCAATATTCAGGAACACCACATTTTCAATATATTGCCAGCAACCATTAAAAACTTGGTTTCAGATAAAGCACAGTTTAAACAGAGTGTGAAAGTTTTTATAGGCAACTCCTTCTACTCTACAGATGAATATCTTTACAGGGTCTATTAGACCAAATTAAGTAAAAATTTCTATTACAGTTCAGTTTTGACTGCACATGGTCGCAACAGTCAAGATTAGATATTTTGTATGTGATGAAGTTATTAAAACTGCATAACTATGTTTCATTCTGACAGTGTATTAATTCTGAAAATATTAGCAGTTCCATTGTATTTTAATGTATTTACCTATTTTGACAATCTCCAGACAAATGATCAGGGTAGTGAGTATTATATTCAAATGTTTTTATCTTATGTTGTACTTTCTGACTTATTCCACACACCCACGAGAAACATCTCACTTTTGGGTATATTTGCAAAATCTGAATCTAACCTACAAAGTGCAAATACTTATCTCTCTAAAATCTGCAAATGATTAAAAATGTTAAGTGTTGTAGAATCAAATGGGAATGGAAGAAGATTTCACACACACCACAGACTTCATATCAATGGCCTTGGAAAGACTTATTTACACAACACAATTACAGCTGCAACGCAGGGAAAATTAAGCACTCCAAGATCAGGTATGGTAATGCTAAGTTGAGCTTCAGATTGAGCAGCTTCAGATTTGTATGTAATGCAGAAAAACATACAAAAATGCAGAGTACTAATGATCAAAACTGCACTGTGACTGTCTCCAGTATGCTATTAAACAAACAGGTAGCATCCGTAGTCATTTGTTCACAAAACAGTAATAGTAACAAAAATATAATTGAAACAGTAAACACTCCAGAACCCACAGGCACTAAAGTGAATACTAACACAGTGCTCTGTATTTTGTATCAGAACATTCACTCAATAAGAAATAAGTTCTTGGAAATCCAGATTTAGTGTCTTCATGAGCTCAAAAATGAACCGTATTTACCAGAGTATAAGGCGCACTGGCATTAAAGATGCACCCCTTTTTTAATACTTTTTTTAAGTGAAAAATTTATCACTTGATGGATCTACTGCAAAACAATTGACACACTTGTGCACGTGGATCTAATATCTGCGAGTTGAAGGAAGAAATACTTGAAGCTGCCATGAATCTGAATTCTCATACAATAAATTATCCTCTGTACCATTCTGTGCATTACTTATCCCACATTTCTTAAATTATTTAATCACTGATTCAATTTTTATAGAGTTCCGTGAAGCATTGACCCACTCACAAAACTTGAGAAATGCTAGGTCTCTTCCTTCTTCCAAGTGTTGAATTTTCAAAATCTGTAGATTGTATCCATCTGTTTCACTCCTACTAAAGAACTCCCTGAAATGGTCTGTTGATACAGACATCCAATGGTTAATGATTGAAGCAGACAATTTAACCCTCCTGAAATACAAATAGGGCAGACGTTTTTAGTAGTGGCCTCCAGGTCACCTAGAACAAATTTTATCTACACACACCCTCCTTTCTCCTACATCCATCCAGCCTTTATTGTGTACATGGACAAATACATCAAAAGTGGCAATAATTTTGTCCCATCATCACAGCAGGATAAAATAAATGTGTAATGAGTTTTTTCGTGCCCTTAAGTTTTAAGAATAACACTTTTTGTGCCTTTTAAAATCAAACTTCTGTTAAAAGGCACATCAAAGGTTACCAGAGTCTCGTCCCTGTTTCCCATTTGCAAAAGCTGGAACTTTCCTATTTTGTTTGTGATGACGAAATTCAACAATTTGTTCTTCATACTTGTCTGGCATCACCTGTGTTATTTTTGCCTTGGTCCACATAGCTTTTCATAAACCTTGAACGTCATGATGTTGATCTAGTAAATTCAGTGATCTCTTTGTTAGTGGATGTTGCTTTCACTTTATGAATGACCATTTTTGTAGATACTAAAATTCCCACAGTTCTGCTTCAAGTTTCAGCCATTTAACAGTTACACTTCTCAGATTATGTTTACTGCAAGGTGCTTTTTTGAAAACATCTTCCTAATTCCGGAAAGTTATCATTTTTTTCAGTTGGAGGTGGCCCTAATTGCCTTTCTGCAGCCATGTTTCCATATTCTTTACTAAATGCAATCCCTTGCAGATTAAATTCCGTAGCATAGTAATGCAATTTTTCAGCCGTAGTTTGCAAATGACACCACAATACAGATACACCAAGTGGATCCTGAACACTAAACACAACAATAACTGACACTTGAATGAACAGTATAAAAACTGTTTCATTGGTTCATGGGTGTCGCGTCATACAATGTTGTAGAAGCTGTACAATCTTTCGACGAGACAGTTGCTCATCATTTTCAGGTGCTTACTGATGTGTTGCTACAATGGCTCGCCAATATATACCCTGACTTGCTAAGAAAGTGCAAAACCCTTGGCACCTGTGCTTTTCTAGCGAGTCAGTGTATATATTGGCACCTGAAGATGATGAGCAGCTGTCTCGTCAAAATATCGTGCAGCTTCCACAACATTATCCGACGTGATGCCCATGAACCAATGAAGCAAGAAACTGGACAAGTCATGAATGTCTAACGTGACAAAAACCAAAAGAAGTACATCATTTGGAGATTAAATAAACTTTGCCATCGAGTCACATGAATAAACTGACAAATGACGAACTGCATACATTTTCTATGTCTAAAATAGTAAAGTTACCTACAAGAATAACACCCACATCCTGCACCTCAATAGATACCATATTCATGAACACTAATTCTACACCTGTACTCAGTTTGCAAAATTTACCCGATGGCCTCTCTGATCATGAAGGCTTCTTACTTAAGGCAAACAAAAGGATGCAAACAAACCCTCATTACTAATGATCACATACATAAGAGATATTAAAGATGCCAACAGCTAAATGCTAAGGAGCACCTGCTAAAACAAAAGACGTGGGAAAAGTGTTTACAGGATTGCCACAAGTTTTCCAAAGTGAAATTCCCTGGTATTTCCCTGATTTCCAGTTTTGAGATCTCAAGGATAAGTAAGGACATAAGTTGAAGAAAAAAAGAAGACAAAGACGAAGAAGAAGAAGAAGAAGAAGAAGAAGAAGACAAAGACGAAGAAAACGCGAGGACTTCCGTAACTCTCCCCATCCTGTTTTGTTTTAGGGCACAAAAACAATTAGGGTCATACGCGTCCATGTCAAAACTGTGAAACACGAAGACAAAGAGAGGAGTTAAGAATGACTTCATGTCAATCCCCAACGACGGAAGAGAAGACAGGTAAAAACACGGATGTGGAGAAAGGTCTATAAAATACGCAATAGAGAAATGGAGGTCCAGAACTAAATATTAAATGGTCTTCTCCATATTGCTGCAATGGATAAAAAGTAAAATGCGGTCAACAGCGTGAGCACCATTCTCTAAAACAGCCGATAACTTAGATGGCAAACACAAAAGGGAATGTAAATGGTCAAAAAGAGGGCATTCCACCCCTAAATGGTGGACAGTTAAAATTGAGCACAATGTGCATGAAATGGTGGGCGAGCACCACTTAACAAATGGATATGGCTAAAAAGGCAGAGCCCAATATGCAACCTAGTTAAAATGACCACCTCATGGCTGGAGGGCTGACAGGAGGTCGTCCAAGCCACTGGAAGAGGCTTAATAACCAAGAGCTCATTCCCATGAAAGGAGCAACGCCAAAGTGATACCACCTCCTGACAGGCGGCAACACAGAGATGATCAGAGAGACTGTATGAACTAGTGGGGCTTGGCAGCAGCATCAACAGCCTCTTTTCCTGTCAAATCAACATGACCAGGAAGCCACATAAACATCACAGTGGCTCCATCAAGAGTGAGCAATTTAAAGCTTTCTTGGACTCATTGCACTAAGGGGTGGACCGCGTACAGTGCACAGATGCTCTGAAGGGCACAGAGAGACTGAGCAGATGACAATTGAAAATACTGTGTTGCTGGATGTACTTCGTGACTTGATAAGGGCGAAGAACTCTTGCTGTAAATACAGAGCAATGTGCCGGAAGCCGATACCGAAAAACGTTGGTGCCAATGACGAAGGCACACCTGACACCACAAAGGTACTATCGTGCAATTCCATGTGAAGGTCATGAAACTGAAGGCGGTAGAGCTAGGCTAGTGTTGCATCAAAGCGAATAAAGGCAAAGGTGAAAATGGGCCGCCCCACGAAGCCAAGGAGATGAGGAGTTCATATCCATCGGGAAAGCTGCCGGGAGCATGAAGTGAATCTGTTGGAACAAAAGCCAAAAACGAACTCCAGGAGGTAACAGAGAAGAGGAATGTGCCCCATACTGGCAATCAATGTCGTCATCAATGAAGGAGGCATAGGATTGGTGGCCACACATGGCAAATAAATGGCATGCATATCTGCTGAAAAGAAAGTCACAGCGGTAGTTTGGCAGCTTCTGCATACAGACTCTCAATTGGGCTTGTGTAAAGGTGCCAGTGGCCAAACAGATGCCACGATGGTGGATAGTATTGAGACGGCATAAGAGGGACGGACATGGAGATACATAAACAAAGCACCCATATTCTAGTTTCAAGCGGACAAAGGACCGGTACGAACGAAGGAGAGCAGTTCGATCTGCACCCCAGGAAGTACCATTGAGGACACACAGGACATTGAGGGACCGCGTACAGCAGGCTGCCAGGTAAGATACGTGGGAGGACCAAGAAAATTTCCTATCAAGCATGAGCCCCAGGAATTTCATAGTTTCAATGAATGGAAGAGCAACAGGCCCAAGATGTAATGAAGGTGGGAGAAACCAACTGGACCACCAGAAATTCATACACACTGTTTCGTCAATGGAAAAACTAAAGCCACTATCGATGCTCCATGAGTAAAGACAATCGAGACATTGCTGCTGAAGACGCCACTCAATGAGACAAGTCCGTGAAGAACTGCAATAGTTAGCAAAATCAGCAACAAAAAGGGAGCAGAGGATGCCATGTGGTAGACAGGCCATTATCAGGTTAGTGGCTATAGTAAAAAGGATGACGCTCAGGACAGAACACTGAGGTACACCGTTTTCCAGGATAAAAGTGTCCAACAAGACAGAACCCACAAGTACCTTTTTTAAAATTCCTCAAGGAAATAGAGCAGGCCGCCATGGAAGCCACACGTGAAGAGTGTGAGGAGGATACCAGTCTTCCAGCAGGTATTGTTGGCTTTCTCCAAATCGAAAAACAAGGTCACAGTCTGGGATTTCTGCAGAAAACCATTCATGACATGGGTGGACAAAGTGACAAGATGTGAATTGCAGAACGGTGCACTCGAAACGCACTCTGTGCAGTGGTTAGTAAATTGTGATACTACAGTCACCATACCAGCCAGGCATGAATCATATGTTTCACCACCTTGCAAACACAACTGGTGACAGAGATGGGGCGGTAGCCAGAAGGAAGGTTTTTGTCCTTACCGGACTTAGGTTTCTGAAAGTATTTGTATGGAGTGTAGCCATGTATGGAAGTGAAACGTGGATGATAAATATTTTAGACAACAAGAGAATAGAAGCTTTCGAAATGTGATGCTACAGAAGAATGCTGAAGATTAGATGGGTAGATCACATAACTAGTGAGGAGGTGTTGAATAGGATTGGGGAGAAGAGAAGTTTGTGGCAAAACTTGACTAGAAGAAGGTATCGGTTGGTAGGACATGTTCTGAGGCATCAAGGGATCACCAATTTAGTATTGGAAGGCAGTATGGAGGGTAAAAATCGTAGAGGGAGACCAAGAGATGAATACACAAAGCAGATTCAGAAGGATGTAGGCTGCAGTAGGTACTGGGAGATGAAGAAGCTTGCACAGGATAGAGTAGCATGGAGAGCTGCATCAAACCAGTCTCTGGACTGAAGACCACAACAACAACAACAACAACAACAACAACAACAACAACAACGTGACAGTAGCTTCACGCCAGCATCTGGGAAACATGCCCTCTGCCCAGATGCAGTTGAATGTATGAAGGACAAAGTGCTTGCCCACAAGAGGAAGGTGCTGCAACATCTGAATGTGAACATTGTCTGGCCCTGGGGCGGAGGATTGGGATGAAGTGAGTGCACGATCTAGCTCCCTTGTAGTAAAGGCGGCATTATAACACTCAATATTCTGAGAAGGGAAGCGTAGTGCCCAAACCTCCTCCATTTGTTTCCAGTGGAGGAAAGCAGGGTGGTAGTGGGAGGAGCTCAACATTTCCGCAAAATGGTGGCCCAAGGTGTTGGAGATAGCAATAGGGTCCACGATAACATCATCTGCTACTGTCAGGTCAGAAATTGGGCAATGGATCTTGGTCTCAAGAGCCATAGGAGGTTGGCCCACACGATGGAAGAGAGGGTGGAACTGTTAAAAGAACTACTGGATGAACTCCAGCTGGCTTTTTTGTTGTTCCGAAGAATGCGATGACAGTGTGCACGCATCTGTTTATAATTAATGCAGTTTACCATTGTAGGATGATTGTTAAAAATGCAGAGAGCACGTCTCTGTGCGCAAATTGCGTCGCTGCACACCTCAGTCCAACATGGGACCTGGACACGGCATGGTAAAGAGGAAGTACGAGGAATGGAACGTTCTGTAGCGGTAAGGTAACATTTGTAAGATACTGCACCTGGTCATTACAACTGGGAAAATCGTGTTTGTCAAAGATCGTCAGGGAAGAGTAAAGCCTTCAGTTGGGCTTAGTAAGCTGCCATTTGGGTGTACACCTAGGTGGGGTATGATTCAGCAAACGGATAGCACATCGGAAATGGTCACTCGAGTAGGTGTCAGAAAGAACAAACCACTCAAGACAATGGACAAGATGGGCAGAGCAGAATGATAGGTCCACATGGGAATAGGTGTGTGAGCAGTCTGAAAGGAACATGGGAGCTCCTGTGTTAAGGTAGAAAAGGTTAAGTTGATTAAAAAGGTCAGCCAAGAGGGCACCTCTTGGACAGGTTCTGGGAGAACCACAAATGGGATGGTGTGCATTAAAGTCACCAAGCAGCAGAAATTGGTGAGGTATCTGCCCAATAAGCTGGAGGAAGTTGGCTCTGGTGAGGTAGAATGATGGAGGGAAATAAATGGTACACAGGGAAAAGGTCAAGTGAGGAAGGAAAAGGCAAACTGCAACAGCTTGAAGATGGGACGTCAGGGAGATGAGTTGACTATGAACGTCATCCCATATGAGCAGCATGACTCACCCATGAGACAGAATGCCGACCTCTGGCAGATGGTCAAAACAGACCACGAAAAAGTGCGAAAGCTCAAAGTGGTCATGAGAATGCAATTTTGTTTCCTGAAACCAGAGTCCAAGTGGACACAGAGATTCTATAAGCAGCCGTAAATCCTCTTTGTTGGATCCAAGGCCAACTTTCTGAATAATAAACAGATTTACTGTTGCAAAGGACTGACTGTCTTCAGTTTGTGAAACTATGAGGAACAGTGGTGCATTCTTTGAATCATGAGCCTCATTCTGTTTATGTTCTGTAGACGTTGATTGTGAAGATGATTGGCTCATTGTGAGAAAATCCCCCCCATGATTCTCAGTGTCATTGATGGCATGCTCCTTCCAACTGGGGGGCCACATCACAAACTGGGGGGCCACTTCACAAAGGTGCACACCCACCTTAGGTGTTTGTTTACACCACACGTCCCAAACACTTGACAGAGGGACCAATTGGCAATTTGGGAAGGTAGCAGCTCAGTAAATCACCCCACCCTGGGCCTGGCATGCACCAGGGGGTACATGCAAACCTTACCTGTAGACCCAGGGCTGGGAATTATGCGTTACCCAGTCATCTGTTATGCATTGGCGAGCCTCGTACAGGGAGGAAGAAGGAAAAAAGAGGAGCCCCAAACGCCAAAGTGGAGGGAGGATAGAAGAAGGTGAGCGAAGAAAGAAGAAAGGAATTAAAAACAGCGGTGAGACTGTTCTTATATCAGCTTCAGACAGTGCGGAACATTCCCAAAAACACCCCAGCCATGTTCCCCAAAGGAGGGCAAAAAGAATAGCAAGAGGATAGGCACGCAGCACGGAAGGGCTAAGATGCTGTGAAGGTAGATTTCTCCCCCATGTGATCAAAAATCTTAAGTACTATCATCAACATGTTTTGGAATGAACTGCTAATAGATGGAGAAAGCAAGGCAGATGATATGTGTGTTTCATTAAGATAACTGTTGGTTTTTTTATTTCAATAAAGCGAAACACATTTGTGACAAAAAAAAATCTACATTTTCTTGGAGTTGCAAGACAGATTTAAAACAGAATGAGATTTTCACTTTGCAGCAGAGTGTGCGCTGATATGAAACTTCCTGGCAGATTAAAACTGTGTGCCCGACCGAGACTCGAACTCGGAACCTTTGCCTTTCGCGGGCAAGTGCTCTACCAACTGAGCTACCGAAGCACGACTCACGCACGGTACTCACAGCTTTACTTCTGCCAGTATCTCATCTCCTTGGAAGGTAGGAGACGAGATACTAGCAGAAGTAAAGCTGTTCGTACCGGGTGTGAGTCGTGCTTCGGTAGCTCAGTTGGTAGAGCACTTGCCCGCGTAAGGCAAAGGTTCCAAGTTCGAGTCTCGGTCGGGCACACAGTTTTAATCTGCCAGGAAGTTTCAGATTTAAAACACCTCCATTGATTTCAGAAGGGGGGGGGGGGGGAAAGAGAGAGAAAGAGAGAGAGAGAGAGAGAGAGAGAGAGAGAGAGAGAGAGAGAGAGAGAGAGAGTTGGCCTCTTGGGAAGAAGTGTATAAGGCAGGGAAGAGTTGTGTAAACCAATACTATAGGTGACCACCAATGTAATGTTGGTTCTACTATTTTCTTATTTTCGGTTATTAGTCACCTTGTTATGTCTTATTTTACGTCCTGTGTGGTTTTTATTTTGAGAAATATATGATTACATAGCATGGAAACCACCTGTGACTGCCACAATGTTGTTCTTATCGTCCATACTTTCTAATATGAAAATTATTTTTGAAGTGCCAAAATGTGTTAGAATAAATAAAATGTCTACAAAATGCTGCACTGTACAATGTACTTGCAGTGAGACAGTCACAATTCATGAAATCCATCGCCCGTGGCCTCTGGTCTGCTGAGGAGCACTGCAGTCCTTGGCCCTTGAATAACTATGAAAATCTGCCGCATTATGCCACACACAAAAGATCCAGACTGCAGGCAGATTGGTGAGACTAGATCCGATGGGCAGGGCTTGCACAATTGTGGGAAATGATTGGCTTCAGATCAGCAGGCCCGACCTGTTAGAGATACCCACTGAAATGGTCTGCAGTTCTGGCCTGTCATGGAAGTCCACTTGTGTGGCCAGCTATTTACATATGAAAAATGTTCAAATGTGTGTGAAATCTTATGGGACTTCAACTGCTAAGGTCATCATTCCCTAAGCTTACACACTACTTAATCTAAATTATCCTAAGGACACACACACACACACACACACACACACACACACACACACACACACACAGTCCCTGAGACTCAACTCATGCATACATGACCGCCATCTCTGAGAATCAAATCCAAACAAACCACTACTCCTGTCACCTCCCTGCCTCTCATTGGCAGCTGCTACACTAGTTGCAAGAAGTGGTGGCAGCACTGACTGCAAGCTGATGAGAGTGCTAGGAAGTAGAGAAGCAGTAAAACTGCGGGAATAGAGAAGTGGCGCACGTACTCAGCTACGCCCAGCCAGTGACGGCAAAACTATTTCACCTACTGAGACAAAAATGAGATTTTTCTAGTGTTTTTCTTTTCTTTCAAATTTCCACAATTTCCCTGACATATTTGAAATTCCCTGATTTCACTGATTTCCAGAACTTGTGGCAACCCTGGTTTATCTTGAGGATGAGATAGAAAATAAACCAAATATTTGTTCATAATCTGAGCAATTATTTCAACAGTGCCTTTCCCTCAATAACGCATACAGAAAAAACAATGAGGAGCGACAAATACAAAAGGATGTATCACCATGGGCATAATTACCTTCTGTGCAATCTATAAAAAATTTAACTTTACACAGGAAAAAAAGACAAACAGTGACCTAAATTTCCAACGATACTTTAAAAAGTATAAAAAACCTCCAGAAGGTAACAACTAATGTGAAACAGATCTCCAACCACTAACTTATCATAAACTCAGGTAACATGAGTAAGGTACTTTTGGAAGTTGTCGATGGTAGTGCAGGAACCAAAGCCAACTGCATATCACATGAATACCTCCAGCTAAATGAAACAAAGATCTCTAATGCAAAACAGGTTAGTCAACATTTTAACTTTAATTTTTCAGAGATTGCCAATAATTTAGAGCTAGTGACAGGAATCACTACACAGGCAGTATCACACACACCTATATTCCCACATCAGACAGGTCAATTTTTCTGAGGCCAGTAATCGAACAAAAGGCATTAAAAATTATGAGCCACAAAAATCACCATGTTCACGAGGAGTTGATGATATCCCAGATTACCTATTAAATAACATATCTGTTGAAATTTTCATACCTCTATGTAAT
The DNA here is from genome assembly GCF_023864345.2 of Schistocerca serialis cubense. Lineage (NCBI taxonomy): Eukaryota > Metazoa > Arthropoda > Insecta > Orthoptera > Acrididae > Schistocerca > Schistocerca serialis. The sequence continues at coordinate 202,284,950 of NC_064640.1, forward strand.
TTTGATCAATAGCAGAGGATGTTTCCCAGAAGCATTGAAGACCTCGAAGGTAATTTCAATCTTTGAAAAGGAAGACTGATGATGTAAACAATTATCATCCTGTTTCCATACTCTAAACTATATCCAAGATATACTTAAGAAAGCCATATGCAGGGTGCTCCATTTATCTTGACCACCCTAAACAACTGTTTGTCCCCTAAATAACTGTTTGTCCAGATGCAAATTACAAAATGTTTCAAACAAATGTTCTTTAGCCATCATGGGGACATCAGTGAGCATGATTGCCTTTGTTGTAGCTTTGTTTTTTTACAAAGATATGAACAGCAGTATGACTTTTTTAAATGGCACCCTGTATTTTTATTCGGTAATTCATTCCCTCTCGTAAAGACCTATTCAATAATGTATCACAGTGTACCATTCACTGAAACACAATGTTATTAATTACATAACACAACACTGACTTTGAGCTTGGGATCACAAACTCTTCCACTTGCTGGAGTTGCCAGAAAACAAATGAAACCAAAGTAAAAACATAACACAAAACTGACTGACTCTCCTGTACCATTTTCCAGGAGTAGAACATTCAAAGGTGCTCAAAGTGGTGACCCTGGACACCGATACACTGGTGCACTCGTTGAATGAAAGAATTATTTACTGCTTTCAGTGTTGCCTGCTGAAGAGAATTACAAGCAAGCATGATACGTTCTTGCGTGTCTTCTGGAGTTGTTGGAATATCACGATAGACAACATCTTTAACACATCCCCAAAGAAAAAAGTCTAGAGGATTTAAATCAGGAGACCTAGCAGGCCAAGTAACTGTTCCTCCTTGACCAATTCATCTGGCAGGATACCTTTGGTTCAGAGCACGATGTGCACACAAGGCATTATGTGCTGCACATCCATCATGTGGACACCAACAAGCATTCGGGTTCTTAGTGGCACTTCATCCAGAAGAGGAGGAAGAATTCATCTGAGGAAGTTGGCATACGCTATACCTTTACACTGCCATTGATGGAAGAAGGGCCAATAATTGTAGTACCAAGCAACCCACACCAGACGTGAACTCTCCATTGAGGCTGATGTTCCACCTGTCTAAGCCATTGTGGGTTGTCGCTGGACCAATAATGCCTGTTCCTTGTATTTACCTGTCCTTTATTTGAGAAGGAACATTCATCGGTAAATAGAACATTGGAGAAGAAGTTCGGGTTGGCGAGGATTTGCTGCTGTGCCCACTGACAGAACTGCACAGGATTCTGGAAATCATTCCAATGCAATTCTTGGTGTAGGTGTACGTGGTAAGGATAGAACTGGTGATGTGTAAGAATACGATGTACACTGGTTTTAGGAACGCAAATCTCATGTTCAAGCTGTTGTGCGCTCACATGTGGATTCATAGCAACGGAAGTGAGAACAGTAACTTCGGCAGCTTCGTCTGTGCGAGTTCTACGACGACTGCATTGTCATGGGTTGAAACTTCTCGTTTCCTGAAGAATCGCAACAAGACGGCAAAACATCCGTTGTGAAAGTGGGTTCTTGTCAGGATATCGCGCTCTGCACAGTTCCGCTGCCTGTGTAGCATTTCGCCTACCTTCAGCAATAATAAAAGAAACGTTAAGTCGATGCAGTTTGTAAGGAGGACAGCCTTTACTGTATCCCTACTCTACACAACAGTACTTAAAAGGGGCAAACTACTGTACTAAATGTACCCGTGCATAAGAAAACAGTATTGCAATTACTGTTCTGCTAACTTACATTCCCCATAGATGAATAGTATTTCTACCTTCTCTTCATTGGTGTACATTCTACTCACGCGACTCTTCAACTGACGATGGTTGATGGAATGACTGGTGTGCATTCTACTTATGTTTACATTTGTCCTCGGTCAATATCAGCACGTTGATGTGTTCCATTACCCCAAGTACCTGCACTAAGCACTAGAAGCGTCAACATCAATGTTGTGTAATGTAATTAATAACACTGTGTTTCAGTGAATGGTACACTGTGATACATTTTTGAATAGGTCTTTAGGAGAGGAAATGAATTACCGAATAAAAAATACAGGGTGCCATTTAAAAGAGTCATATCACTGTTCATATCTTTGTAAAAGATGGCAGTCATGCTGATTGATGTGCCCCTGACGGGTAATGAACATTTGCTTGAAAACTGAAAAACAGTTATTTAGGATGGTCAAGATAAATGGGACACCCTCTACAATAGAACCAAAGCATTTGTAGAAAAAATGGAATCATTAAGCACACAGCAATTTGAGTTTAGGAAAAACAGGACTGTTAATGAAGCACTCTTCAGTTTCACTGAATAAATCCTTGAAACCTTCAATCAAAAGGAATTTTCTTCTGGACATTTCAATGACCTTAGCAAGGCCTTTGATCTCTGTATCGTTCATTCACTGTAGCTTCAGAAGCTAGAATCACATGGCATCAGAAGTACAGCAAATAATTGCTGTAAATCCTATCTCACCAACCAAAAACAAATGGTAGACACCACAAGCTGTGAATCTACAAAAAATTATTCTGACAAAGCCGTGTTAAGCTGTGGAGATCACAAGGCTCAGTACTGGGATCTCTCCTCTTCCTACTCTCTATCAATAACCTTCCTCTAAATCTCCCGAATACTTCTCCTGTGTTGTTTGAAGATGATGCAAACTTGCTCTTCTAGTTGGACTCAGTTCTGAAATTGAAGCTCAAAATTAATGACACAACTGAAAGATTCATCTCATAGTTCCACCATCATAATTTATTGTTAAAACACAAAGAAGACAGCTCATAAGCTCTTCTACCTATCCCAAAACCACCCTGCCTATACAGAACCCTTGCAATTGATGGCAAAGAAATTTAACTAATAACAGAAGCAAACTGTCAGGGATTCAGGATTGACAGGTCCCTCCAGTGTCACAACCACAGGACTAAACTACTAAAGCAAGCTTGGTAGTCTCTGCTATGCTTTCAGAATTCTCAGGCAATTGTGTGATGTAAATACACTAAAACTGTTTATCAGGGGCTTGTGCACACAATAATAGTATATGGTATCCCTTTCTGGAGGAAGAGGGGGCAGGTTACTCACAGAAAAATTTTCCTTATGCAAAAAAGAATAACAAAAGTAAAGGGAGGGAGGAAGGGGGAGGTGGAGGGAGGGAGGGGGAGGAGAGAGAGAGAGAGAGAATCAATACGATCTGCCACCAAAAACCATTTTCAAAAAGCTTAATATACTGTCAGTTCCCTGTATTTATATTTCTTATATTTTAGAGACAGTTTCTTTTGCAGAAAAGAAAGAGAAGAACAACTTGATCTCTTCACAACAACTGGAGAAATCCACTGCCATGACACAAGAACATCCATCTCGTGAAACAAAGATTAGCCCTCGAGTGGGTGCACCTACATATAAAGTATGCCATCCACAAATAACACCGTCTTGAACCATTTCACTGTTGCTTTACAATTGTGAACCCATACATATTCCTTCATTATTGCTTCAGACAACACAGCGATAAGCTGTTCTGTCATACATCCATGTGAACAGCAGTAATATACAATAAACAGCGAGCTAGCTAGGCAAGGAAAAAATTTATGATCCATGCAAGAAAATGACCCAACTTCCAAGCTAGCAGCACAATCTCACACTGAGGCAGTTGTGTACGAAATAATTAGGAATCAAATAAGCGACTGGCTGGGATCTGATGCAACCATGCTATTTAATGCTTTGAGTGGATCATCACTGTGGGGCAACAATTGTAGGCAGCAACAGAGTGATATAATGAAACTTTATTTTATTATTGTTAATTAAACTACGGGTAAAATAAGATTTTGCTCATACATGTTTACCTTGGTGACAAAGACAATCCATGTATACAAAGTGTGTCTGCTAATGTTATAAAGACTGGTGTGTCTGCTTGAGGGTTAAGCAGAAGTTTCAATGGGGTGAGGAATATGGGCCGCCTACTTTCCAACTAATTACCACTACCAATTAGAAATGGAAGCAATACCCTCAAGAAGTAAGTTAAGGATTTACTAATAAAATACAGTTTTTATTCTGACGACGAGTACTTTTAGGCAAACTTGCATTAACAACTTGACCTTATCCTCTCCCTCCCCTCATATCTTTGTGGTTATGCAGTGTAAGATTCTGTATTTCAAATAAATACATGAAAATGAACACAGAGGTATGTAATTCCAGTAATTAAATGAAACAAATTAAATACCAGTTTACCTTATCATGAAGAAGAGGTTTTTTTTTCCCAAAATTGTCAGTTGAGAAATACAGGGTCATCTTACATTTGCAGATCAAACTACTACTGTTGAGGTCAACAGTTTTACATTGTTTAATAGACTGATATAGTATCACATTACACGTACAGGTGAAGCTTTGGCTACTGAGGTCAAGTGCAGATTTATTTTGAAGAATTCGGAAGGGTAGGTTAGACAAACCATACTCGTGCTCGAACAGACTCAAAATTTCCTTATACCCCTAAGTGTGCAATACAGTATCAACCTTGCTTAACAATCGTGGAATTTGACTTGTGTAGAGCTAATGTAAGGAATACACAAGAAACTATGAACCAGCCCCCACAACAGTTTATTCCTCTGCTTAAAATTTCACAGTTTTGTGAAACACAAGAGGACATTGCATTAATTTCTATTATCTGATAATTCCTGTATTTGAACAAGTTGGCAATAAAAGTTCTCATACATGTATGGATACTGTACAGCTTTCCTTACACTTATGGTATTTTTAAAGTAAAGGTAATATTGAAATGTAAAAATGTTGTTCTTCAAAAAAATTTCTTGATTCTTAACTTGAGTCAATATTTTATTTGTTTATGAGATACTGTAATGATTTACCAAGTGGACTGCAAATGAGAAATTCGGTCACTGTTCACACAGAGTACTGGGTGAAAATGTTATCACCTTTTAATCAGCTATAGAATAAGGTGCTGACTTTCAGATGAAGCAAGAAAAAAATTAATCCAGAATAAAATGTCTAACTAACAAAATAAATCATATTAAAATGACTGAAATCATTGTTGTAACAATAAATTACAGCAGCAAGACCAGTCATAGAGACAGCATCGGCAGATGACTCTCTGCACTGTGAGAAGAGCAAAAGTTTGAGAATAGGACTGAATCATTATTACAATCTTTTATTTATGTATTAGTTGCTGTTGTTACTTATGACCTGCACCCTAGAAGATACTGCAGTCTGTGTTTCACAGTTGCTCAAGCACAGCACTACGGAAGGGAACAGATACCAGCCTGGTTGAGAACAAGAATGAGTGTAGGGTGGGGAGTGGTGAGCGGACAGCAAATTTCGCTGAACTGGAAACCAAGGGAATCTATACCGCATGCTTTGACGTTTCATGACCATATACCATGTTTAAACTGCAGTTTGGGTGAAACAATGTGAACTGACTTTAGAATCACACACATACACAATAGTAGTATACATTTCTGCAGGAGACAGTAGAAGTCTAGATATGGAGCAGTGGCATACTTAATGTGCTGCTTCCAACAGCAATGTTGTTGTTGATCACTGTGAGGCATGACGTGAACGAAAGGGAGTGTGTCTATGCAGCCAATGATAAAATGGTGGGCAGACAATATACACTCCTGGAAATTGAAATAAGAACACCGTGAATTCATTGTCCCAGGAAGGGGAAACTTTATTGACACATTCCTGGGGTCAGATACATCACATGATCACACTGACAGAACCACAGGCACATAGACACAGGCAACAGAGCATGCACAATGTCGGCACTAGTACAGTGTATATCCACCTTTCGCAGCAATGCAGGCTGCTATTCTCCCATGGAGACGATCGTAGAGATGCTGGATGTAGTCCTGTGGAATGGCTTGCCATGCCATTTCCACCTGGCGCCTCAGTTGGACCAGCGTTCGTGCTGGACGTGCAGACCGCGTGAGACGACGCTTCATCCAGTCCCAAACATGCTCAATGGGGGACAGATCCGGAGATCTTGCTGGCCAGGGTAGTTGACTTACACCTTCTAGAGCACGTTGGGTGGCACGGGATACATGCGGACGCGCATTGTCCTGTTGGAACAGCAAGTTCCCTTGCCGGTCTAGGAATGGTAGAACGATGGGTTCGATGATGGTTTGGATGTACCGTGCACTATTCAGTGTCCCCTCGACGATCACCAGTGGTGTACGGCCAGTGTAGGAGATCGCTCCCCACACCATGATGCCGGGTGTTGGCCCTGTGTGCCTTGGTCGTATGCAGTCCTGATTGTGGCGCTCACCTGCACGGCGCCAAACACGCATACGACCATCATTGGCACCAAGGCAGAAGCGACTCTCATCGCTGAAGATGACACGTCTCCATTCGTCCCTCCATTCACGCCTGTCGCGACACCACTGGAGGCGGGTTGCACGATGTTGGGGCGTGAGCGGAAGACGGCCTAACGGTGTGCGGGACCGTAGCCCAGCTTCATGGAGACGGTTGCGAATGGTCCTCGCCGATACCTCAGGAGCAACAGTGTCCCTAATTTGCTGGGAAGTGGCGGTGCGGTCCCCTACGGCACTGCGTAGGATCCTACGGTGTTGGCGTGCATCCGTGCGTCGCTGCGGTCCGGTCCCAGGTCGACGGGCACGTGCACCTTCCGCCGACCACTGGCGACAACATCGATGTACTGTGGAGACCTCACGCCCCACGTGTTGAGCAATTCGGCGGTACGTCCAGCCGGCCTCCCGCATGCCCACTATACGCCCTCGCTCAAAGTCCGTCAACTGCACATAAGGTTCACGTCCACACTGTCGCGGCATGCTACCAGTGTTAAAGACTGCGATGGAGCACCGTATGCCACGGCAAACTGGCCGACACTGACGGCGGCGGTGCACAAATGCTGCGCAGCTAGCGCCATTCGACGGCCAACACCGCGGTTCCTGGTGTGTCCACTGTGCCGTGCGTGTGATCATTGCTTGTACAGCCCTCTCGCAGTGTCCAGAGCAAGTATGGTGGGTCTGACACACCGGTGTCAATGTGTTCTTTCTTCCATTTCCAGGAGTGTATTTGGAAATAAGAAATCTGTGAACATTCTCATGTCAGTATATAAGCAAAATCCGATACGTATTCGTCAAAAACAACCACACTCTCAGGTCGCACCATAACCACAACCACAGAACTCGCAACATATTCCAAAGGAACAGGCAAATATTTGTGACAATGAAGATAGAAATTTCATGACTGTGCTATTACAGTGATGGCGATGATTAAAAATAGTGATACCGCAAGATGACAGGCTTAGTAAGCAAAAAGATAGCAATCTAATTACAGTTTTAGATTTAGAAAGTAATAACGACAAACTTTACAAACACCATCGCCAATTTTTTCTGTAATTCCTTTCGCTCAGAATGTTTTCCAAAATATGGCACAGAAACTGATAACCATTTATTTGGCATAGTATGTAGCTTCCAAATATAATTTTTTGGCATATGCACAAGAACTGTGTCTCACTACAGTTTGAAAACAATTTAATTATTCCCTCCTGGACATTCATTCACTCAAATACTTTTTCTTAAAATTATGTGTTTTAATAATGAGGACTTCAAGCAACAGCTGTAGTTATTACTTGTTAATGAAGAACAAAAATTTAAATGCCACCTCTGAAAGATTTTACTGTATCAAGAAGAAAAATCAACCAAGAAAATTTACATTACAAGGAGATAGTACTTACTTTCAGAAAGTGCAAGTTCAACTACTGTCTCTTTAAATACAACAAATATTTCTATTTTTGTAACATACACTACTGGCCATACCATGAATAGCATGCAACAAATCTTAAACTGGCACGAAGTGGGCTACATGCTTGGATACACAAATTATTAACATTTCAACGACTAAACAAAGTATGTAAGAGCAATGCCATTTACATCTCATATACAAGGAAAGGTCACATTTTAATGTCGGTTGGTTGTGAGAAAACTGTGTTACGCCCCATTTCACAAAAAGAAACGTCTACTCGCTAGTGTCGGATTTTGACAGCGGCAGGAATGTGGACTATCGAGAATGTGGTTTATGGTTTTAGAAATATTGCTACTAACATTGGCTGGGATCCCAAAAAGACACGTGAATACGCAATTATCAAGGAGGGCCACATTCGAGACCTTGTGAAATCTAGACAGCCTCACTCTGATTGTACAGAAGCGTACACATCGTCATTTTTCCACTGTGCCATTCATAAATGGAGCAGAAAGTGAATAATTAGCAGTGGTATGATGTAACCCCTATTGTGCACCATACGGTGGCTAGTGGAGTATCTACACAGATGCCAATGTAATGCCTGAGAGGGCAGTCCAACAGTGTCCACAGCACAACAGGCTACCAGCAAGGTGACCGTTGTCATGTCATCCCTCAATACAGCAGCAGAGACGGGTGCACCTGATGACAAAACTGGAAACAAGAGTGCCACGTGTTTTTCTGATGAACCACAGTTTCACGTACAGCAATATGATGGACTTATCCACGTATGGCGATTCTGAGGAGAACAAATGTTGCCAGACTGCATTTGTCAGCACTATACACGCTCAGTACTCAGTGTGATTGTACGGGACGCCATTGGGCACACCATATGATGACCTTCACTTCATATAGCTGGTAATTTGGACAGCACTTATTAGATTTCTGACCCATTAAGGACAGTGCCAATGACACCTACCACGATACAGAAGGTGTGACTATTGCCCCAGCCAGCACATTTTGCATATCTCTCACCCAACGAAAACATCTGGGCACAGGACACCAAGGGACTGCCACACTGATGGTCATCTGTTACTACAATTTATTAATTCTGGCATAAAATTGAAGCAGTACAGAACAATGTAGTCAGATATGCGATCTGAGTTCAGTTCGACTTGATACCCAGTCGAATTAGAGCGACTATTACTGCCAGAGGTTGCAGCCCTATCTACTTCATAACACACTTTGTATACCCTCAAATCAAAAACCATCAACAAATTAAATCATTTATTCTGTATATACACAATATGTAGAACTTCCAAAATTGCTGTCCTCCTTGCTGTAGCAATTTTAATTGCCAACAGTGTATGTTCCTTCCTCAAAGTGGAATTTAACAATTCTTATTCTTTAACAGTGCAGATATTACTGCAAGTTTTATAAAACTCTACAATTTTAGCATAAAGTCACCTGTTAGTTTTCACACAAAGCCTTGAGACATGAACTGCACTAAAACGATTTTAAGTGTGACAAGAATGGTTAATATAAATTTATATCAAAGATATCAAGACCTTAATATCGTCTTATCCTGGAAACACCTTTACTGAATCAAATGTCCAAGAACTCTTCCACACTCATCTCAAAGTTCAAAACTGTCAATGACACTCCTATTTTTTAAAAATTTCCTTGGTATCTCACTCTGCTAGCAAACCTGTGACAGACACAAAGACAGTCTTCCTTTTATTTAGTTTCTGTGGTTATCTTTCCTCACTGAAATGACTGCATTAAATCAATTAAACATATTTTCTTAACAAATAAATAAAAGTTGGAAACAAAAAAAAGTTTTCTGGAGGGAAATCGTCATTATTTCAGTTGTGAGTGAAAAATTAATCAAAACGCTGGAGCTCAGATTGCCTTTTAAGTGAATAACATTCTTCATTAGTGTTCAAGATTAGCATATTTTAAGTGAAATAGACAACTACATGACAGGGGAAGGAAAAAAAAAGGAAGAAGAAGAAGAAATTCAATCAAACCTTTGACCCTGGGGTGTGCGGCAGCGGTTTAGTAATGAGAACAGACACATTCCATTAGAGTCTGGTGTAGCTAGGACGCTTAATGCCTGCACAGCTGCTGCATCAAGTTTCATGTAACGTTTCAGATCAAGAGTATCCAGTAAAAACTGTCCAGCACCAGGTGTTGTCATCAGCTGAGGGACGGGAAAAATTACGTTACCATGTGGTAATAATGTTAATTATAGTATTGAATGAACATACAGAACAAAATGACTTTATCCTAAGTCTACCAACATTTGTTTAGGCTTGAAAGGAAAGTAGTTATTATTACATTTCACTTACACTACATACATCAGCAACATGAAATTAGCACCAACATTTTAAACTATCAACACTTTGATCAAAATTTTGCTTTGCTAACAATAATTCTAAAAATAACATGAAATCTGTAAGGTAGAAAACTAAGAATGCAATACAGGTTAGAGTTTTCCCTTTCTGCTTATACCAAAATCCTCACAAAAAACTCAGTTGGATAGGGATTAATTCTTTAGTGATCAGTGGGAACTATTGTTCCCACTTTCTTGTTTTCTCTGTAAGTTCAGTGGTAATCAGTGTTCCCACTTCCAGCTACAATCTCTATTAACTGTGTGTACTTTGTCAACTGGCGTGTAGAAGCTGCTTTATGTCTACATCTTTAGTCAATCTATGCAGAAGTGCTGCTTCTGCGTGAAATGGAGCCATTATTTTGACCGCGAAAGCTTTATTTGTATTCTGTGCTTTTCTTTTGTGTGTGAAGTGACTTGTATTATATTCTCCTACTTTTGTATTTACCAAGGAGATAGTATACGCCTGCATTTGGCAGCTTTAACTGAAAATCACAGAAATATTGCAAGACAAGCTACTGGGAACTATTTATCCCACTGAACTGCATGTGGTGCGCAAGTTGTGTGGTTGTGAAATTGGCATAATGTTTATTGTATGTTTTTCATTGTTTAGAATGCCTTCTGGATTAACATCAAAAGAGATTCTAAGAATTCTGCACTCATTACCAGAGGATGTACAACATTCAAATTTCAATGCGGTCTCTGATTCTGATGAAGACAACCATTCACCCGGTGCTGACTCCGATTCTGATGAAGAAATCCATTCACTGAATACTTTACAGATTTTGAACAAAATTAGTGACAACATTATTGTACCAAGTGATGATGATGATGATGATTTCGATTTGACAACAGAAGCACGTGAAATTGGAAAAATGTCTCCGTGTGATGCCAGTGTATCTAACTCAACTCCAGTAAGTGCTGCTTCAACATTTTTGCCCAATGCTAATACGTGCAGTGAGGATGTTTCCTATTTTGAAAATCTTCCACTAAAATTAGAATAAAGCCCAGAAACTCAGGCTAATTTCTCAAAGTCTGATAATGAAATAATATATTTCTAGTCTTTATTTACAGAAGACCTGCTGTTACACATTTGCAATCAAACTTATATGCGAAACAGGAAATATGTCTGATGAAGTCAAGGAAGAAAACAAATGAAGTGATTTCCACCTGGCAGAACATAAACATTCCTGAGTTAAAATCTTTTATGGGAGTGCTTATTTCGATGTGTATACATCAACTTCCACACCTCGGAAAAGTATTGGAGTAGTGATCCTATTCTTGGTGTGCCTGCTATCTCATCACAATGAGGACAAAGCATCAGTACAAAAAAATTGTTGAGGATCTGCACTGCAATGACAACAGCATATGTGTAAAAAAGGGACAAGCTGCACAAAATCTGGCGTGTCATTAGTGCTGTAACAAAGAAGCTGTGTGAAGTATAAAAACCACCTTCTGTTTTGGCAGTTGATGAATGTATGGTGGCATTCAAAGGATGTTTGACACAAACAATATAATATGTCAATGTAACCAGTCAAGCATGGTGCTTAGTTGATGCAAGGACAGGGTCCATTAGAAACTTTGACATCAATACTGGAAAAAAGACAAAGATGATAGGTCTGAATTTTCATTGGGTGAAGATGATGTGTTTACCCTAACAAATTCAATGGTTTAAAGTAAAAGGCTGGAGGCATCTGATAATTGCAGAGGAGAATTTGCATTTGCTATCAGGTTAAGTGTTGCAGCAGTCAAGTGGCAGGATAGTACATCTGTGTGTATACAATCAAATTATCACAATCCCAAAAACAACTGTTTCGAGGGCAATTAAAGATGGTAGCAGAAGTGAAGTATTCTGCCCTTTGGCTTTAGCAGAGTACAATAAAATAACAGGAATAGTTGATAGATTTGATCAGCTGCAAGAACGGTATGTTGTAGTCTTCATTCATTGCAGTGGCAGCACAAACTTTTTCTTTCTAGTAGTTTTACCAGTTGTCAATTCCTACATTTTATAGAAGGTTCAAAAGACAGAAACAGACCAACTAACTTTTCAGTTACACTGGCAAGGCAGCTCATCTGTGGCTTCTGTCATAAGCGAAGAGGAAGGCCTGTGCATCCAAACACTGAAAAGAGGTGTGTCTGGAGTTCCAGATGAAGTTCATCTGCAGAAAGTTTGGTCTCATTTACCCACAAAATGTGTAACAAACAAAAGACAGCACAAACGTAGTGCAAAGAAAAGAGAATGAAAGTAACGTGGAGCAGCTGTTGTGTGCCTTTGTGTATAGCACCCTACTTTTGTAAGTTCCATGGCACATCACCTTAATGAACTCAAAGGACAACAGAACGTAATACACGAAAATGTGTCTAGTATTATTTAAGATGTTTTTTGTACTTATAAACAAACTTTTTTTTTTCCTCCAGGGGTAGTCATTCCAGAGATCAGTGGGAACAATAATCCCCAGCCCCCTCTTTTTTTTTTAATAATAATAATAATTATACACTAATATCTGACTTTCAAGACTTCAGCTATGATTTTGAGTGTTGTTTCTTAGCCCTATAAAGTGCTGATATAAAGTCCACAACTTCCGTAAATAATTTAGTCACGAAAGAGGTAAGCAGGAATTTAGCCACTACTTTTTTGAAGGAGCTGTTACAGTATTTGCTGAAAATGATTCTACATCTACATCTAAATCGTACTCGGCAAGCGATCTATGGTGTGTGGTAGAAGATACTTTCGGCACCACTAACTAATCCCCCCTTCCCTGTTCCATTCACAAATGACATGTGGGACAAATGATTGTCAGAAAGTTTCAGTATTAGCTCTAATTTCTTGCATTTTCATCGTGGTCATTTCGTGGGATGTATGTGGAAGGAAGTAATATGTTTCCTGTCACTTTCACTTTATAACAGCAGTACTGAACATTTCATCTCCTGAAAATAAGTAGTGGAGAGTAGCTGTCTCATGATTTATTAGTATTCTTGACTGAATTTTCCTGTGATGCAATTAATTATGGGTTTTCACTTTTATATCATTATTAGAAGACTAACTCTTAAAAGTAAATTTATTCTCTCAAATGTTGAACAACTGGTTTAGTCTTACCTCAAGATATTTGACAAGTGCACCTAGACACGTTATAGCAACCGACAGTTCCATTTCTCGCAGCTGAATAGCATCTTTGATGTGGGTTCCCTCGAAATTAAGCAGTGAGTTCAGCTCATGGACCAGGCCATCTGATGTGAATTCTGTTTTTTTACGATTTGTAACCAATATACCCATTCTTTCAAATATCTAGAAATTGAGAAAACTGAATTAAACAAATTTGACAAAACAAAAACATGAATTTTTTTTTTTTTTTTTTTTTTTTTTTTGGCAGAAAGCAACAATCCATAGTTCTCCTAAAACTTAACTCTCATGTACCTAAACTGATACAGATAAACTGACCCACTACATAACAAGGAAGCCAAAACAGGGGAAAAAACCGTTAAAAACCATGGAAAAAACAGTGACATGGTAAAATTACAACAGAATTGCAACGGACAGAATGTGGAAGTCTCAGAATAGGACCAACATGTCGGAATTCTATCAAATGAGACTTAAGGTTAAAATGAAGGATTACTTTGCAAGCGTGATTCTGCATGTGTTCCAAGCACTAATCCCAATGGAATGGCTATATTCGGGAACACATGAATTCCTTATTTTTTAAATCTGAATTATTAAAAAAATCAAAAGTTTATCATCAGATTACATGGCTCATACTATCATAAGGGCTGTGAAAGAGAGAACTTATCAGTTCTAATACTGTATACTGACTAACAAAATTAAAGTTATTACAATAACTGAAATTCCTGGCTGGAACAGTACACAAAATAAAGGAAAGGAAACCACTCATCTTTAGCACATTGCAGGCAGGTCACAGAGACTGCTGCAATCCCTTAGAAATCTAACACTTTTGCACCTTCTTTGCATGGCTCTTGACCAAAAGATTATGAAGAAAAGCAAAACCTTTTAACTGATGTTTGTTATCATCCTATATCTCAACATCTGTTTAAAGCTTTTTGAAAGGTACCACATATTTACTGAATCATTACATTTTGAAAATTAGAAGATTCAGAGTTAGAAAAAAGTTTGTAATTGCAATAAATAAGAATATACTATAAAATAAATATACAAAATGATTTCATTGAATTTATACAACTCTTTTTCATTGAACAAAATTTGTCTTTGTGTGATATTGCTTGAAACAGTCAGGTAGACACAATCCTACATTACATTCTTCACACCACCATCTGGTCTCCCTTCTCACTCATTTGCCAGTACTGTGTGTGTCCTTTTCAGAGCAAACAATGCAGTAACTTGATGCATACTTCTTGCTTGTTGTCGATGGGACGTGAGTGGGGAAATTCCTTGCTGTTAACCTGTTTGCTGCGGAACCCTGCTTTTCATCTTCGTTGAAAGCTTCACCTGATTTCTTGAGAATTTGTTTTCCCACATTCACCATACATGTAAACAAGCTGGTTCGTTTGTGAGAGACAGGCCGAAGTTTCTTGTACAGGATGTAAGAATTGACCACGCACATCAAATACCTTTTTCCACCATTTCATTGTTCGTCACTGAAAATAATAATAGGTCACTAGCTGACCTCCATGATCAACACCAGTTCGATTTTTACTATAATCAAGTATGAGATTGGCTTCAGTTTTTCTACCATTCCAGCCTCGAATTTTGTCTTTGTAACACTACTTGTCATTCTATGTTTGGTGGAAAGGGCAAACACATCCCTAGTATCTTTCCAGTAAAGTGCTAGCACTGAATTTTTTCTCTTGAATACTATTCCACCTCTTCTTGGCTTATTCTGTTTGAATTCCTGTGGTGGGCCTCTTCTGTTTCTCATTGCTGTGCCAATAGCAGATGTGCCCTCATCAAAATAATTTTACAGAAATATAAAACCGGTCCATGTACAGTGTATGACCCTTACATAGATGACTGATACATAAACGTAGCATCACAGAATCTGCACTGTTGTCTTTTTCACATGCACCAGTGTACCCTTCACAGTTCAAAACACATCCTGTTGCTGAATCACTTAGAATGAAAAATTTTATTCCATACCTGCTCAGTTTGTTCTTGATATACATACTCGAAATCTAATTCTCATTCTGAATGGACATAAACCTTCATCAACTGTGAGGTTATTGCCAGGATAAAAACTGTTCTTGCTTATCAGTACAAAGTTATCAAAAAAAGGTCGGATTTTGTGTATAGGATCATGGTTTGGTTGACCCCTTCATATGTAATTATCATTGTTATTCACATGAAGCATAAAATAAATTGACCTACATCTGTCTCTTTTCACGATTTTTGCAGGTAAAGAGGAATCTAGCCTTAGCTCATTACTCTAATAGTCCGTAACATTTGGTTTGTGTACAAGACAGATGTGAGTAATTATAGCAAGGAACTGATAAATCTCACGTAGTGCCACAGAAGACCAACTGGCCCAAAGCGACCTGGAAGTTATCTTATTTTGCCTTCGCAATTTGGAAATTGTTGCTACAGAATAGCTGTATGTTTCTGTCTTCATGTTTTTTATGACATTTGCGCCAATGAAGATGCTCCAACAGTCAAATTCAGTGCTTTCGGCTTTCAAAGGTGCCTAGACATTACTTAAACCTTCAAAGAGCGGTAATTGATGTTGCACATCATCATTTACCTAGTCAACAACGTTGCTTTGGGACTCCTTCTGTTGTTGTATTCTGCCTCTGCCTCAATGAATGGGAGCTTCACAGTCTTCTAATTTATCTGATGGCTCATTTTCATTTTTGGAACACTCATCGTTACATTCAAAATAAATGATATGAGTCAGTGAAACTGCTGAGAATATGATTGTGATCCCTAAACACAATGACTGGCCATTATAATTACCATCTATTTCAGAAGAACTATTTTCAGTTTTAAACCTATCATCGTCAATTTCAGATTCAGATCCTTCGAGCAGCCTCAGAATTTCCTCTTCAGTCAAACTGTCCCCCATTTCACAACAAACATTTGTGATAAAGAGAACTACAGAAGCACACTGCAAGAAGAAATGCGCAGGAATTGTTTTGGCACCTTTTTCAAGTCATATAGCACTTAGAGGAGGCTGGAACACCATCTAGTGGCCGTCTGAAGTACTACAAGAATGAAAAACTCAACTCCAGACGTCACCACACAGATATAATGCGCAGCAACCTGAAATAAAAATAAAGAAGGTGGTGCTCTCAGATTCTCCGAGCGCTGACTGTTATGGCAATAAATTCGTGCTTGTAGTTTCTAGGGGCAGCGAGCAGAATGTGTTAACAGCCTGATGTGTGGCACATGCACACATAACAGAACACAGTTTTAACTAGCTTTTGAAACCTGGCTCTTCTCCTGAAAGGATGTACACACATTCTCCTTTAGACTATTGCCTTCTTCCACCACTCTTACCATCCTCTCTTCCCCGATCCTCCTCACTGCCTCTCTCTATATCTCTTATATGCTCTACCCCCCTCAGAACGCCCTTCCTCTTGTCATGCAGCTGCCAAATCATCTGTTTTCCCCACTCCTGCCTCTCACTGGTCCATATCCCCTCTTTGCCTCGTGTGTCCTCATCTATCACCTCTCCACATCTGTCAGTCCAAGCATCTGCTTTCTAATAATCAGTGTCGTCGCAGCCACAGTAGTGTGCGTTTGGGTTTCTGTGTGCGTGAACATGTCTATTTTCTGCCAGAAGCAGAGTCATGGCTCGAGAAGTTGATAGTACTGTGCCCCGTGTGTGTACGTGCCACACATCAGTCTGCTAAAGGTGTGTGGTTGTCTTCCCTTTATTTTAGGTATTAATATAAAGTTACGATATACATGGTATTAAATTTACAGATACTTTGCATTAAGGTTCAGCAGAAACGGCTGATTAAAGTGATACAGTTATACATACAATTACTTTTCATATACCATTATACATTAGTATTACTGAAGAAATCTTTTACACTACAATCACATCTTTTAAGTTACACTTCAGGTCTATTTTAGAATTTTTTATATGGGAGGTGCTCACACTTCTAGGTTTTTCCACAAATTTCATAAACTTCTAATGTAACATGTAACCTGATCTGTGTCTTGTCTCACACTGATGAGGAAAACAGCGATTCCCTCCAAAAGTTGGATTTCTATTTGTGAAAATGCATGCTTTGAATGATCATTAGTTTTAGCTTTTTCAATCAAGATTTGCAACATTGTTTTTAGTTAAGTCAAAATTCAGGATGCGGAGGGTGCATCGACACGCAACTTTTCTGCACTGATCACGAATTCTTAAACTGAGTGAAAAAATGCCATATCAAATTTAAATTGCTCACAAGATACAACCAATTGCACATAGGGTAAATATTTGGCAATATGAGATTTGACATATCAAAATTACACATTTCAATCCCTCTAGAGATATGAGGTGTGTGTCAAACAAATTTTTTCTTCCTATTTATTCAACTTTCATATCAAGTAATTTTTACTTTCTTCAGTTTCTTTCAGCCATCTCTGGTAAATAACACAGAAGAAGTATTTATTCTTAGTACCTCAATTTTCAAGCATACTTTTAGCAAAAGTACATGAGGCAATTCCTGTACAATGCATTAAATGGTTAGAATGTTTTTATGTGAAGAGTGGGAGACTGTTGTTACTTACAATGAAATTTCTTAAAACTATTCATGTTAGGGCAAAGTTATCATTTTCATCAAATCTTTGAATTCTATCATACTCTACGGTAGCCAGTAGTCAACTTCTTCCAAGCATGTACAAGTCTGTGGCATGCATTGTTTGGAGACTGTTCCTTGATTTCAAACTCATCTTCCATAAGATACAACCAATTCCACACAGGGTAAACATTTGGCTACTACACCATCTTCAGGCCCCTGGCCGACATGTAAGAAGATTCTTCCTCAGTTGTGATCAAAACGGGGGCCAGCAATACTGACATTATTTCATTTTTGCAACAGCGATCACTTCAACCATCATCTGCCGGCAACAGCCGGGTCCCACAATCATCTCTAAAAAGATGAACATACAGAGACATTCAGGGTAACTGTGCAAAACAAAAATTGAGGTGTTCGAACAGGAATCTGCATCACTGTCCTCCAAAATAGAGACACGATTCTTACCACTGTACAATCTTGCTCACCAAGACTTACTCAGATACCTGCATATGTACACATGGTTGTTACAGGCACACACGAGTAAGAAAATCTGAGGTAGAAGTGCTGAAATTAACCAATTTGTAACACAAAAACTGTGAGTCTATACGACTTTTTTTCTTTTCTTTCTTTAACAAAAGTTAGTGGAGGGAAGACTAGTTTCAACTTCACAGATGCTCTGCCAAGCAGTCATAATTGAAATTATCATACAGTGGATAAAAGCTGGAAACAATGTGCTACGTTTGACATTAAAATCTATTTAAATGTACTTTAAATATAGAAATTATAACTCATAGTTACCCACACTGACAACTACTAGTTTATCTTACACCAAAGCCACAAAATAACTATTATTTACAACTGTCATAACATTTACCTGCAGTGCTCCTTTCAACTCTGTATCTGATGGTGGTACAATACACTCCTTGGGACCTAACTGCACTATTAATGTCTCCAAATTAGAAAAGTATTCATCATCTGGAAATTCGGTGACAGACATTCTGCGTTCCCCAACATCTACATATGCAAGACCAATAACCTGCAACAAAAACATACAGCAATGATGGCATAAACATTTTGACAATGCTAGTGGGAGTATTTTTTTTTTACACTGTCAAACACTGGCATTATAGATGTAGCAGGACACAGATTCGAAAGCTACTTCTGGATTAGTCGCTGAACATATGACAATATCAGTATGTGCAACATACATGTTTTGCTATTGTTACTGGAAACCTACATCAATTTTGTGAGTCAATGATGTACATAATTACAATACCAGAAAAAAAATGACATTCATTACACCACATTAAAGTTACCGTCAGCACAGAAAGGAGTGTACAATGCTGCAACTAAAAATTTTTGAATACTTTCCCAGCCATATAAAATGGCTGACAGACAATGAAGTAAAATTTGAAAACAAACTGAGAAAGTCTCTCCTTGAAAACTACTCCTGTTCCACTGAAGAATCCCTATTATTGTAATGAGTAAAATATGGTGGGTAATATTTATTAACTCACAGCTGCATATTTGCTGAAAAGAAGTATCATCTTATAAATGTTCAGCATGTAACCATATTTACAAAGTAATTTGCAATGTGAATATAAAATGACACATTCCTCATCATTATGATTTATCGTGCAAAACGATCCATGAACTAACTAACTTGATGAAGGTTGCCCAGAACAGTAAAAACAACAACAACAACAGTGAGACCATTATTTTCCATTATGCATTTGATGCAGTAAAATGTTCAGAAGAAATTTACTGCGCTTCCAATGC
Source organism: Schistocerca serialis cubense (assembly GCF_023864345.2). Lineage (NCBI taxonomy): Eukaryota > Metazoa > Arthropoda > Insecta > Orthoptera > Acrididae > Schistocerca > Schistocerca serialis. Next base: position 202,304,526 of record NC_064640.1, read on the forward strand.
CTTTAAAAAGAATTACACATAAGATCTGGCAAAGAACAACAACAGAATATATTCCATACAGTTTTGTCGTCATTTTCATCTCTCCTTTATCTCTAGTTGGGACATTCATGGTACTTCTTGACCTTCCCCCAATCTTTCCAATATTCTACTTTTATAACTATTTTGTTTCAGCCCAGATTCCTCCACCTTACACTAGTCTTTATCGAGTCAATCCGTCTTGCTCTAGGCCTCCATCATGTCCTCAAACTTGGCTTTCATTATTTGTTTTGGTATTTTTCCACCTTATATTCTCTTTACATGTCCAAACTATTTTCTTCTCAATTCTATCAATCAACTTTTTTACTCCAATTCCCTTCATTCCTTAATCTCTCTCTCCCTCCCTGTCTTCACTAACATGCTTCTTAGGAATTTTATTTCACTGACTTGGACTCTAGTCTCCTTTCTTCTTGTCACTGTCCATGTCTCTGATGCAAATGCCAGTATGGGTGAAAAGTACTTTTTGTACAGCACTTCCTAAAATTTCATTGGCACCTTCCTTCCCAGACTAAATCCCTCACACACTGGCAAAATGCATTGTTCTTTTGTACCCTTTGCTGATTTCGGTCTCCATCCACGCATTCTGCATTGACACACTTCCTATACATTTAAAGTTGTCCTTTGTCCTTTCCCTTCGCTATCTCATCTGGTTACCACGATAGCCTCGGTTCTCTCCACACCGTATTTCATGCCATACGTCTCTGAATTTTTTTCATTCAAAACGTCTAATGGTTCTTGTACATCCTTACTGTTAGTTCTCCACAACAAAATAGCATCAGTAAATAGCAATAATTTCAATCTGCTTCCTCCACGAGCTACTTATGTCTCTCACACAATTTCACAATTTTAAATAATAATTGTGACATCACATTTCCCTGTCTGAACCTCATAACATTCCTAAACCAATCAGTTCTTCCAACATAGGAAGCTTTTGTCATACAATGTTTGAAGAACTTAAATTGTTTGTTTTCCAACTCCCTTTCTCTCCAAGGTTTTCCATATCTTTTCTCTGGGGACACTACCACACTCCTTCACTAAGTCAAGAATTGTCATTATCAGATCTTTTTCATACTTGCAGTTTTGTATGTGCATCAACATACACTGATAAGCAAAAAGATTATGATCACTGCCCTCAGCAAATTGGAATGCTACCTGGTGGCATTGAGAAATCCACTGACATAAGTGACTTTCGTAAAGGACAGATTGTTATAGTCTGGCACCCACTGAAAGTGGCTGAAGGGTAGTGAAACCACAGGTGACATGACTAACATCCACACCTCATCACACAACATGGAGGTCAAAGGCTTGCACGCTCTGTAAAGCAGATCTGTGACAGATCTGATGGTTGTTTTGGAGCACTCTAGTCATGGCACATTGTTAAACATCATACTCTGCAGCTGATGAGCACACGTGTTCCCATGTTGAACCAACACCACCATCGGTTGGAATTGCAATGGGCAAGGGATCAAAGAGACTGGATAAAAATGTGACACCTGGCCAGATTAAACACGTTTCTTGTAGCACTGGGTCAATGGTTGTGTCCACATAGGTCATCATCAAGGCACATGGCTACTTGAAAAATCACTGCACCATAGACACATGCTGATGGGGACAGTAAAATTCTATGGGGAGCATTCACTGATGTAACACTTCTGGGATGCAATTGGCAACATGCTCCGCTACCACAAACCACTGACCCATAATTTATGGGACTTACAGGACCTGTGAGAAGATAGCTGGTGTCACATACTTCAGGAAACCTACCAAGGGCTTATCAAATCCATGCCATGCAGAATCATTGCTGCATTGAATTCTAAATGGGGACCACCACACTACTAAGAAAGTGGTTATAATGTTTGGCTCATCAGTTTACATTGTTAAACATTGGTAAACTAACGCCTTTATTTGGTAGAATACTATCTTTCCCTTTTCTATCAGAGCAAAAACATTGCAACTATATTCCAAAATTTATGAAAAATAATGGTGGATAGCATGCCAATCAAATACTCACTTCAACTGTAAGAGAAAGAACAGAGTCCTAAACAACTACACAACATACAGTTAGCTGTCAACAGAAATTAATTAGAATAATCTGTAAACTGGATTTCCAAACAGTTTTCAATGTCTTTTTATTTCAAGTACAGTACATAGTAGTACAGTGACATACATATTTGGAAGAAAGATCTAAGGGTGCTACATCAGAACTACATATTGCCACATATTTTATGCAATTTTTCACGCACTGAATCTTAATGTCTATCACTAAATATTTTAGGATAAATCTCCACATAAGCCCTTTGAGGCGTGTTGAACAAATAATTTTTAATACAATACATACACTGTTTAAATATCTGTCAAGTGCCAGTAACCAAAATAATGCTCGAAACTATAAAAATTCATATTTTATCCCCAGACATGCTGGTCTGGTTCAAGCAAACATGTATTGGCTGTGGCTTTCTTATTAGATACTTTCCATAGGTAAACTCAGGCTCATTTAGTTTTTGCATAATGAAGACTGATCAATCTATTCACAATGACAAGTTGGCTTCTGTCTGGCCATTCATTCACTAGTTGTTAGCATTTGTGAACTTTCCCTTGTAGTAGATGTTACAAGGCAGTAGCCATAATCTTAGAACACAGCTTTACAGAAAATTCTGAAAAGTTCTGACTATAAAATTGCATACAGATTAATCAGTGTCACATACAAATTACACGTGGAAAATGAAATGATGCCAACTTGTGTAGTAATCGTAATAAATGAGACTGAAATTTTGTATAAAAGTTTATATTTCATTCCAGGCATGAAGTAAGTAAAAGGCAACCACCCACAAATCTGGTGCATAGTAACACATAACAGAAAACAGCATTCACATTAGTTTTCAAGGATTAGCTCTTTTTCTCGCAGTTGGTTTTGTGTGTGTGTGTGTGTGTGTGTGTGTGTGTGTGTGTGTGTGTGTGTGTGTGCGCGCGCGCGCGCGTGTGTGTGCTATTGCTAGAAAAAGAGATATTTCTCAGAAGCTAGTGTGAATGCTGTTTTCTGTTAAGTGTTTCTGTGCTGCATGCATTGCTCTGCTATAGGCTATTTTACACATTGCTCCATCCAAGAATTTCCATTATTCTTCTTTCACTTCAAAAATTCATACTCTGTACACTTAATTGTTGGTAGATACTCACAGTAAAAGGACAATATATACTGTTCAAACTTTCCATAATTAGTTCGTTAGTTTACTTCCATGGATGATTATGCACGACAAATCATAATGATGTTGAACAAGCCATTTTACATTCCCATTGCTTGTAACTATGGCTACACATTGATCATTTATAAAGTTTTTTTTTTATGTACAGATGTGAGATGCGAAGTAGTAATTCCTACCCACCACATTTTACGTATTACGATAACAGGAAATTCTTTTATGGAATAGAAAGTGTTGTCACAGGGAACTGTTTCAGTTTGTTTTCAAATTTTACTTTGCTTTCTGTCAGATGTTTTATATTACTGGGCAACTGATCAAAAATTTTAGTTAAAGCATTGTGTACTCCTTTTTGTGCTGAAGACAACCTTAATGTGGAGTAATGAATGTCTGTTTTCCTTCTGGTATTGTAATTTATACATCATTATTCCTTTGGAACTGCAGTGGATTATTTACAGCAAAGTTCACAAGGGGAATAAACACACTGTGAGGCAGTAGTCAGAATGCCCAAATCCTTAAATAGATTTCAACAAAGTGATCATCGGTAAGCATCACATACTATTCTTATAGCACATTTTGACTTTCTTTCTTAACACCCTCTGTACCAGGCCTATGTTATGTACTAGTCCCTAGAAACCAGGCAATTTTGTCAATATTTAGAAAATCACATCAAATCTACTTTTTGGATTGTGGCAAATTTGGTACCACTTTGAAGCTGCACTTTTAGTCTTTAATTCTGTGCAAAAGAAACTACTTTGGAAGGCACAGCTTTAAGGCACAGTTACAGAAATCACATAGGTGTTTTTAAAAATTTAGAAAAATCATAAAGATAAGAGAATGTGATTGTTATTCATTTTTAACTAATATTATGGCACTACATAACATATTTCTGTCAGTATACAATAATTGAATACAAATTTTACACAATCATATTGTTTTTAGTGTGGAAAATTTTGAAGCAAGGTTCCAGGCAGAGTGAAACACCACACTGTTCACATTCGTACTGTGTCTCTTTGCAAGAAGCTTTGCAATTCTCTTTCTTAGTCCTGGCACTGCACACGTGACACACACAAGCAGTATATTTCTTTGTAGTTGGAGGTATGTGCTGCAAAAAATGTCTCTTTGTTAGCCGACCCACAGTTCCTTCATTCCTTTGTATGACTTGAAGTGTACCATCTTCAACAAGCTGAGCTGCAAGCACTGTTATGAAGTGCGTTATTGTTGGTCTCTGATATCCACTCCAATTTTATTCAGATTGTAATCCAGTACCTGAAGTGGTTTCATTACTACAGACCCATTTTTCTTAGCATGCGTACCAAATGCCTGATGCCTTGTACACAATGTGTACACATCCCTCTTATCCTTCCACTTCATTGTTAATACATTATCTTTACACTGAAAAGACATTTTGAGCTTTCTCAGTTTATTAGATACTAAATCTTTAGGTAATCCTTTCCTACATTTGTTCACAGTACCAATAGCTCCAGTACCTCTGTCAGCCAGTCGCTGAAAAAGCTCTGGACTGGAATAAAATCGGTCTATATACACAGTATGACCTCTCTTCAGCAAGCTGCTGTCAGATAACAATCGCAATACAACAGCAGACGAAAAATTGTCAACAATATGCTTACCAGCATAAACTTCAAAGTTTACAAAATAGCCACTACTGCCTTCATCAACAGCATAAACCTTCAGTCCATACTTATGAGGCTTATTTTGCATGTAAACACTGAAGCTCACACGACCTCAAAATGGGCATATGCCTTCACCAATTGTCAGTTTCTCTGAGGGATGATATGCCTGGATACATCACTCCTTCAAATTCCAATAATAAGGTAAAACTTTATAAAGTGGGTGAAATCATTCTTCACCTGGTTTTTTCTGTTTAGAATTGTCGACAAGATGCAAGCACGACAATATCTGAGTAAAACGCAAAACAACTCATCACTTGGGGGCAGAAGTTACAACTAATAACAGGATTAGTGCTCCAGTGGTCCACAATGTTTGGCTTTCTTGAAATACACATGTGGAAAAGCATACTCAAGAAACGCCTCATCTCACTTGTAGTCACTGGCTTCCAGGAACTCAAAACTGAATTAGGTTTCATGTTATTTCCTCCTCTTTTCTTCTGGATTGTCTTTTATGCATACAAATTTGTCTGTATATTGAGTTATTTTATGTCACTGTCAGTAAGAAACACTTTACTGCAATCCAGTACAGAACTTGAGTCATCAATATTCACTAGAATCTGCCCGGGTGTAGTGTTGACAGACAGAGGTCGGTAGGTGTCAAATTCAGTCCAGTCAACATCTTTTGGATGTGGCGCAGCCACTGGATTTGAAATAACACCTTCAACATCATTCTCGTCTGCCTCTGAAGAAAAGCTGTCACCGATCTCACTCTCTAAAAGGAATATCACATTAGATGTAACTACCTATATCTCTTACAGAAGACATGTTCAGTAGAAATGTGTGTACTGCACAATTATGAGCAGTGATATGCTGTTGAAAATTCGGAAATACGTACCTTCAAACACACCATTGTATTAAGAATCATCAGAATTACTCTACATTATTCAGAGTGCTGCCATCATTAATCAAATCCGTGATTTCTGCGTCTGATAAACACCGCCAAGACATGATTGCAAACATGAAATAACAACGACAAAAGGAAGACTGAGAACACAAAGATAAGTTTCAACATGAATTACAGTGCTGTAGACAACACTGCTGTGATATCTATGGACGCATTTTGTTACTAAACATCTGTAAAACGTATAACGCTGGCCAAACCTGTAGAAACATTGCGGTGTTTTGCATTAAATTAAATGTAGCGGCCCGTAAATTTAATGGGTTTGGCGCTTAGAGTGTTAAAGATGAGGTACCCCAGAACATTATTCCATATGATGAAATTGACTGAAAATATGCAAAATATGTCAACTCACCGATTTCTCTTTCACAAAGATCTGCAATGATTTATATTGGTTAAATTAGTAAGTACCACTTGCTGCATTCTTTTGGTTATACATTATATTACCCATTGGGTGGCTGTACTATCAATTCCACAAAACTTCAATTTATCTAGGAGAATACTATGAGTGGCACAGTCAAATGCCTTAGATAGGTTGGAGAAAATACCAACCGGTACTATTTTATTACATGACGTTTGAAAATTTGTTGACTGAACACGTAAATGGCATTCTCAGTAGAGCGACTTTTCTGACATGCAAACTGCTATTTGCTGAGGATATTATTATTGCTAAGGTGAAGCGCTATTCTAGAATACATCACCTTCGCAAAAGTGTTGGAAAATAATCTCAGCAGGGCGAAACAGGTCAGCAGTTATTAACATCTTTCCTATCACCTTTTTTATATGGAGGTTTTACAATTGCATATTTCAGTCTCTCTGAAAAACTGCCTCGAGTTTGTGATGAATTACATATTTCGGATAAGACCTCACTTATTTTATGGAAACGAATCTATTAGAAACACCATCAAAACCAGTTGAGCTTTGATCTATGAAAGAAAGGAAAAGCCAGCCACCCTGCAACACATTAAAACCTTCACCCTAAAAGCACTAAGGTGGAGGACACAAGCTAAAATTCAGATCGAATGATAAAACCCATCCTTATGGATGAAATGTAAAACCAAATCTGTCCACGAGGCGTTGTCCGCTAAAATCAATGATAACGAGTCCGGCAACCGAAGATGAAGTTGCAGGGCAGCCAAAGGAGGACATAACAGAAGAATATGAGCCACTGCCAACTGGGCACCGCACCGACACTGAGGCAGGTCTTCACGGTGCAGAAAGTAGCCATGGGTCGCCCATGCATGGCCAATGCGGAGCCTGCAGAGAACCAGAGTGTCCCTGCGAGACGCCCTCATCGAGGACTTCCACACATTCGTGGTCCCCTTAATGGCTCGTAGTTTGTTGTGCGTACTGAGATTTTGCCATTCTATCTCCCAAAGCTGAAAAACCTTGAGGTGTAATAACGAACGCAGGTCACTTGCAGGGATGCCCATCTCCAGAAGTGGTTTCCGTGTAGCCTGTTTGGCCAGCCTATCAGCAAATTCATTTCCTGGGATTCCAACATGACCAGGAGTCCAGACAAACACCATTGAACGACTGGACCGTTCCAGGGCACAGACGGACTCCTGGATGGAAACTACCAAAGGATGACGAGGGTAGCACTGGTCGATAGTTTTCAGGCTGCTCAAGGAGTCAGTACATACGAGGGCTATGCCGAAAGTTTTTAGCAACCCGTAAACCGTCAGGCGGAGGACAATGGGGTTGTTTTCATTCGAAAGAGCGATGTTTTTTGACCTTGGGACGTGCGCGTGCAGCCCCTGGCTATCGGTGATCCCCCCACAGCGCGGTAAGAAAGCATATGCAGTGCTGAGTCAGAGATGGTGCAGGATGGAGCTGTCGCGCCGCGACTTTCGCGCCATGATTTTTTATGATTATAAAAAGGGTTTAAGTGCCGAAGAATGCCATTCTTCTTTGCTGCGTGTTTTTGGTGAAGCTTCCCCTTCTAGGGCCACAGTTGGAAATTGGTTTCGCGAGTTTTCGAGGGGTCAGCAGTCAATTGAAGATGAACCTCGTCCCGGTCGCCCAGCAACAGCTGTGACTCCTGAAAACATTGATGCTGTGAGGAAAATGATCAAAGAAGATCCACATCTTACATTTTGCGACATTGAAGGGACCCTAAATATTGTATCAACAGCAGCACAGACCATCATTCATAGTCACTTAGGCCTTACTAAGAGATGTGCCCATTGGGTGCCACATTCCCTTACAGAAAGCCAAAAGGAAGCGAGAGTGGACTGGTGTCGTTTCATGCTCGAAAAATTCAATGGAGGGAAGTCCCAAGACACCTACAATATCGTCACAGGTGATGAAACATGGGTATACCATTATGACCCTGAAACGAAGAGACAGTCTTCTGTGTGGTGCTTTCCAAGGGAGGAACCACCCACAAAAGTTCGACAAAGTCGAAGCTCTGGAAAAAAGATGGTGGCAACTTTTTTCACAAAGATCGGGCATCTCACCTCTGTGACCTTGGACACACGTTGTACAGTCAATGCTGAATGGTACGTGAACGATTGTCTTCCAAAAGTCATCGCCACATGGAAGTCACAGCATCCAAAATCAAAGAGTGGGCACCTTCTGCTGCTTCACGACAATGCATCTGCGCACAGGGCTGCCAGAACGATGGACTTTCTGGAGAAGGAAAAAGTGCGAGTGTTAACCCATCCCTCCGATTCACCTGACCTGGCCCCCTGTGACTTCTTTCTGTTCCCTAAGACTAAGGAAAAAATTCGAGGGCAGCAGATTTCATCAGATGAAGAGGCCATTGCAGCATACGAGAGTGCACTAAGTGACATCCCAAAAGAAGCTTGGACTGACACATTTTCTAAGTGGTTTCAGAGAATGGAAAAATGAATACACGCTAATGGAGAGTATTTTGAAAAGTTGTAAACTTTTTTTGCAAAATAAATTTTGTTCACACATTCTGCTAAAAACTTTCGGCATAACCCTCATAAAAGAAAAGACTCCCCAGGGCATGAACTGAGGTACTGAAGTGTACGAGAAATGGCCACCAGCCCTGCAGTGAATACACTGCAGCCATCGGGTAACAAATGCTGTTCAATAAGGCTGCCATGCACATAGGCAAAGCCAAAACGACAATCAGTCATCGAGCTGTCGTGTAAACCACTTCAGAGCCCCAGAACACGTCAAGCTGCAGGTTTAATGGAGTCTTTAGGGCCACGTGAAAGGTCCAGACAAAGCTGTGGCCGAGGTGTACACCATGGAGGCATACGTGAATGGACCACAAGTAGAGGTGGTCAAGGGAAGGACTCCAGTTCAGAGAGAAGGGACAGCACGAGAACCACAATCGTTAGCCCCAACCTGGGCCACTGATGCAGGAGATGGACTGCCGCAGGCGGGAAAAGGAGATGGTAATTCAGATGCTCATAACTGGCGAGCAGTTGCACATGTCTGATCTGCAATGGCGGGACACCAGACTCCACCAGTACACTGGTCACCAGACTCGCCCTAAAAGCTCCTGTCGCTAGTTGAACCCCACAGTGGTGCACAGGGTTGAGTAAATGCAATGCTGAAGGCGCTGCCGAACCATAAACCACACTCCCATAGCCAATACGGGATTGGACAAGGGCTCTGTAGAGCTACAGCATTGTAGAGCAATCTGCATCCCAACTGGTGTTACTCAGGCAACACAAGGCATTGAGGTGGTACCAGCACTTCTGCTTAAGCTGACGAAGATGAGGGAGCCAAGTTAATCGAGCGTTGAAAACCGGTGCTAGGAATCGATACGTCTCCACTACAGCGAGTGGATCATCATTAAGGTAAAGTGCTGGTTCCGGATGAACAGTACAACACCGACAGAAGTGCATGACACATGACTTTGCAGCTGAAAACTCAAAGACGTGGGCTACAGCCCATGACTGCGCCTTCTGGGTGCTGCTCAGCAACACCAGTACTGGAGCAGCAGTATGAAATGCAGAAGTTGTCTGCATACAGAGAAGGTGAGGCGGAGTGCCCAACAGCTGCTGCTAGACGGTTAATGGCCACTAAAAATAGAGACACTTAATACAGAGCCCTGTGGGACTCCATTCTCCTGGATATGGATGGAAATATGGGAGGCACCAACTTAAACACAGAAAGTACGGAGCAACAGAAAGTTTTGGATAAAAATCAGGAGCGGGCTCCGGAGACCACACTCATACAATGTGGCAAGGATATGATGTCACCAGACAGTGTCGTATGCTTTACGTAAGTCAAAAAATACGGCAACCAGGTGTTGGCGTCTGGAAAAACGTTGTTCGGATGGCAAACTCGATGGACACAAGATTATCAGTGGTAGAGCGACCCTGGTGGAAGCTGTCCTGACATGGAGCCAGCAGGCCATGTGACTCCAGGACCCAACCCAACCGCTGACATATCGTAAGTTCCAGCAGGTTACAAAGAACGTTGGTGAGGCTCATGGGCCACTAGCTATCCACATCACGGGGGTTTTTACCGGGTTTGAGCACCAGAATGACAGTGCTCTCCCGCTATTGTGATGGAAAGATGCCATTGCACCAGATCCAGTTGAAGATGATGATGATGCGTCATTTGTAGACAGATGAGGGATGTTTAATCATCCGGCTGTAGATCCTATCAGGCCCAGAAGCTATGAGGCGCTCCAGGGAAGGGTGCCACTTATGCCACTGTAGAGCTCGCCGACACTCCTTAATCGCTTCAGCGACTTCCAGGGACCACCATGGGACTGCCTTATGCCGAGGACACTCTAAAGAGCGAGGGATTGCGTTTTCTGCCGCAGAAACAATTGTTGTAGTCACCTGCTCAACCATCACATCGACGTTACCGTGTGGGGGAGATTCAATGGTGACAGCAGAGGTGAAAGTGTCCCAGTCTACCTGGGGACGCGTCCGAGGGCTCACACTGGACCAGTGACAGGAGGATGGGGAACTGGTCACTACCACACAGGTCGTCATATGCCCTCCAGTGGATAGGTGGGAGACGTCCTGGGCTGCGAATGGATAAATCAATGGCCGATTAACTACTATGAGCCACACTGAAATGTGTGGTGGCCCAGTATTTAAGAGGCAGAGGCCAAACTGAGACAGTAAAGTTTCGGCATCTCTGCCTCAGCCGGTAAGCATGGTACCACCTCACAAGGTTTTTGTCATCAGTCTACTGACTGGTTTGATGCGGCCCGCCACGAATTCCTTTCCTGTGCTAACCTCTTCATCTCAGAGTAGCACTTGCAACCTACATCCTCAATTATTTGCTTGACGTATTTCAATCTCTGTCTTCCTCTACAGTTTTTGCCCTCTACAGCTCCCTCTAGTACCATGGAAGTCATTCCCTCATATCTTAGCAGATGTCCTATCATCCTGTCCCTTCTCCTTATCAGTGTTTTCCACATATTCCTTTCCTCTCCGATTCTGCGTAGAACCTCCTCATTCCTTACCTTATCAGTCCACCTAATTTTCAACATTCGTCTATAGCACCACATCTCAAATGCTTTGATTCTCTTCTGCTCCGGTTTTCCCACAGTCCATGTTTCACTACCATACAATGCTGTACTCCAGACGTACATACTCAGAAATTTCTTCCTCAAATTAAGGCCGGTATTTGATATTAGTAGACTTCTCTTGGCCAGAAATGCCTTTTTTGCCATAGCGAGTCTGCTTTTGATGGCCTCCTTGCTCCGTCCGTCATTGGTTATTTTACTGCCTAGGTAGCAGAATTCCTTAACTTCATTGACTTCGTGACCATCAATCCTGATGTTAAGTTTCTCGCTGTTCTCATTTCTACTACTTCTCATTACCTTCGTCTTTCTCCGATTTACTCTCAAACCATACTGTGTACTCATTAGACTGTTCATTCCATTCAGCAGATCATTTAATTCTTCTTCACTTTCACTCAGGATAGCAATGTCATCAGCGAATCTTATCATTGATATCCTTTCACCTTGTATTTTAATTCCACTCCTGAACCTTTCTTTTATTTCTATCATTGCTTCCTCGATGTACAGATTGAAGAGTAGGGGCGAAAGGCTACAGCCTTGTCTTACACCCTTCTTAATACGAGCACTTCGTTCTTGATCGTCCACTCTTATTATTCCCTCTTGGTGGTTGTTCATATTGTATATGACCCGTCTCTCCCTATAGCTTACCCCTACTTTTTTCAGAATCTCGAACAGGTTGCACCATTTTATATTGTTGAACGCTTTTTCCAGGTCAACAAATCCTATGAAAGTGTCTTGACTTTTCTTTAGCCTTGCTTCCATTATTAGCCGTAACGTCAGAATTGCCTCTCTCGTCCCTTTACTTTTCCTAAAGCCAAACTGATCGTCACCTAGCGCATTCTCAATTTTCTTTTCCAATTCTTCTGTATATTATTCTCGTAAGCAGCTTCGATGCATGAGCTGTTAAGCTGATTGTGCGATAATTCTCGCACTTGTCACCTCTTGCCGTCTTTGGAATTGTGTGAATGATGCTTTTCCGAAAGTCAGATGGTATATCGCCAGACTCATATTCTACACACCAACGTAAATAGTCGTTTTGTTGCCACTTCCCCCAATGATTTTAGAAATTCTGATGGAATGTTATCTATTCTTTCTGCCTTATTTGACCGTAAGTCCTCCAAAGCTCTTTTAAATTCCTATTCTAATACTGGATCCCCTATCTCTTCTAAATCGACTCCTGTTTCTTCTTCTATCACATCAGACAAATCTTCACCCTCATAGAGGCTTTCAATGTATTCTTTCCACCTATCTGCTCTCTCCTCTGCATTTAACGGTGAAATTCCCGTTGCACTCTTAATGTTACCACCGTTGCTTTTAATGTCACCAAAGGTTGTTTTGACTTTCCTGTATGCTGAGTCTGTCCTTCCGACAATCATATCTTTTTCGATGTCTTCACATTTTTCCTGCAGCCATTTCGTCTTAGCTTCCCTGCACTTCCTATTTATTTCATTCCTCAGCAACTTGTATTTCTGTATTCCTGATTTTCCCGGAACATGTTTGCACTTCCTCCTTTCATCAATCAACTGAAGTATTTCTTCTGTTACCCATGGTTTCTTCGCAGCTACCTTCTTTGTACTTATGTTTTCCTTCTCAACTTCTGTGATGGCCCATTTTAGAGATGTCCATTCCTCTTCAACTGTACTGCCTACTGCGCTATTTCTTATTGCTGTATCTATAGCGTTAGAGAACTTCAAACGTATCTCATCATTCCTTAGTACTTCCGTATACCACTTCTTTGCGTATTGATTCTTCCTGACTAATGTCTTGAACTTCAGCCTACTCTTCATCACTACTATATTGTGATCTGAGTCTATATCTGCTCCTGGGTACGCCTTACAATCCAGTATCTGATTTCGGAATTTCTGTCTGACCATGATGTAATCTAATTGAAATCTTCGCGTATCTCCCGGTCTTTTCCAAGTATACCTCCTCCTCTTGTGATTCTTGAACAGGGTATTCGCTATTATTAGCTGAAACGTGTTACAGAACTCAATTAGTCTTTCTCCTCTTTCATTCCTTGTCCCAAGCCCATATTCTCCTGTAACCTTTTCTTCTACTCCTTCCCCTACAACTGCATTCCAGTCCCCCATGACTATTAGATTTTCGTCCCCCTTTACATACTGCATTACCCTTTCAATATCCTCATACACTTTCTCTATCTGTTCATCTTCAGCTTGCGATGTCGGCATGTATACCTGAACTATTGTTGTCGGTGTTGGTCTGCTGTCGATTCTGATTGGAACAACCCGGTCACTGAACTGTTCACAGTAACACACGCTCTGCCCTACCTTCCTATTCATAACGAATCCTACACCTGTTATACCATTTTCTGCTGCTGTTGATATTACCCGATACTCATCTGACCAGAAATCCTTGTCTTCCTTCCATTTCACTTCACTGACCCCTACTATATCTAGATTGAGCCTTTGCATTTCCCTTTTCAGATTTTCTAGTTTCCCTACCACGTTCAAGCTTCTGACATTCCACACCCCGACTCGTAGAACATTATCATTTCGTTGATTATTCAATCTTTTTCTCATGGTAACCTCCCCCTTGGCAGTCCCCTCCTGGAGATCCGAATGGGGGACTATTCCAGAATCTTTTGCCAATGGAGCGATCATCATGACACTTCTTCAATTACAGGCCACATGTCCTGTGGATACACGTTACGTGTCTTTAATGCAGTGGTTTCCATTGCCTTCTGCATCCTCATGTCGTTGATCATTGCTGATTCTTCCGCCTTTAGGGGCAATTTCCCACCCCTAGGACAAGAGAGTGCCCTGAACCTCTATCCGCTCCTCCGCCCTCTTTGACAAGGCCGTTGGCAGAATGAGGCTGACTTCTTATGCCGGAAATCTTTGGCCGCGAATGCTGATTATTTATCAAAATTTAGGCAGTGGCGGGGATCGAACCAGGGACCGAAGACGTTTTGATTATGAATCGAAGACGCTACCCCTAGACCACGGGCTATGGGCATTTAAACCTCCCAAAAGTAGGAAAGGGTTATGGAGTTGATCAATCAGTGCAGCTAATACATTCAGGGGTACTGCACCATCTGGAGGAAGATACACATTGCAGACAGTTATTTCCTGCGTCATCCTTATTCTGACAGCCACAGTCTTAAGAGGAGTTTGAAGGGGCACATGTCCACTACAAACTGAGTTTAGGACACAAACACAAACTCCACCTGACACACTATTATAGTCGCTACAGTTCCTGTAATATCCCTTATAGCCGCTAAGGGGAGGGGTCCGCATTACTCAGAACCAGGGTTCCTGGAGACCAATGCAGATAGCAGGTATAAAGCTTAACAGTTGCCGTAGCTCAGCCAGTGGTGGAAAAAACTGCCACAATTCCACTGGAGGATGGCATCCTGAGGCTGGGAAGGCATGGAACATTCAAAGAGGCAGTTTACGCTTCTGAGTTACCTGCTGCCACTGACTTTTTGCCTGAGTCGTCTATATCAATTGTGTCTGAGGGTCTGGCAAGATCTAGGTCCTCAGAGGACGTCGAAATCTCCACCCCATCCTCAGATGCAGAGCTTGTAAGTAGCGGTGGTGTGGGTGCCACTGCAATCTCATTGGACTTAGGGGTTTTCTTTTTTGATTTCTCTCGCTGATCCTTGGGGATCCCTGGCTGGAAGGACTTCACTGGCTCAGCCTCCAGGACTGAAGATGACCGTGAAGTCCTACAACCAGCAGCTTTGGGCTCTTCAGCCACTGGTGGGTGTCGTCTTTCCTGCTAGCAGAAACCTGGGAAGGGAGTGACCCAAGGGACCTCTCTGTAGTGAGAGAAGCCGAAGAAGGCTTATGTTTCTCCCATAGTGTGGACAGGGAGGGTAACGATTTGGGGTCGTACTTCTGTGCATTGAATCAAGCTCGCGATCGCTTAGAGACTGCTGGCGTTTCACCACTAGCAAGAGATGATGGACTACACTTCATCACGTGTCACCCGCCCTGATGCCACCCACTCCGACCAGGGGCCCTCCCCATGGGCGCCACAGCAAAGGCCACCTGGTAGGATGGCCATTGCCGGGAGTCCCGATGCCCCAGGGAGATGGGCATCTACCCCTTGGTATACGTGGGGAGTTAACGGCGCAGGGATCAGCAGAGCGATCCCTGTGTGGTCAGGGAGCTACAACCAACAGGGTACATGGCAGCCTCACCACAATGAACTGGCTACCATGCTGGATATCAGGTGCAAAGAGGTCCGTGGTCATAGTCGACGCAGAAAGCTACACTGCATAGTGCATGGTGGAAAATGCACCCAGGAAGGTGTCCCTGCCCAAGAGATGGAGAATGGGTGGGATTGCAATGCGACGACAAGAAAGTGGGCTAAAGATCTCAGTGCACGATGGTCATGATGCACCATGTAAAGCGCCCTTTCCCAACTGGTTCGCTGTCCGGGAAAATGTTGAAGAATGGAGGTCAAACCCTACAGGGGACCATCACGTAAAGGCCGAAATGTGTTGAACTCCTTTTAGTCGCCTCTTACGACAGGCAGGAATACCTCGGGCCTATTCTAACCCCCGGACCTGCAGGGGGAGCCAAGTAAGACGAAGAATTTGCCAATGAGAAAGATTTGTGCAATTATGTCAGTGGTAAGGAACCAGGTGCGAGAGAAGTTGGCACATGTGCCTGATTCAGATCAGAATCTTTTGTATCCAATTCTGGAGGAATACGCGTGGCTATTCAAGGAGCAGCAGTATCTGCCAGCAATTAACCTTGTACAGCATGAAATTCCGAAGGGGGATGCTAGACAGATTGCTCAGAAACCATACGGTGAGCCAAAACATTATGACCACATGCTTAATTAATAGCTTGTTTGTCTGTCTTTGGAATGAAACACATAAGTGATTCTATGTCTCAGGGATCCGACAGTTTGTTGGCAGGTTTGTGGCATTAGATGTGTACACACAGGTAATGTAATTCACATAAATAACGGGCCACTGAATTGCCTACATGGTAATAGTACCTGATAGTGACCCAAACGAGTTCCACAGGCTTTACATCAGATGAATTTGGTTGCTGAGAAATCAACGTGAGTTCACTATAATGCTGCTCAAAGCACTGCAGCACATTTCTGGCTGCAAGACAGACAATTATACTACTGAAAGATGGTAGTGCTGATCGGACCGACATCAAGTATGAAGGGATGCAGGTGGTTCGCAGCTGTCAAAGTGTCTTCGATTACTACCACAGGTGTTGTGCTAGCACAGGAGAATGTTGCCCACAGCATAATACTGCTCCAACCAGCCAGTGTCCATGGCGCACTGCATGTTTTGAGCACTGTTCACCTAGATGATGATGTTTGTTGAGATGACTATTGACCTAGTGTAGTAAAAATGTGATTCACCTGAAGAGGCAACATGTTTCCATTGATTGACAGTCAAATCCCCATAATCTCATGCCCACTGCAATCTTAACTGGCGATAGGTCAACATGCGAACACATAGGGGTGGTCTGCGGTGGAGCTCTATGTGCAACAACGTACGATGAACAATGTGCCACGAAACACTTGTGTGCGCTCTGGCATTGTGTTCTTTTGGCAGAGATGCCACAGGTCATCATCTATTCTACTTCACAGAACAGACAGTCTTCCGAACACCACGTTCTGTGAAGAGTTGTGGATGTCCAACCATTTATTGCCTAGTGGTAGTTTCACTGTCCTCCTACCTCCATCCTTAGATGCTCACAACAGCAGCACATGAACACTTGACCAGCTTCAGCATTTTCGAGATACTCATTCACAGGCTCTGCATAGTAATAACCTGCCCTTCGACAAAGATGAATATGTCAATGGATTCCCCATTTGCAGCCCATATCTTCGCTACGGTGATCTACCGTCCATGTCCATTCCATTTACATACCTTTGGTACCACATCTCGTGCCCACAACACCACCAGTCAGCAATCAACATTGCAGTGAGGAGTGGCCGTAATGTTTTGGCTCATCAGTGTAGATAACCATACCATTTACAATCTATTGTTGAAGAAACTATTCAGTAGCAGCTGGCTGCAGGGATAGTTCAACATTCTGCAAAGCGCATGGTCTTCACCTGTAGTCGTGGTCGCAAAAAACAAAAGCAGTAAACAAAGTCACTACCCGAGACACTTGCCCTCTATCCCATATCAAAGAAACACTGGTTTGATTGTGGGATTACCACCCCTGACGTGTTCTGGGTACCACCAAATTCTGATTGCACCACAAGATTGCCCCAAAACTGCTTTTGTGGTTCCTATTGCATTATATCAGTTTCTCCATATGCAGTTTGGTCTAAGGAATGGGTCTGCCACTTTTCAAATATTTGCTGACTTACTATTGAGAGGTTTGAAGGCTATTATGTGTCTCGTGTATCTGAATGACATAATAATTTTTTCAAGGACAGTTGATGAACATGCAGAGAGATTAAGGAGCGTGTTGTCTAGGTTGCAAACTGCACACCTTAGTTTGAAAATAGAGAAGTGCTCACCTCCTAAGTCACTGTCCAGTACCTGGGACATATTATTAGTGCAGATGGAGTTAGGCCAGACCCCAGATTGATAGAAGCTGTAGAAAATTTACAGTGTCTACAAACGTTGAAGAGCTGTAATCATTTCTGGGACTAGCAAATTATCATCACTGTTTTGTGGGGGATTATACTGTGATAGCCAAGTTGTCAAAGAAGGCTGTTGAATTTGAATGGACAGAGGAATGTGACATAGCTTTGTTAATCTATCCACTTTTTGAAAAACGATTTATTCTTTCCACAGATGCATTTGATTAAACTGTGGGCACAATTCTTTCTCAGGAGTACAATGGTGAGGAAAAGCCTATAGGTTATGTCTCTAGGCAGGTGAATTCAGTTGAGATTTATTATTGCACTACCAAGAAACATCTTTTAGCACTTATGTTTTGAGTCAATTATTTTAAATGCTACTGATATGGGCACAAGTTCACTGTTTTCACCCTCGTATGGATGTTAAGTTCAAAGGACCCCAGTAGGTTAAGTCTATGTGCACTGAAAATAACACAGTATGATTACACAGTATGTTACAAACCTGGCCATCCCATCAAAATGTAGGCTCATTAAGCTACAAAGTCAGAATTGTTCACAAGGATGATACTTCAATAGAGGGGCTAAAGGAAGCACAAGATTGAGAAGTAGAATGTCACTAGTACACATCTCACGTAGAATTTGTCACTGAAGATGGTATTCTATTTCACAAGGCCCTCTTGGGTAACAGAGTGGTAATACCTAAATAATTATGGCAGTGTGTTATGGCACAATGCCATCACAGTTTGCAGGCCTGCCATAACGGGTGATGTGCCACAAATGCTAGGACATCCTCTCACGTTTGGTGGAAAGGTAGACAAGCAAATGTACAGAAATATATTCAAAATCTAAGGAACAAAATCCCTTTACATACCCTCCCAGAAGCTACGAGACCATTTCAAACCGCCATGTTCGAAAATGTTGGTCCCTTTCCATGAAGTACCCAATACAATAAGAACATCTCGTCTATTCTTGATCACTTTTCTCGGTACTTAATTCTAGTACCACTCACATTTATGAGCACTGGAACAGTCGCTTGCGTCTGTGTGAATTACCTGGTTCGGAAGCCCCAACACTATATTAACTGACTAAGATTCCAACTTCATGTCTGCCCTACTTGTACAAGTATGTAAACTGTTAAGAATCAAGAGATGGTGCACAACACCTTTTCATCCACAGGCAAACAGCTGCCTCAAACGCGTCCATATGACAATTGTTTAAATGCCGTCTTATTACGTGGAGAAGACTCGTGTAGATTGGGATAAATATGTCACTTATGTTGCTTTGGCATATAACAGCTGCATGATTAATCAATTGCATGTATGCCCTACAAAGCAGGCTATGGAAGGCCAATGAACTCCCCATTTGCATTTGGTAACTTCCCAACTGGAGTAATTACGAGCAAAGTAAAACTATTGGCCTGCCATCTTAAGTCAATTTGGAAATAGCTTAAGCAGAACAGCACCAAAACCACTCAACGTCAGTTGTAATGTAGTAACAAACGCACTATGCTACCATAATATAAACCAGGTACTACTCCGAAATCCAGTAGTACGACAGGGAAGAACTAAAAAGTTCATTCTTTAGTATGAGGGCCCTTACTCTGTTTTACAGGTGACATTCCCGGTAAATGCAAAGATTCAGTTGTCTGATCATACTGTGCTAGTGCATTTTGATCAGCTTAAGCTGTACCATGGCCCAGCTGTGCTGTTGCCAGATGTACCAACTAGCCCCGTTCCAAGCAAAGGTAAAAGAAAAGAAGGGCAAGCCACAGCCCACATGCTGTCACTACACCTCAAGAAATGGGAACCCCTACGCCCTAAGCTACAGAGACCAAGTTTGTTTTCTAAACAGAAAAGAAAATACACTGTCAGACTTTTAGTAGAGTATAAAATCTGAGGAAAAAATTATGTAAAGGTATGAGGAAGTCTACAGCACCAGTATGATTTGGTATTTGAATATAAACATGGATCAGATGAACATATTTAATTGCAATAAACAAACTAGTAGAAGCCGACCTCGGGGAAGATCCGTTTGGATTCCGTAGAAATACTGGAACACGTGAGGCAATATTGACCCTTCAACTTATCTTAGAAGCTAGGTTAAGGAAAGGCAAACCTACGTTTCTAGCATTTGTAGACTTAGAGAAAGCTTTTGACAATGTTGACTGGAACACACTCTTTCAAATTCTGAAGGTGGCAGGGTTAAAATACAGGGAGCAAAAGGCTATTTACAACTGGTACAGAAACCAGATGGCAATTATAAGAGTCGAGGGACACAAAAGGGAAGCAGTGGTTGGGAAGGGAGT
Organism: Schistocerca serialis cubense; assembly: GCF_023864345.2. Classification (NCBI taxonomy): domain Eukaryota; kingdom Metazoa; phylum Arthropoda; class Insecta; order Orthoptera; family Acrididae; genus Schistocerca; species Schistocerca serialis. Next base: position 202,324,657 of record NC_064640.1, read on the forward strand.
GAGACAGAGTTGTAGCCTTTCCCCGATGTTATTCAATCTGTATATTGAGCAAGCAGTGAAGGAAACTAAAGAAAAGTTCGGAGTAGGTATTAAAATCCATGGAGAAGAAATAAACACTTTGAAGTTTGCCGATGACATTGTCATTCTGTCAGAGACAGCAAAGGACTTGGAAGAGCAGTTGAACGGAATGGATAGTGTCTTTGAAAGGAGGATATAAGATGAACATCAACAAAAGCAAAACGAGGATAATGGAATGTAGTCAAATTAAGTCGGGTGATGCTGAGGGAATTAGATTAGGAAATGGAGACACTTAAAGTAGTAAAGGAGTCTTGCTATTTGGGGAGCAAAATAACTGATAATGGTCGAAGTAGAGAGGATATAAAATGTAGACTGGCAATGGCAAGGAAAGTGTTTCTGAAGAAGAGAAATTTGTTAACATCGAGTATAGATTTAAGTGTCAGGAAGTCATTTCTGAAAGTATTTGTATGGACTGTAGCCATGTATGAAAGTGAAACATGGACGATAAATAGTTTGGACAAGAAGAGAATAGAAGCTTTCGAAATGTGGTGCTACAGAAGAATGCTGAAGATTAGATGGGTAGATCACATAACTAATGAGGAGGTATTGAATAGAACTGGGGAGAAGAGGAGTTTGTGGCACAACTTGACTAGAAGAAGGAATCAGTTGGTGGGACATGTTCTGAGGCATCACGGGATCACCAATTTAGTATTGGAGGGCAGCGTGGAGGGTAAAAATCGTAGAGGGAGACCAAGAGATGAATACATTAAGCAGATTCAAAAGGATGTAGGTTGCAGTAGGTACTGGGAGATGATGAGGCTTGCACAGGATAGAGTAGCATGGAGAGCTGCATCAAACCAGTCTCAGGACTAAAGACCACAACAACAAGATGCATGCTGCCCCCCTCAAAATGATAGAAGAAGATGCCTGAGCCACTTTATTACATTTAAGTGTCTTCAGGCATAGAGTAAGTTTTAGTGTTACGGATTAGTGACTAGAGCAGTGGAAAATGAACTATGGTGTTTTAAAGGAGAAAATGAGTAAAGTTATGATCTACTGAACATCAGAATCAGATAAAATCGTGGCAATCTGTGCCAAGTAGTTGAGGAAAAACTGTTAAGGTACTACTGGGCCTATGAGAACAAAAGCTAGTGAGACAAAGAGATGACAACTGCTAAAATTATCAACGACCTCGATTGTTTGGAGCAGAGCTCAGAACTAAGGAAGATAGGTTTTTACAAGTTTTACATTGAAGCTAAATGACTTTGAATTGAACATGACAATTTTGTGACATAAATATTAGATAAAGTTTATGAATACAAGCAAACTAGATTAGTTGCTCAAATATTATGGAGTGCCTCTTATATGCTTACCAGTAATTAATTTCACAAGAATACTTAAGTTCTATAGGAGCCTAACTTAAGTGTGTATGTACAGGCAAAGGATATTAATTATTTTCTGGAAGAAAAGCTACCAATTGCTTTTCATGCAATTCTCAGTGACACTCATCGGCTATTGCAACAATTTTAATTGAACACAAGTTAGTGTACATTATTTCCATAAGAACTGGCAGTAGTTAGCAGTGACAAGGAAAGTTTATGGTGGAGGATTCCAGTAATAACACTGCTGTGCTACAGGTGTCATATGGGACGTATGAACTAACCGTAACATCACTGAGTCACAATGACGCATGATATGGAGGGAACAATCAACTTTGGTGACATGGTGTTTGCTTGTTGACATGCAAGGGAACGTTTGTTTCTGTGGTGAACTGGAATAAACTTTTCATAACATGGTTCCTTACACTACTGATGCGGCATGGTGTGCTTGTATTGACTCTGCTGATGAAAACCTGGTGGGTACAAATAACCGCATGCTGCCACACGTTACCAACGTTATTCCGTACTTACTTCCAAGGAGCAGCCAGCTCAGGATAATCTGGACTGAGACACACTGACAGCACAGAATCTATATCATTTTTTCCATCCAACAACAACGAGGTATTTCACCCTCCCTTGATGCAGTATTCCATACTTAGTTTTAACCTATTTTACCCTGAGGCATGGGTGACACCTTGTTCTGTCAACCAAGCAGGCAATCGACACTTTGAAGGGTGAAACAACATATTGATAATCAATCAGTAAGCAGTTGGGCAGTTCTAAGGAGAAAACCCTCTAATTGTGGCCCACATTAGGCCTCCAACACACATGTTGTGTCCCATATCTAAGCATGGAATACACTAGGTGCTGCAGCAAGTGATGTATCTGCACATGCTCAAAGTCTTGCCCCCTCGAACTTCTCTATTGTTTTACTGGTATACATTTCCATTTTTATGCTTTCCGTATATCCGGACACGTATGTGATAATATGATTTGAGGCATTTTCCCCCTTGAGTAATTTTGATGCTGTGAATGTTAAAAGGCACATTACTGCCATAAAATCAAGTACACATGCGCGAGATCCTCTGCAAAACCAATTGCAGTCTTAAGCAGAAGTGCCATTTGGATCTGCTCTAATATGCCATGTAGTGCCATTCAGTCACACTCTACAATTATCTGCTATGTCTTATTACTGCGCACTTCATTAGTACATTGACAAATACACTTCGGACACACCACGACACTCGGCACTAACAAGTCATTTCACTTTGCTAAGAGAAAATAATTAGGCTTTATTGCTATAATTCTACCACTAAGCGTACAGAAAACAATTTCTGGCTCCTCAGGGTTAAAACACGGCTACTAATGGGTTCCCATGTTACATCTGGTAACCATTTTGCTAAATTACTTTGTCAGCATCCAGCTTCCTTCCAGCCACTGTCAAGAAATATACAATATTGTCAATGTGGTGTCACCGCCAGACACCACACTTGCTAGGTGGTAGCTTAAATCGGCCGCGGTCCATTTAGTACATGTCGGACCCGCGTGTCGCCACTGTGTAATCGCAGACCTAGCGCCACCACCAAGGCAGGTCTCGTGATACGAGAGAGCACTCGCCCCAGTTGTACGAGAACCTAGCTACCGACCAGATGTACGAAGCCTTTCTCTCTCATTAGCCGAGAGACAGAATAGCCATCAGCTAAGTTAATGGCTACGAACTTGCAAGGCGCCATTAGCCATACAGTGATTGTACTTAAAGTCTCCTGTGTATCGTCAAGATCGATGTACCTCAATCAATGAGTAAAGTTAAGTATTAAACCTGCTCCGTACTTTTCTTCCTAACATTAATTACGTATCCTGTTCCAGTACTTCACGCCCGTCTGCGTTAGTCTAGCGTGCATTTTCAGCCATCTCAACTTCACGGTGTCGGCCCAGATACCGACACAACAGTCTAACCATACACCCATTCTTGCAGATGAGCCTGCTTGGATTTTTTCTTTACCTGCAACTCGGAATCAGCATTCCGTCCAATTGATTCTGGTAACCGAATGCTTCGGTTGTACGATAAATAATTTCCAGTATCAGATTACACCGGCAACTCATGTGATTCGTAAGCATTCAGAACTGCACAATGCCTCATATTTCTCCTCTCTTCTTCATTTCTGGGTTGACACAAAGTATTATCGTTACACATGTGAGTGTGGCTCACTCCATCAGCTGTTGAACAAGTTAAATGTTTCATGCTATCCTATTCCACATAACATACTTCACCAGGTCATTCAATGACATACATGTAACTACCAATCGACATTACTCCTGTTGACAGTTATATTACTTGAAATATATCATAAGTTGATTAACTGGAACAGTGCTAGAACTTATTTGCCCTAATGTAACATGGTGCGTATTACTGTAAGCATCTGGATTGGTATAAGACGGCTGCCACAAAAGCCTCATAAGCAAATGATAACCACATTCACCCAGACATTTCAGTACCATCACACTCTCCTCAGCTAATACTGATCCTTACCATGATGTGCTGTACTATGTTTGCTCTACTTACTAGTGTTGTGAGTGCCCCACCTTTCCAAAATCATTCATTGCCATCCGCTTTAATGTTTGAGCAGTTGGATAATGTGCTGTACACCCCTCACCAAGCCAGTATAGTGGCTGACTTGAACTTGACTGTTTTAAAAGAAGAAGAAGAAGTAGCACTACAACAAATTACCAGTCAATCAATGGCATGTGAAACATTGTTGCAAAGGTCAGGCCAAAGGAACACTTTGTACCTTATGGGACATTAAGCAGTTGCATATTACCACCCAGGAACAACCGTCAAGCATTTCAGAGGCCATGCCACTGAAACACAGTGAGTGAGCTGTGTTCAACGCGGGCGGCACTGTGCCGAAAACAATATCCGGAAATCCTTACAGAGCTGATGCTGGTCGTTGGGATAAACCACTTAGACAAGTCACTTTTTTTACTGCCCAAAACCACGAAACCCTCGTATACCAGCATGTGCAACTCACACATATAGAGGGCAATCTTCTGCTGCTACCAGACAAATTTGTAGTATACCTATGAACTAATACAACAATGAGGAGGTGAGGCATTCAATCCAGCATGAACTAGTTACTATGCACCAGGAGCTGTCAAACTTAACTGCTACCCTGGGAGAAGCTAAGGCACAAAAAATTCTATTTTATGACACCCACGCAATCCAATTCATGTTACTACATTGCATGCTATTACTCAGCTCAGTTTACAACAAAAACTTAAGTCCTATCTTATTACCCACTGGACTGTTCTAGCAAACACTTACAAACATCTCTTTTCAGTTATTATCACCAATGCATATGGTTTAGCCTATAAGGGGAGTCAACTCTGACAAATTATTATTCTGTTGTCAAGGTGTACTTATTGTGATTGGTAGACGTTTTATAGGCACCAGTACCTTCACCTGTCACTTGGGCCACTTGTGAAATCTAGTGTTACCATCTACACTCTTTTCTGGTTGCCTGAACAGCCACCCAAAAACAATTCCTCTGGAAAACCTAGTATGTCCTGATCACTAGTAAAGATCGAATGTGAAACACATGTGGCGATATCTCTCAATGCCTTTCAGTCTCGTATGCACAACAATTATTACATGTGTTCTTGCTATCACTTAATACTGGGGTAAAGAACTGTGAAATTACACCATTCCTAGACAAGACTAAAACACCTCCTTACCCTCGTACTGTCCTTCACATACTAAAACCTTGGTTTGTCCCTGTTAAATACAGCTTCTTGTACTCTGTGCCACATCATATCTCACATTGGTTTTGATCTGTTACCAGACTACGCTCCTGTCTCAGACCCACCACGTCATCACATCAAACAGTGGATTATTGTTTAACATTTCTTCTTCTAAAACAATTATGCCCACTGTTAAGCCTCCTGCTTATTTAACCTACTCCCTTGACACTAGTCTTCAGCCTTTTATGTCATACCTGCCTGAAGAAACTACTATCTCACCACACCCAGACAGCTTTCCAGTGTTATCAAAAAATTGTAAGTCTCGATGCTTAGATTCAGTTAACAAATTATTTAAAGCTTAAGAATATGGACAAACCGCTCAATCACGCAATTGCGCATATCATTCAATGGAATGACAAAGATTACGTGCACTGAGAGATTATTCCCAGTGCTGTGATTATCCCTGTAACTTTAATCTCTGTTTGACCTGTTGTATGGGTGCTATGTATCGTGGCCATTGTGAATGTTTTAAGCCACGACCTCAACCAATACCCAAGCAGCAGCCCTCCAATGAATATCATGGTTAATACTTAGGCACACTTCAAGTATGGCCCTACCTTATGTTAAGATGTAAAGGTTATGTTCCTTCTAAATGGTTAAATTTTGTGTCTTGGCATGGGGATCACACACTGTCACTATAGTGGATAATTGTGTATCAAAGAATTTTGTTTTTGAACATTAAAAGTCCTGCATATCGGGCAAAAGGATTATTGTGCAATTTTTATTAAGAAACATAGGTGATTATACAGGTTTTGTAAACCACAGTTACACAAATTGCCTTACTCTTTGTTTGTTGAACAAAGCCCCTTCTGTAACATTTATGTTAATAATAGCTGTGCTACTGTTACTTTTTAAATGGCTCCACACCCTCAATTCTTGCGTGGGCCTGACGTGAGCCCTGTCCTCGAGTGTTCCAGTCACCATTAATCCCCGAGGCCTACTTTCTGAGCCCGCCAAATACCCCTACAGCAGCACCAATCCTGTTGGCTTTCACCGCAGCCCTACACTGTGCCGCCAAGCCTACCGCGCACTGCTCAACTGCTGTCTAGCTGACTGCTTTGACCGTGCCCTGTGCTGTCCACAGGCTTTGACAGCAGTTGTTCTCCTCACATAGCCCTTACACCTACTGCATTACATATCAAGACAACTCACAGAGCCACTGCTCTGTAATTTTGCTTAATTTTGAAACAAAGCGTTCTTGGGCGTTCCACACATGACTTTCAGGAATGTCATAACCAAAGCAGTTAAAAAAAAAATAATAATAGTATGATGTGTACCATGTCCCTTTTAAGTGATTCTATATTCAATCCCCCCCCCCCCCCCCCCCCCCAAAAAAAAAAAAAAATATTTCTAAGGTCCCAATTACCACAAATGTCAGGAGAACTTTCGGCCGGAGCCATTTAAATTAGCATTCAATTTAACAATTTGTAACTCATTTTTAGGATCCATTTAACAGCTCTCATGGAAGAGGGAGGAAATTTCATTGGTGGGCAGTTTTATTGAGAGAAAAAAATGGGTTTCCGCATTTTTTTTCCAATTTGCAATTTTAAGTGTCTTTCATATGACACATGGTACTGCCACTTTGGCAAGACAGTGACTGAGTCTGGGTTGGCATAGTACCGGATGTTTCACGTAACATTCGTGCTCAGTCCACACGAACATTGTCCCACAGTAGCACCGCTGACTGGAGATGCTATCTTGAGTATTCCTGACAAAGGGATGCCCACTGCAGCACCCTCTGCCCACCAACAGGACTGGAGGGCAGTCACATGGGGCATGCAGGACAGGTTGGTGAGAATGCGTTGATATTGAGAACGCTCTATGGCCTGTCAGCTTGGTCTGCAACTGGATGTGTCCACTAGTTCCTCCACCGGGGAGGGGGGCCTATGCCACTCAATTAACTGCAGCAGCATCCTGTTGCCGTAGCAAGTTTGAGTTTAGTGTACCCCTTAGGCTTAGGATTCTGAAGAGACAAAACCTCCACTGGTGACTGGAAACAGTCTTTTCTTTGAAGGTTTTCTCTAACCACCACTAGATGCCCTGCTTCCTGTTCATTTTCTCATCCTGACCAAGTTCAGCAAGTATAGTACACATGTACTGAAAGATACTACAGCTTTTATTCACGTTTTGAGAACACAAAGGCAATGTTTCTGCACCTACGCAAATTTCTGAACCTTGTAGCATGTGTCTGGGAAAAAAAGTTTCAGAAGAATGGAACATGATATCATGGGGTCCAAATGTTTAGTTTTTAGGTATTCAGAAATGTAAGATCCGAGGAAAAAGATAAGTCTGGGATACAGCCTATTGCAGTATCACAATTGAAAAGTGGATACATCATTATGAAGACTTGCTGGTCAGCCATGAAGACCCCAACACAATAGATACAGTTAACACAAATCACTGGAAGGCAATTTCTAAGGCTGAGTTACAACTAGCATCAAAAAAACAAATAAATAAATAAAAGTAAGAAAAAAAGAAAGAGGGCCTCAGGACGTGAAGGCTTGAATGTGTAAATTTTCAAATGTGGAACCCACGGAAAAAAAAAGTTTTTACCAATGTTGAGTGAGGTATGACACACATGGAAGACTCCAGAGGAATGGGAAGTGTGTGATATAATTAGTTTCCATAAGACGGGTGAGCCCCCCATGAACCGTGGATCTTACTGTTGATTGTAAGACATTTCCAGCTGCAGATGTGGGCTCTGACCACTATCTATTGGTTACTAACTGTACATTAAAATTCAAAAATTTGTAGAAAGGTACGAAATTATGGAGTTGAAAGAATCAGATGTTATAGAGTGTTTCAGAGGGAGCATTAGGCAACAATTGACAAGAACAGGGGAAAGGAATACCGTAGGAGATGAATGGGTAGTTTTTAGAGATTAAATAGTGAAAGTAGCCCAGGATCAAATAGGTGAAAAGACAAGGCCTAGTAGAAATCCTTGGACAACAAAGGAGGTACTGAATTTAATTGATGAAAGAAGAAAATATAAAAATGCAGTAAAAGAAGCAGGTGAAAGGGAATAGAAACATTAAAAAAATTTGACTGATAGGAAGTTCAAAATGTCTAAGCAGGAATGGTTAGAGGACAAAGGTATGGATTTAGAAACATATTTCACTAGAGGAAAGATAGATACTGCCTACAGGAAAATTAAAGGCCTCTGAAGAATAGAGAAGCAGCTGTATGGATATCATGAGCTTAGATGGAAAACCAGTTCCAAGCAATAAAGGAGGAGTTTAAAAGTGGAAAGTCTATACATGGGAGCTACTCTTGAGAGCAGTATTATAGAAATGGAAGAAGACATAGAAGAAAACGAGATGGGAGATATGGTACTGTGAGAAGAATTTGACATAGCAGTGAAAGACCTACGGTGAAACTAGGCCCCAGGTAGAGGACATTCCACCTGAACTACTTATATCCTTGGGAGAGACAGCCACGACAAAACTCTTCCATCCCATGTGCAAAATGCAGGAGACAGGAGAAATACCCCCAGACTTCAAGGAGAATATAACAATTCCAAAGAAAGCTGGGGATAATAGGTGTGAATATTAGTGAACTATTAGCTTAATAAGTCATGCTTGCAAAATGCTAACATGAATTCTTTACAGAAGAATGGAGAAACTGGTAGAAGCCAACTTTGGAAATGGTTGGTTTGATTCTGAAGAAATACAGGAACACATGAGACACTACTGTCCCTACAACTTCTCTTAGAAGATGGATTAAGGACAGGCAAGCCTATATTTACAGCATTTGTAGACTTACAGGAAGCTTCTGGCAAAGTTGACTGGAAAACTCTTTGAAATTCTGAAGGTAGCAGGGACAAAATACAGAGACCAAAAGGCTGTTTAAAATTTGTTCAGAAACCAGACAGCAGTTGTAAGGGTCAAGGGGCATTAAAGGGAAGCAGTGGTTGAGAAAGGAGAGACAGAGTTGTAACCTATCTCTGATATTGAGCAAGCATTAAAGGAAACCAAAGAAAAAACTGGAATAGGAATTGAATTCAAGATAGAAGAAATAAAAACTGGAGGTTTGCTGATGACACTGTAATGCTGCCAGAGACAGCAATGGACCTCGAAGAGCAGTTAACAGAATGGACAGTGTCTCGAAAGGAGGATATACGATGAACATCAACAAAAGGAAAATCAGGATAATAGAATGTAGCGGATTAACTCAGGAGATGCTGTGGGAATTAGATTAGGGAAAGAGACATCTGAAGTAGCACATGAATTTTGCTGTTTGAGCAGCAACATAACTGATAATAGCCAAAGTAGAGAGGATATGAAATGTAGACTGGCAAGGCTAGAAACTTATTTCTTGAGGAGAGAAATTTGTTAGCACTGAATATAGATTTAAGTGCTAGGAAGTCTTTTTAGAAAGTATTTGTGTTGAGTGTAGCCATGTATGGAAGTGAAACATTGATGATAAGCAGCTTAGACATGAAGAGAATAGAGGCTTTTAAAATGTGGTGCTACAGAAGAATGCTGAAGAATAGATGAGCAAATCATGTAACTAATGAGGTGGTACTGAACGGAACTGGGGAGAAAAGAAATTTGTGGCACGACCAGACTAGAAGAAGGGATCAGTCGACAGGACATTCTGAGGCATCAAGAGATCAGCAATTCAGTACTGGAGCAAAGTGTTGGGGGTAAAGTTATTAGATGGAGACGAAAAACAAATACAGTAAGGAGATTCAAAAGGATGTAGATTGCAGTACTTATTTGGAGATGAAGAGGCTTGCACAAGATAAGAGTAGCATGGAGAGCGGTATCAAACAAGTTTTCAGACTGAAGACGACCACCACCACCACCACCACCACCACCACCACCACCACAACAAGATGATGGGTGAAGAAACCACCTATGATAATTACAGAGGAGTCACATAAATGGATGTCACACAAAATTTAAACATCAACAGTTATGAATAAATTGCAGCATTAAGCTGAACAGGGACTGTCGGAATGCCAGCGTGCCTTTACAAAAGAAAGGCTGCATCCATACACAGTCTTTATAATTATACAGATATGAGATATATAAGAGAAAAACAGAATAACACCCACCAGGCCAACAGCCTATCCAGGATCTAAGCTGGGGAAGGGAAATCCCATTAGTTTTGTGGTGTACTGCAAAATGGATTTCACAAGAAATGGTTCTGGGACTAGTCAATATCCATTGCATGTTCTAGTTTTCTCAAAGTAATACTGAACTGATACATCAGTCTGTTTGATGGGGCATGATGAGAGTTGGGTTTGTGGTGATTGCTAAATTTTTTTGGCAGTTGGCGGAGAGTTGGGGATTAATGACAGCTGCCTTCTCTGCCCTTTACAAGGTTAGCACTTGTTGCACGCAACAGATTATATGCTAGTTTTTGATTATGCTTCCTAGATTGTGGAATATACTAAAACATTATACAATATAACCCCTGAACTCAATATTTTCTGTCTTCACGCCTAGCCTACCAGGATTGTTTATGTCGCTAATTACTACAAGAATGCAAACTTTATTTAAATTAGTCTAAAGCAGAATTGTGTATCTAAAATTAATTAACCCTGATGTGCTGTTGTCCACTGCAGTGGACAGCTGTTAATGTCACTTCTTTGACATATTTAATCAGACTGATTAAAAACATCAAAGAAGTCACATTAACAGTGTACAAATGCACCATAGGATTAAATTCCCAGAATTTGTTAACTATGAACCTTTATTATATTTAAAATGCCAGGATCACCTTAAATGAACTTTCAGTGTGGCACAATGAAAGCAATCTTAAAAATAAAGTCTCTTTCCAAGAATTTCCAGGAATTCTGCCAATAGACACAACCTAAAATTTATATGTGCATCTGTCTTTGTCTCTGTGATGACCTGATAAAAAAGTAAATATAATGCACACTGTAATATTTAGTATCCTTCTAAATATTTTCGTGCACCACTTTATAGCTTTTTCTTTCCACAAAGACAGTTTGTAGAACCTGATTTCTTCAGACTTTTTCACCTCCCAACTAATATCTAAACGGTGTGTTGCCGCAGACATGTGCACACTTAGCTGACAAAGTACTATTGCCCATCTCCTATGGACGGTAGAGCAATACAGTTCTACTTGCGAAATTGCAACTGGTGAGTACACAGTCAGATTGTCGGCAGTGCAGACACTCTTGGCACACAAGTGCATACTTGAGTCTACAGTTTAGGGGGTTAATTTAACCAATGTTATCAACTCCTTTATGATCAGGCATAGTACTAAAAGGCACAATAGGAAAGTCGTTAATAGTAAATCAAGGATAAAAGCAAGGCTGAGGCCTTTCACCTATGTTGTTTGATATGTACATAAACAAGACTCACCAACAGCAGCAGAAGATGAACTGAAAAGGAATACAGATGGGGGAATAAGGGAAATAATGATGGTGTTATGACAATCTTGCTTGCATGTGACCAGGTGCTAATAGTAGGCTCCGATGACAACTTGCGAAGAAATGCAAGAAAACTGATAACATACTATGTTGAGACGGAAAGATCCACGACAGCTCAAGTGCTGTTGCCAGCTTTCAACTGCAAACCACTAACAGCTGTAGGTGAGAACTGTAGCCATCTATGGAGTTGTGACAACACGGAAGTGTCGCAAAGAAAACATTTACGAAATCGCATTACGTTATCGGTCGAGGTAGGCCCGTGAATCTGGTGTGCCCAACCCACTGCAACTTACAGGGATCAACTTACAACGACTCAACTACACAATTGTATAACATGAAAATATTGACCAGGAAACTGAAAACAAAGGTTATGTAAGAAAAACACGTACAGAGGGCTAAGAAGCTGGTTAATGAGAAATAACACAACTGATGCTTTCACTTAAATCTCTTAATAGCAATATATCTTAACAATGTGGTAAGAACTGTCAGCCTAAATAGCTAAGTGGTCAGCGTGGCTGACTTTCCAGAACAGCCAGAGATTTTCCTCAGTGGAGGACTGGAACAACGTCCACTCATACTTGTTTTGCCAACTGAGGAGCATATTAATTGAGAAGCAGAGGTTCTAATGTTTGGGAAGTTGACAAGAGTCGGGAGGGCGCTGTGCTTGACCCAGTGGCCCTCATACTGCATCCACATGAAGGCATTACAGCAGAGGGCAATACAGTGACTGATCGTCATCACGTGGTCCTCTGAGCCTGAATGTGGAGCTACTTTTTACTTAATGTGGTAAGAACTAGTGAGACTTTGAAAAAATAGAAAAGTACCACAACAACTGGAATGAACACAAAGGATGGATAGCTCTAAACTTGCTACATTGGCTCTAGATCATAAAACATATGGGAGGAGAAACAATAGAAGACCTAAGAAGAGAAACTGAATCGATGCAGAATTAAATGGCACTTTGGGAAACATGCGAGGGAATGTATAAAATAATCTCAAAACATTCTTTGTTCTATGAGAAGTGAGACATGGGGATTAAGGTAACAAAGTAAGAGAAGGATAAAAACATTAGAAATTGTGTTTTTATTACAGACCAAGGGGATTACTTTATGAGATAAAATTGGAAGTTGTGCTACCTATAGGATAACATTAATATTAATAAAATGACCAATGAAGTACCCATGGCAATGACTAACATTTACAACAGATGAGCCAGTGACATACATACGTCTATTAGAAGCCTAAAAGAAGAAAGGATATCAGTCACCTGCAAGGAAAATGGAATCAGCTCTTACATAAGTTTTTGAATGGGATTTTTACAAATAATTGTTTACAAGATGAAGAGGATACCTATAGTGTATGGTTAGCAGATGTACTTGTAAGAGACAGCTGCATTTGTACCCAACAATGAAAATACAGTCTTGGTTGAAAAAGTTGCTCAATGTTTTTGCTATCCACTATGGAATTGGCGAGGGACCCACTTCATTGTCAGTTACCGATTTATCTGTTGTTATGATCTGAGCCAGTTGACAACAACGTCTGTCATGCGCACTTTTTATTATTACTGTCACACTCAGTACCCACAGGTTACTTGAAATGGGGTAATAGCAAAAGATAATTTACATAATGACCTCTGGAAACCAGAGTATGCTTGATATTAGGGATATAGAAAACCACTACTCTGGCAGCAATAAAACACAAGGAATCCTGCCACCACAGTACTTTGTCCTTGGAGTAACTGTTACACAGACAGCCAGTGTATCACATGAAAATATCTTTCATAATCAACACTAAATTATTCCCTCCACCAAGAACACACAAATGCTTACTCTCCAATATATCACTTATAGCAAAGTCAATTGCTCACCAGTGTCTGTCCAGGAAATGTAATACTAGTTGTGACTGAAATTAGTGATAGGAAAAGAAATGTTGCATTACCCGCATTACAATAAACACTGTTCTGATACAAATTATTTTGTTTCTCAGAAATAAATGAATAATCTTCATAGAAAACAGGAAAGCACAACAAAATTGTCCCCAGTAATCTATCCATTTGCAACAGCAACAGGTGGGCTTCACATGTGTTAATAACATCCTGAGAAGCAAAAAGTTTATTTTATTAACAATACTAGAACTAAGATACATGGTATTTCATACCTTGGACTTTGTACCACTGGCTGCTCGTATTGCTACCACAGAAGAGCTGAGCATAATGTCTGTATTGAACAAAATCTTCTCAAACTGATACAGATTCCCAGGGGAACCCTACAGCAAAGAAAAATAAATGTTAGACATCTGCTATTATTTATAAACACAAACTCAAAATCAGTGAAATCACAGATGGTATTACTATAAAACGTAAAAAAGACTGTTACAGGCAAGTCATATCTTGTGCAAAATCGAATACAGGAGAAGATAAACGGAATTTGCATTATGTTTGTACATACAAATATAATAAACACTACACTTTTGAATCTTTAAATTTGCAGTAAGTTAACCATGTGGTTCCACAAAAAGCAAATAATAGTGTACTTCACTTGCGAACAAACATTATGAAGAACAGTTAGTTAGTTACTTTCATGTTCCATGGATCATTTGTATGGTTGATTGTGATTATGCAGAACTAGTCATTTTACAATCAAATTACACATTCATATATAAATATGACTGAAAACTGATCACCTACAATTTTTTTGCATTGCTGTAGGTTGATTCCTACACATCACTTTTTACACAAGGCAAAATTAGAAATTCTAATTCATCTTCAAGGTTTTATACGACTATAGAGGAAATTAAATTGTGATTTTTATGTGATGGAACTATATTACTGAAAAAAGACCAAATGCAAATGGAAAGATGTACAGGAGAAATATTTTAGCTTCTCATATGCCTTTGAATAGAGTGCTGCTTACTTGCATATGATAACACCATGTAATTCCCCTCATGTCAGAAGTTTGCATACTACTAATGTTCTGCTTTGTATACGCCATTTACAAGGATGACAATATAAATATGAAGAAACTGCACTGTGCATTCACTTGATCACTGATCAAAGATTACAAGACAAAATACAACTTTTCTGGGATAAATTTTATGAAAGGTATACGAGAAATGACTTATTACATGTATAAAGAGGCATATGCAGAGCCAGAATACAGAATTATCTGAGCAAATATAATCATCGAAAGAAGATAAAAAATAATCACCTGCTATTTCTGTCCCCATTCACATTGTGTATTAAAGTGATGGAATGCTTCAGAGAAAGCCTGCAATATATCACACAGAAATTTCCCAATAATTTTATAATAATAGATGGAGGTTTCAATTGACCATTTGTAGTCTGGGAGACTCACAGATTTAGATTGGGTGACAGACAAAAATTCTTGTGACATTGTACCAAAAACTTTACTGAAAATTATTTTGAACTGTCCTGAGACAAAATTAGTAGATTTGCTGGCAACAAACTGACCATAATTTGTCGATATATTGAAGTGAGGAATCTACATCTACATTTATACTCCGCTAGCCACCAAGCGGTGTGTGGCGGAGGGCACAATTCACGCCAAAGTCATATTCCCCCCCCTCGGGCGAAGGAAAAATGACTTAACGCCTCAGTACGAGCTTTAATTTCCCTTATCTTTGAATGGTGACCACTGCGCGATTTGAAAGTTCGTGGTAATAATATATGCTCTACATCCTCGGCGAAGATCTGATTTCAGAATTTAGTGAGCAGCCCCTTCCGTTTAGCACGTCGTCTATCTGCGAGCGCGTCCCACTTCAAACATTCTATGAGATTTGTAACGCTCTTGTGATGGCTAAATGTACCAGTCACAAATCTTGCCGCTCTTCTTTGAAGCTTCTTAATCTCTTGAATCAGACCCAACTGGTAAGAGTCCCATACAGACGAACAATACTCCAAGACTGGACGAACTAACACATTGTGTCGGAAGTTCCATGCAGCTTTTCATGGATGATGCTGTAGTATACAGAGAAGTTGCAGCATTAGAAAATTGCAGCGAAATGCAGGAAGATCTGCAGCGGATAGGCACTTGGTGCATGGAGTGGCAACTGACCCTTAACATAGACAAATGTAATGCATTGCGAATACATAGAAAGAAGGATCCTTTATTGTACGATTATATGATAGCGGAACAAACACTGGTAGCAGTCACTTCTGTAAAATATCTGGGAGTATGCGTGTGGAATGATTTGAAGTGGAATGATCGTATAAAATTAATTGTTGGTAAGGCGGGTGCCAGGTTGAGTTTCATTGGGAGAGTCCTTAGAACATATAGTCCCTCAACAAAGGAGGTGTCTTACAAAACACTCGTTCGACCTATACTTGAGTATTGCTCATCAGTGTGGGATCCGTACCAGGTCGGGTTGACAGAGGAGATAGAGAAGATCCAAAGAAGAGTGGCACGTTTCGTCACAGGGTTATTTGGTAAGCGTGATAGCATTACGGAGAGGTTTAGCAAACTCAAGTGGCAGACTCTGCAAGAGAGGCGCTCTGCATCATGGTGTAGCTTGCTGTCAAGGTTTCGAGAGGGTGAGTTTCTGGATGAGGTATCGAATATATTGCTTCCCCCTGCTTATACCTCCCGAGGAGATCACGAATGTAAAATTAGAGAGATTTGAGCGCGCACGGAGGCTTCCCGGCAGTCGTTCTTCCTGCAAACCGTGCGCGACTGGAACAGGAAAGGGAGGTAATGACAGTGGCATGTAAAGTGCCCTCCGCCACACACCGTTTGGTGGCTTGCAGAGTATAGATGTAGATGTAGGTAGATTGTAAGCAATTTCCTTTGTTGAAGTAGTGAATCACTTCAGGATTCTACCAATAAACTGCAATCTATAGTTTGCCTTGCCTGTTACTTGTGTAATCTGATCATTCCATTTGAGATCATTTCTAACAGTCACACTCAGATGCTTGACAGATGTTACCGCTTCCAAAGACTGGGAATTTATTTTGTACTCATACATTAATGGGGATTTTCACCTTCTTATACGCAGTAGGTTACACTTACTAATAATGAGAGATAAGTTCCAGTCATTACAACACACATTTATTTTCTGCAAATCCTCATAGATTTGTTCACAATTTTCATGTGATACTACTTTCCTGTAGACTACAGCATCATTGGCAAACTGTCTAATGCCGCTATCAATACCATCAACCAGATCGCTTATGTAAATCATAAAAAGCAGTGGACCTATCGTGCTGCTCTGGGGCACACCTGATGTTACGCTTGTTTCTGTTGAAGTCACCCCATTCAGAATGACATACTGCTCTCTGTCTGTTTGAAAACTTTCTATCGAACTGCATATATCATCAGATAGACCGTAAGCGTGCACTTCTTGGAGCAAGTGACAGTGCGGAACTGAGTCGAATGTCTTTCTTTAGTCGAGAAATACGGCATCAACCTGGGAGCCGGTATCTAGAGCCTGTTGTATATCATGCACAAAGAGGGCCAGCTGTCTCTCGCATGACCGCTGTTTCCTAAAACTGTGCTGGTTTCTGCAGATGAGCTTCTCAGTCATTATGTCTGAACACACAAGGCTATTGTCACTTCACTGATCACTAGTGTTAAAAGAAAAGTAGGATACTGTTTCTGGTTAACAATTACAATAAGAAAATGATCACAAACTACCCATGTAGCTAGCACTTGGAAATAAATGAGTGTGAAATGAAAAATAGCAGAAGCCAGTCCCTAAAGTGAAGGGTACTGTATCTGCCAAGGTACCCATACATATACTGGATAAGTGAAAACTGGCCCCTCTGCCAAGAACAGTTTATTGTAGGTTATTGTAACAACAGAGCAGAGCAGAGCAGAGTGGAAAATGGCACAGATTGTTCCAATTTTTAAGAAGGGTTAAGAGTACAGATGTCTAAACTGTAGGTCTATAGAGCTGTCATCAGTTTGTTGTCAAATCAGGAAACATGTTTTGTCATCGTGTTTGTTAACTTTTTCTAGGCAGAGAAAGTCCTGCATGGTTTCTATGAGCACCAATCATTTGGGCAGATGTCAGGTAGATTTACTGCAAAAAGCTAAGAAATTTTAACTCGCTAATGTGGTATCCTAATTGTACCCGTACTTTGATTAACTGAAGAAATGTGTTATTTACATTTTCAAATATTGAAGGTACTCCATTAGGCTTGAGTGTAATACTTGCATTGTCAGTGAAGAGAAATATGTCTGCATCTTCATTATATGATCAAAGATTATAAATATATAACAAGAACAAGAGCAGATCCAGTATCAGTCGTTATGATACACCCCAATTGATTATTCCCCATTCTGAAGGAGCCATTTCTTTGTGTACACCCCGCCCCCCCCCCCCCCTTTCCCCCTGAAGTTTCTTGGTGGAACTATCAGCATCCTTACAGCTAGGTAGGATGAAAACCATTTATCAGCAAGGCCTGCGATTCGATAATATTTGACCTCCTGCACAATGCTTTTGACAATTCACAGAAAATACCAGTTGGCAATATTTTGTCATTTAAATTTTGTATAATCTGAGTCATGTTCTGTGGAGAGTCCCTTTTGAAATCCAAATTTATCTTTTGAAGCACAAGCTTCATGTTCAGATGACAGTAGAGTGACTTCAGTTGCAATATTTGATTCTTATCTTAAGTTAGAACAAATTTAAACAGAGATGTGTGTAAAAATTTTTTTTAAATGTATAAATGTAATAAGTCATTTCTCGTATACCTTTCATAAAATTTATTCCAGAAGAGTTGTATTTTGTCTTGTAATCTTTGATCAGTGATCATGTGAATGCACAGTGCAGTTTCTTCATATTTACATTGTCATCCTTGTAAATGGCGTATACAAAGCAGAACATTAGTAGTATGCAAACTTCTGACATGAGGGGAATTACATGGTGTTATCATATGCAACAAATTGTCATCAGCAGTACATACAACAGCGTAAACTCAAATTAGGTTTATATATATATATATATATATATATATATATATATATATATATAAAGATGATGAGACTTACCAAACTTCCGCCTCGACTGACATCTCTGCCCAAACTCTTTGCCTTTACAAATGTCTGCGCTTGTGTCTGCGTATGTGCGGATGGATGTGTGTGTGTGTGTGTGTGTGTGTGTGTGTGTGTGTGTGTGTGTGTGTGTGCGCGCGCAAGTGTATACCTGTCCTTTTTTCCCCCTAAGGTAAGTCTTTCCGCTCCCGGGATTGGAATGACTCCTTACCATCTCCCTTAAAACCCACATCCTTTCGTCTTTCCCTCTCCTTCCCTCTTTCCTGATGAAGCAACCGTTTGTTATTTATTCCTGTCCATCCTTGGAAATGGGCGGAGCCCTCCACTTACATTTGTGCCAGTGCTCACAGAAGAACTTCAAACCATGGTAAGTAATTGACTTACAGAGCCTGGAATTCTGATCATCATTCATATATTTTGGGCCTTATTCAAACTAGTGGTGCACTTTAGCAGTGGTTGGAAGTGACATTGTATCTGCTCCTTATAACCCATAATTTTGTGACTCATCAAAATGTGAGACTTTACATCACAATACCACTGTTTTTAACACAGTTGTATGACACACTGACACACAATGGAATGATCAAAGGTAACTACCAAACACATAGTTGAAAATTTAAGTGCTTGCTACGAACATAAACATGAAACTAAATATTACAGCTCACAAATCCCCCCCCCCTCCTCTCTCCCCCCCCCCCTCAAAAAAAAAAAAAAAAAAAAATTCATGGGTGCATTCAGAATCAAAGAGGCGAGCGCAGCCAAACAACTGTGTGCAGTCTCGCAGTCAGCCTCTAGCATACACGATTGTGCTCCACTGGTTAAGTGGCGACAGCCAAGGGTGGGCAACCAGGTCACTTGGTTGGCCTTACTCATACCATTACATGAATTCTACGTCTACATCAACATGGCTACTCTAAAAATCACATTTAAGTGGCTGACAGTGTGTTCATCAAACCACCTTCACAACAATTGTTTTCTGTTCCACACAGTAACAGTGCACGGAAAAAACGAACACTTATATCTTTCCGTGCGGGCGAGCTCTGATTTCTCCTATTTTATTATGATGATCATTTCTCCTATGTACATCACCATCAACTAAATATTTTCATATTTCGAGGAGAAAGTTGGTGACTGAAATTTCTTGAGAAGATCCCACAGTCCACTCCCAAATCCTGGCTCAAATGGTTCAAATGGCTCTGAGCACTATGCGACTCAACTTCTGAGGTCATTAGTCGCCTAGAACTTAGAACTAATTAAACCTAACTAACCTAAGGACATCACACACATCCATGCCCGAGGCAGGATTCGAACCTGCGACCGTAGCGGTCGCTCGGCTCCAGACTGTAGCGCCCAGAACCGCACGGCCACTCTGGCCGGCCCAAATCCTGCATCACGTCCATAACGCTTTCTTACCCATTTCTTGATGATGCAAAATGAGATGCCATCCTTTGTGCTTTCTCGATGTACTCCATTAACCTTATCTGGTAAGGATCACACACTGCACAGCAGTACTGCAAAAGAGGATGGACTAGTGTAGTGTAGGGAGTCTCTTTAGTAGATCTGTTGCAGCTTCTAGATGTTCTGCCACCAAAACACAGTCTTTGGTTCAGCTGAATTTACAGCCATTAGATTTGATTGATTTATCATGTAACCAAAGTTTAACAGATTCTTTTTATCACTCATGTGGATGACGTCACACTTTTCATTATTTAGGGTTAACCGCTCATTTTTGCACCATACAGATATTTTTTCTAAATTGTTTTGCAATCTATTTTGCTAGTCTGATGACTAGTAGGTGATAAACGACAGCATCATCTGCAAACAATTTAAAGACGGCTGCTCAGATTGTCTCCTAAATCTTTATCTGTGTAACGAACAGCAGAGGGCCTGTAACACTACCTTGGGAAATGCCAGAAATCACCTCTGTTTTACTCGGTAACTTTCCATCAGTTACTACAAACTGTGACCTCTCTGACAGGAAATCACGAATACAGTTGCATAACTGAGATGATATTCCATAAGCAGACAATTTGATTACAAGCTGCTTGTGAGGCACAGTGTCAAAGAAAGTCTTCTGGAACTTGAAATATGGAATCAATTTTAATCCCTTGTCAATAGTACTCAACACCTTGTGCAAGTGAAGGGCTAATTGTGTTTCAAAAGAACAATGTTTTCTAAATCAGTGGTGACGGTGTGTCAACAGACCATTCTCTTCGAGGTAATTCGTAATGTTCAAACACAACGTATGTTGCAGGTGTGGCAAATGTGTAGCCAGTACAGAACAACCAAGTCCTTGTGAGAGGCTTGCATGGAGGATCGCCACACACCAGTAGTCTCCTTGATGACCCAAAGTATGTTGGGCCCCCAATTACCAAGGACTTTTTGCTGCAATACTGACTGGAGATCACATTCTGGAAGGCCAATCTCCAGGGCTAACTGGAAACTGCACGATACGGCCGAAGACTGCACCTTGCAGCTGCCGTTCAGCAACTGCAATTCCAGTGGAGCTGTAGTACAGGCAAAAGTCATCAGCATACAAAGAAACTGATACGGATGCTCCCACAGCTGCATCTAGCCCATTGATAGCAACTAAAAAGGGGCAGACACTCAAGACAGAGCCTTGTGGGACCCCATTCTCCTGGACTCAGGAGGAACTATGGGAGGGACCAACTTGCATGCGGAATGAACAAAGAGACAGAAAATTTGGAAAAAAAATCTAGAGCGGGCCCCTAAGACCCCACCCATGAAGCGTAGTGAGGATGTGATGTCGCCATGTTGTATTATAAGCCTTCCGCATGTCAAAAAAGATGGCAACCAGATGCTGATGGCAGGCAAAGGCTGTACGAATGGCAGACTCCAGGCAGACCAGATTATCGGTGGCACAGCAGTCCTTACGGAACCCACGCTGAGACGAAGCCAGAAGACCCCAAGACTCAAGTAGCCAACTCAACCTCTGGCTCACCATGCGTTCGAGCAACTTGCACTGGATGTTGGTAAGGCTAATGGGGAGGTAGCTGTCCACCGCCAGTGGGTTCTTGCCAGGTTTCAACACTGATATGATGATGCTTTCCCACCATTGTGATGGGAGCTCAGATACAGTTGAAAAGGTCTAGGAGGTGTTGCTGGCAGTCCACAGAGAGGTGTTTGAGCATCTGACAGTGGATGCGATCCAGTCCGGGAGCCGTATCAGGGCAAGTGGCTAGGGCACTTTGGAATTCCCACATACTGAATGGAGCATTGTATGATTCAGAGTGGCGTGTATAGAATGAAAGGCTCTGATGTTCCAACTGCTCTTTCAGGGAGCGGAAAGCCAGCGCGTAATTTGTAGAAGCGGAACTATGAGCTTAATGCTGTGCTAAGAGTTCTGCAATTGTGTCTGACTCAGTACAGACTGCTCCATTCAGGGAAAGCCCCAGTATGCTGACAGGGGTCTGATATCCATAGTCACCTAATCTTGGTCCAAACCTGCAAAGGAGAGGTACGGATGCCAATGGTGGAGACGTACCTTTCCCAGCACTCCTGCTTCCGTTGGCGAATAAGGCGTCGGGTTCAGGCACGGAGTCACTTAAAGGTAAGGAGGTGTTCCAGTGGTGGGTGCCGCTTATGACATTGGGGGGCCCGCCTACGATCACTAATCACTTCAGCGATCTCCAGTGACCACCAAGGCACAGTCCTCTGATGGGACCCGGAAGAACAGGGAATTGCAGATTCCGCTGCAGAAACGGTGTCTGTGGTTATTGTGTGAACCACTACATCAATGGCGTCATGAGAAAGAGGTTCAATAGTGGCAATGGAGGTGAGTGAGTCCCAGTCAGCCTTATTCAAAGCCCATCTGGGGAGGCACCCAGAAGAGTGACGCTGTGGCAGTGACAGACAGATCGGAAAGTGGTCACAACCGCACAAGTCGTCATGCACACTCCACTGGGAGTATGTGCCATGTGCCACTCAAATGTGTGGAGGCACCATTATTTACGAGAGAAAGGGTGAGCTGTGCCAACACTTGTTCAACAACAGTGCCTCGGCCTGTTGCGACCAATCTGCCCCACAAAGGGTTATGGGCATTAAAGTCGCCCAGTAACACAAAAAAAGATGGCGGCAGTTAGGCAATCAGTGCAGCCAATACATGCTGTGGGACATCACCATCCGGTGGAAGATAGATACTGCAGACAGTAACACCCTGTGGCGTCCACACCCTAACAGCGGCAGCCTCTAAAGGTGTTTGAAGAGGTACACAGTCGCTGTAAAGAGAGTTAAGGATGTAGATGCAGACTCCACCAGTATCCTTGAATAAGCTGCCCGATTCTTATAATAACCCTGATACCCTCTGAGAGCGGGTGTTCACATCACCGGAGACCAAGTTTCCTGGAGAGCAATGCAGAAGTAGGGTGAAGGCTGATAAGTTGTCGTAGCTCAGCAAGGCGGTGGAAAAAACCACTGCAATTCCACTGGAGGATGACATCGTGAGACTGGGAAGTCATGGAACATTCAATGAGGCAGTTTACGTCTCAGGGTTTGGGGTTTGGGTGAGGGTGAGGGTTTGAGTCAGTCTCCGGGACTGAGGAGGATCGGGAATCCCTACGACCAGTTGCTTGTGGGCACTTCAGCCATGAGCAGGCATCACCTTTCCCACTGGTGGAAACCTGGGAAGGGAAGGGCCCAACGGACCTCTTCCGAGCAAGAGGAGGCGAAGAAGTTGGACACTTCTCTGTCTTAGAAGTGGGGACGGACGTCCCCGATGGTTGGTTGGGGGTGTGTAGGGTGTTGCTCCCAAAGTAAGTGGTGCAGGAGCAACAGGGAGGGAATTGCCCCCACCATCAAGGGGGCAGGTGTAGTTTCCCAGCTCTGACACGTGACTGAGGTAGGTGGAGCTGATGGAGCTAGAACAGTTGCAGCCACGGCGTAAGAGGAGGTCATACGAACAGGGTGGAGGCATTCAAACTTCCGCTTAGCCTCAGTGTAGGTCAGTCGTTCCAGGCTCTTATATTCCATGATTTTTCTCTCTTTCTGTAAAATCCCGCACTCTGGCAAGCAAGGTGAATGATGCTCTCCGCAGTTGACACAGATGGGAGGTGGAGCACACGGAGTATTGGGATGTGATGGGTGTCCGCAATCTCGCCATGTGAGGGTGGAAGTACAAAGAGAAGACATGTGGCTGAACTTTCAGCACCTAAAGCGTCACATCAGTCAGGGGAGGGATACAGGGCTTGACGTCACAATGGTAGACCATCACCTCGACCTTCTCAGGCAATGTCACCCTTGAAGGCCAAGATGAAGGCACCAGTGGTAACCTGATTATCCGTTGGACCCCGATGAACATGCTGAACGAACTGAACACCTTGCTGCTCTAAATTGGTGCGCAGTTCATCATCAGACTGCAAAAGAAGGTCCCTATGGAATCTAATACCCTGGACCTTACTTAACCTCTTATGGGGTGTGATGGTAACGGAAATATCCCCTAAATTGTCACATGCAAGTAATGCCCATGACTGGGCAGAGGATGCTGTTTTCATCAAAACCGACCCAGAGTGCATTTTGGACAAGACCTCTACCCCCCCCCAAACTTGTCCTCTAAATGCTCTACAAAGAACTGAGGCTTCATTGTCATGAAAGACTCCCCATCAGCTCTCATTCATACTAGGTACTGGGGTGAATAAGCTTCACTGCCAACCTTAGCCTTTCGTTCCTCCCATGGTGTGGCCAGGAAGGGGAACAATTTGGGGTCATACTTGTGCACATTGAAATGAGCCCTTGAATGCTTAGAGACTGCTGGTGGTTGGCTAACGGCACAAGAAGATGTGTCACTCTTCATTGCATGTCATCCGCCCTGATGCCATCCACTTCGACCAAGGGCCCTCCCCAAGAGGGCCACCTGGCAAGATGGTCATTGCCATGAGTCCTGATGTCCCAGGGAGATAGGCATCTACTCCTTGGCATACGTGGGGAGTTAATGGCACAGGCATCAGCAGAGCGATCCCTGTGCTGTCAGGGGGCTACAACCAACTGGGTACCCGGTGGCCCCACCATAACGGACTGGCTACTGTGCTGGATATCAGCGCAACGAAGTCCGTGGTCATCATCGGCGAAGAAAGCAACACCGCATAGTGCATGGCGGAAACCACAACCAGGAATGTAACTTCACCCAAGAGATGGAGAATGGGCAAGATTGCAATGCGACAACGAGAAAGGGGGGCAAAAGATCTCAACGCACTACGGACACGATGCACCATGTAAGGCGCCCTTCCCCAATTGGCACTCTTTTTCTGGAAAATTTCATGACAGTAACGTTCGTTGGCTTAAATTTTGAGGTGGGCAGTAGCAAACAGTTGTATATGATGTCTGAAATTGAGACAAGGGGTACAGCAGCATCTTCACAGTCTAGGAGCCATCTGTGGGTGTTTTAGATTGTGCTGCAGTGAAGAGCGCTTAACACTTATGTTTGATATCGACTGCACCTGTTTCATGTACTTTCTGTGTCTTCTTATGCTTCACATGATATCTGTGTCACTACAGTATAACCCCCATTTTGTGCGGCCCCAATTTAGCATAAACCCGCATTTAACGGAAGAAATTTCAAGTCCCGAAAATTATTCCATAACTGCAATGCAATTTTATATTCAATTTAACGCAATTCACATTAAGGCAAAGCCCACATTTAGCGTTACGAATATTAACTATTGAAAACAATACTATAGTGGCTTTCACGGCCCGGATGCAAGCTGCACTTTTTATCCGGTTTTTGGAATCCAAAAAACCGTCTGCAGTTTACATTCGGGTGCAAAGCCTAAGAAGTTCTGAAAAATGCTCCTAGTTGCCGCCATAAGTGCTTACGACCTTTATTGCTGCTTTTTGCCACAGAAGCCGTCACAGAAGCCATTGTGTTAGTGTCGATAAATGAATGTTAAAGTATTTTTTATCATGAGCAAATTTAGCAATTTTTCAAATATTCATAGCAACTAAAAAAACTCTTCACATATACACCATCAAAACAGACGTTTTGAAGAAACGTGACAAGCGTAGCTTTACATTTCGACAAGTCCAGCTAATGAGAGCAGCCCTCGCAAAAACGTTTGTTTCAGTCTGACTTTTAACTTTGGTAAGACATGGAGACAGCAGAAGTAACAACTTTCAGCTTGTCCCAGCAACAGAAAAGCATTTTCTGGACCAAAACGTGGCTGCCACTGTGAGTTGGAAGTCTTAGTGAATGATTTTGTGAGGAAGCAGCCACAGTGCTTACCTGTAACTGCAGAAATAATTCATGTACAAGCAAGTCAGAAAATCCAGGATTTTCAAGGGAGCCGCAATTGGGCCTGAAAAATACAGGGAAAAACTCGTCACATTTCCGTGCTACATCATCAAACTGCGCACCGGAAATTCATGCTGGCTTGTACAGCCGATGGCCATAAACCGCCACCATTCATTTCACATTGAAGACTTTACCAAAGTCCGAAGTGTTTCCTAAAGATGTTATTGTACGTGTTAACAAAATTGGCTGGGTCACAGAGGACATGGTTTTATAGTGGATCAGACCTGTCTGGCAATGTCGCCCTGGTACCTTGCTAGGTTTGCTGCGTATGATTGTGTTAGATTCGTACGCAGCTCACTGTACACCAGCCGTGTAAAAAAAAAAAAAAAAAAAAAAAAAAAAAAAAATTTTGCAGAGGGTAAAACTGACTTAGTTGTAAATCCAGAATGGAGGACGTCCATTCCGCATCTGTTAGATGTTTGTTTAAACAAACCTTTTATGGACAAGCAGAAAAATATGTATACACAGTGCCTAACAAAAGACATATTAAGTGTGCAAGCTTGTATCAAGTGTGCATCTTGGAAATGTCTCCCAAGTGAAACTGATTGTTGCACATTTAAAAAATACTGTATTTCTAATGCACTTGATGGCACAGAGGATGAAGCTTTGTACGAAAGTAGCGACAAGGAGTCGCTAGTGTTAATAATAAAACATGAAATATCATGACTGTGTTCCAGTATGCAGTGCAGCGAGCTCGCCTGCGACGTCACTGCTCACAATTCACGTGCGTGAAGATCCGGAATACTGTATTTCAATAGATATTGTGAATTTTCACTGTTGTAAATGTCCCAAATACCCGAGAGATAGGGCCACTTAATACTCTATCCATCATATGATGAGCCATATCTTTCACTTTTAAGTGCAGCTTGAAATCGGGGTAAAATTTATTTATTTATTTTTCCGAGTCTCATTTCTGGGGTGCGGCTTGCATTCGAGGTTGGCTTGCAATTGGGTAAATACTGTAGTTATACAGTACTTTCAGCACTTTCTAGCGGGATTTTTTGGAACTTCTGTAGGCTTTGCTTTCAAATGCAAGCATTGTGTAATACGGGCTTTAAGAACCTATGAACTCCAGCATTTATATTGGATACGATCGACATCTTCCACATCAATTCCTCGATACATGCACGAGCAAACTTGAACTTAGCCGACCGCGGCCGAAGACTAACAATGTACAGCATGCTAACACTCACGCCACTTTGCATGCTTGCATGCAGCCGAGCTCTGTCCGAGTCTGTATGTTCGTAGCAGCATTACAGTATAGTGTCAGTTTACATACGTTGCATCAGTTCATGTATTATTGTGTATTGCGTGGAGAATCCAGCTGCGTATCAGTTTGCTCACTCACATTCGTTGTTGTAGTTGACTATGGTAGCAAAAAGAAGGAGAAAGTGAACTTGATTCGGGAAGTGGACAAAAATGCAAATGTACCCGTAAGTGAAATGGCTCGACGCCTGGGATTTGCACAGTCTTCATTGTCATGAATATTGAAGAATAAGGAGAAGATTCTGGATCAAGAAACACAGTGCAGTTCAAAAGCAAATCAGAGGAAAAAATGTTAAAAAGTCGCCGTACGAAGAAATAGAATCTAAGCTAATGGAGTGGTTCAATGGAGCAGATGCTGAACATTTACCAATCAATGGGGCATTGATAAAAATGAAAGCATCTACGATATTAGGGAAACTTGGGCTAACAGAATTCAAAGCTTCGAATAGTTGGCTGGATAGGTTCAAAAAACACTATGGGATAACTTGCGTGGCAGTATATGGAGAGGGTGCTGCAGTTAGTGATGAAAGTATTGAACACTGGAAAGAAGAGGTACTGCCACCCCTCTTGGAAGGTTTCGAATCTTGGGATATGTACAATGTGGATGAAGCAGGCCTGTTTTACCAACTCCTGCCCTCTAAAGCCTTAAGCGTTAAAGGAGAAGCATGCCATGGAGGAAGAATGAGCAAGCCGAGGATTACTGTTCTCTTATGCGGCAACGCAGATGGCAGAGCCCAGCTGGATCCCATAGTAATTGGAAAGTTCCACAAACCACGTTGCTTTACGAACATTGCTACACTGCCATGTAAGTATTATAGCAAGAAAAGTGCTTGGATGGCTGCGGACTTGTTCAAAAAGTTCTTGCAAGCTTTTGATGCAGGAATGGGTGCTAGAAACAGGAAGGTTGTTCTCTTTATGGATAAGTGTCCTGCTCATCCAGCAGACTGAGGATTTCTGCAGAATGTGAAAGTGCATTTCTTTCCTGTGCACTGCACAAGCAGACTCCAGTCCATGGATCTAGGGATTATTCATAGCCTGAAAAGCAAGTATCGGAAAGCTCTTATCCTTAAGGCACTTGCCTTCATTGATAGGAATGAAGTTCTTAAATTGAACCTCCTGCAAGTAATGCATACGCTCACAGGAGCTTGGAAAATGGTAACTAAGGAAACCATTTCAAACTGCATTCATAAGGCTGGATTTAATTAAATGAGCACTCGCAACAAAGACTGTGAGGAAGCAGTAGTGGACATGCATGATTTGGTGCAGGTATCCAACAATTTACCCATCACTTATGATGAATTTGTGGCTTGTGATGATGATGCCATCACTACATGCATCCGAGATGTTGAGGAAATCTGCAAAGATGAAGTAAAGTAGAATGATGAAGATATCGAAGAAGACGATGATGATGTTAGGGATGAACAAATGCAAACACAGTCATTCAGTGAAGCTATTGCCAGCATAGACATTGTCCCGAGATTTGTCACAGCATTTTAAGTGGACAACCCTGTTATAGACAGAGCAAGTCAATTGGAGATGGACATTTTGAACCTAAAATCCAACAGTGTTAAAAAGCAGACTACCATTTTTGATTACAGGTATTTCAAAAAATGAGGCACTGTGAAAGTTGTGTAAATGTGTGTGTGTATATAGGAAAAGTAACTCGATTTATTGTGTTACTGTAATTGTGTAAGTATTTTGTGGATGTTTTAATTTTGTAGTGTGCTGGGAAACTATGATCTTTGATTACTGTATTAGTGCTACAAAAGTTATAATTAAAGTATAGTGTGTAGGGTAGATATTACCTTGTTTTATTCTTGTTATTCTGTAACTTTTGTGTGTTCGTGGAATTCATGTCATACAGGCAAAGAGTTCTGGAAAAGCTTTGATTTCTATTGAAACCTTGATTTAAGGTAAACCCCCATTTAAGGTTAAAAAATTCTGGTCCCTAGAAAAATGTTAGATAAGGGTTCTACTGTATGGTGGTTGGTTGGTTTGTTTGTTTGTTTAGAAGAGGTGGGAAGGGACCAAACTGCTAGGTCATCGGTCCCTTGTTCTGAATAAAACAATGCCACAAGAGTGAGAATAAAACAAGCGAGACTGACAACACAAAACGGAGAGAAAGGAAAAACCACAAGAACGACGGAAGGGCAACAAACACTTAAATGGAGAAAAGAGGAGAAGAAAACCACAGAAACGCAAGAAACAGGTAGAAGAGATTAAGACAACAAAACAGATTACCATGGCTGGCTGACCATGAGAATAAAAAGGAGAAGCCAGCCACTCTGCAACACATTAAAACCTCCACCCTAAAAGCACTAGAGTGGAGGACACAGAGGGGCAAAGAACATGCGTTAAATTTAGAACAAATGATAAAACCCAACCTCACGAATAAAACATAAAAGTAAATCAGCTGATGAGGCATTGTCAGATAAAATTAGCGGCAACGAGTCCAGTAACCAAAGATTTCATTGAAGGGCAGTCAAAGTGGGACAGAGCACCAGAATATGGGCCACTGTCAACCGAGCGCCGCATCAACACTGAGGCGGGTCTTCACGGCACAGAAGGTAGCCGTGGGTCGCCCGAGCGTGGCCAATGCGGAGCCGCCAGAGAGCCACAGAGTCGCTTTGAGAGGTCCACATGTAGGACTGCCGCACATTCGTAGTCTCCTTAATGGCACGCAGTATGTTGTGCGTACTGAAACTATGCCATTCCGTCTCCCAAAGTCAAAAAACCTGGCGGCATAAAAATGAATGCAAGTCATTTATTGGAATGTCAATCTCCATAAGCGGTTTCCATGTAGCCTGTCAGCAAGTTTGTTGCCTGGGGTGCACACAAACACCACTGAACGATCGGAAAGTTCCAGGGCATAGACGGACTCCTGGATGGTCGCTACCAATGACGAGGGTAGCACTGGTTGATAACTTGTAGGCTGCTCAAGGAGTCAGCACACAGAAGAAACAACTCCCCATGGCATGAACGGATGTGCTCAAGAGCATAACATATAGCTACCAGCTCTGCAGTGAAAACATTGCAGCCATTGGGCAAAGAATGCTGTTCAATATGTCCTCCACGGACATACGCGAAGTCAATGTGACCATCAGCCATCAAGACGTCAGTGTAAACCAGGGGCGGGCAGGAATACTGCACGTGTGCAGTTAACAGGTGTTCTGTGTGCACACAGGGGCAAGCTGGCCACCCGCTTCTCTCCCCTCCCCACCATACCGTCTCTCCACTCCTTCCTCTGTAATGAGTTTTGTTTCCTAGCTAGCTTTACTGAATGAAGGAATAAGGTTAGTAGGAGTGCTTGAAAGAAATTATGGTTTGAAAGATGACCTATTACCTACGATACATTTTATGTAACTATCACTGGTGGGGTTTACAATACGTTTCATGTCTGGAACAAAATTTCTACATATAGACAAACGCAAACAGTTACGTCAATTTTCATCACTAATGTTTGCTCTTAACCGAGACTTATTAATTCTCATAACAAAAAAAAATCTCTCACAAACGTATGTCTAGCCAAACATTGACACTATCTTCGCGGCTTCACGATGGAGACGAGGAAACTCTTGCTGTGGAAAGTCGTGATAAAAGTCTGTTACATGTCTTGCCAAAAGGAATTTGTGTCTCACACGAGAATTACACTGTAGATACTATTAATTCCATTTGGAAATTGGGATGAATATCATCTGCAGAAACAGCAAATGGTCTCGAGAACCATTCAAAAGCTTCGGATAAATATGATATATCCCCAAATCGCTTGAGAAATTCCTCTTTTATTGCACTAAGTACGGAAACATATTCTTTGCAATTCTGTTCTCCCACAATAGACAGAGTAGGGAAATGCACTGCATTCCCTGACGAGAGTTGTCGTTCCCACAACTCAAGCTTGCTAGTGAAAGCTTGCACCTTTTCAGCCATTTCACAAATTAGCTGATTTTCTCCTTGCAAATATGTGTTCAATGCATTCATGTGTCCGGTTAACGTCCACTAAAACTGCAAGGTCAGCAACCCACTCTGGATCTTGGGGCCCTACCTTCCTTTGTCCTTTAAAAACTGATTTGTTGGTATTCTCAGCTCGAAAACTCTTGAGTACATTACTGCAGCTAAGCCAGCGAACTTCAATGTGGTACGGTATGTCACCATACTCTTCCCCAATTTCAGCTAAATACGTGTGAAACTGTCTATGTGCAAGCCCGTACGATCTCAAATAATTAACTGCCCGAATAACCACTTGCATGACGTCCTCCAGATTTGCTGCTTTTGCACAGAGTGCTTCTTGGTGCAAAATGCAGTGGATGCTGTACAATGATTCTTCCGTACGCTGTAGCTTTTTTCTTAGTAATCCAACTTATGCCATTTGTTCCCATTTCATTGCAGGTGCTCTGTCTGTTGTCACTGACACCAAACGTTCCCAGTTTAAGCCAGCTGAATCGACAGCTTCTTCAACATCTGCGCCAGTGGTCGTGCTTTTTAAAGATATCATATCTAAAAAATCCTCTTATGTGGAGAGCAGTGTCCACGCCGCGGACATAAATCACTAATTGCGCAGTGTCTGAAATATCTGCGGACTCATCAAGTGCGATGGAAAATGCAATAAACTCCTGCACTGCACTCCTTAATTGACGGTAAACGTCCCTGCCATGGCACTTGTACGACGACTTACAGTCCACCGAGAAAGAGTGATAGCTCAAAAGCGCAATCTTATAACTTGCACGTACCGCTTGGTTATCATTGTTGTCGCCCTGAAAAATGGAAAACAGTGCTCCATAAAATGTTAAATTAGTTAGATGAGACACATGACGGAAGAAAGTCGCAGATCTCTCACGACAACAGCAACTTAGGTCAGATTTATCCAGTATCGTCAGATCGCTCTTCTTAAGCTCAGTCAATTTCGCCATCCTCTCAGAAACCGACAATAAATTGTACTCGTTCTTGTGAAATTTATTATACTGGCGTTCAATACTAAACTTCCGCTGACCAGCGAGAATACTGCCCCATATTAAACATTTCGAATTTTCACATTTTTGTACAAAGAAAAAGCAATTCTCCCAGTCCTTTTTAAAAGATAGCAAATCTCCACTTCTCCGTTTCCTTGATTCACTCTGCATTTTCCAGTTCTTGAAATACAACTTTCATTACGTAGTGGTGGCTTCACATCAACGTCCGCAGCTTAGCCCGGTACTACGCTGCCACAACCTGCCAGCTGTCGCCACTGCCCCTGTCGACGATTGCGCGCGAGCAGCACACGTGCAGCGGTGCGCGCTCATGAGCCGCGTGCAACGTTTGCCCGCCCCTGGTGTAAACCATTTCATGGCCCTAGTACATGTCAAGAATCGGGAGGAAGTGACAGCAGAGAACCGCAGGTTGAACAGAGTCCTTTGGGCCATTTGAAAGGTCCAGGCGAAGCTTCGGACTAGGTGTACACCATGCATGTGTACGCTAATGGACCTTGACTACAGGTGGTAAAGGCAAGGACTCCAGTTCAGATAGAAGGGATTGGATACGAACTGCAATTGTAAGCCCTGACCTCGGCAGTTGATGCGGGAGATGAACTGCTGTGGGTGGGAAAAGGAGGCCGTAATTTGGATGCGCAGGAGAACTACGAATGTGTGCAATGTAACTGGCAAGCAGTTGCACGCGCCTGACCTGCAATGGAGAGACTCCAGACTGCCAGGACGCTGGTCGCCTGACTCGTCCTAAAAGCTCCCATAGCTAGTCAAATGCCACAGTGGTGCACTGGGTCGAGTAAACGCAACGCTGATGGTACCACCGAACCATAAATCAGACTCCCATAGTCAAGGCGGGATTGAACAAGGGACCTGTAGAGCTGCAGCAGCATAGAGCGATCTGCACCCCAGTTGGTGTTGCTGAGGCAGCGGAGGGCATTGAGGTGCTGCCAGCACTTCCGCTTAAGGTGACGAAGGTGAGTAAGTCAAGTCAGTCAGGCAGTGAAAACCAGTCCTAAAAATCAATGTCTCTACTACAGTGAGGGGATTGTCAGTAAGGTAAAGATCCGGTTCCGGAAGAACGATATGACGCTGCCAGAAGTGCGTAACACACGATTTTGCTGCCGAAATTGGGAAGCCGTGAGATAGAGCCCATGACTGCGCCTTGCAGATGGCTCCCTGTAGGTGCCGCTCAGCAACTCCAGTACTGGTGGAGCAGTACAAAATGCAGACGTCACCTGCATACAGAGAGGATGAGACAGACAGTCCTACACCTGCCACTAAAAACAAAGATACACTCAATACAGAGCCCTGTGGGACACCATTCTACTGGATTGGGAGGCACCAACTTGAACATGGAAAGTACGAAGTGACAGGAAATTCTGGATAGAAGTTGGGAGCGGGACTCTGAGATCCCACTCGTATAATATGGCAAGGATATGATGTCCCCAGGTGGTGTCATATGCTTTCCGTAAATCAAAAAAGACGGCAAGTTGTTGGCGTCTGGAAAACGCTGTTCGGATGGCAGACTCGAGGGACACAAGATTATCAGTGGCAGAGCTACCCACGCGGAAACTGCAGTGGCACGGAGCCAGTATGCCACGTGACTCGAGGACCCAACCCAACCTCCGACACACCATACATTCCAGCACCTTACAAAGAATGTTGGTGAGGCTGATGGGTCGAAAGCTATCCACATCAAGCAGGTTTTTGCCAGGTTTGAGCACTGGTATGATGGTGCAATGGAAAGACACAATTGTAACAGATCTGGTTGAAGTTCACACTTGTAGTCAGGAGATGTTTAAACATCTGTCTGTGGATCCAATACGGCCCAGGAGCTGTGTCGGGGCAATGTGCAAGGGCACTGAGGAGCTCCCTCTCTGTAAATGGGGCATTATAGGGTTCACTGTGGCATGTAGTGAATGAGGAACGAGAGGACTTTCCCTTCCAGCGGCAGTTTCAGAGTGCAAAAGGCTGGGAGGGGGGGGGGGGGGGGGGTAATTCTCTGACACTGAGGTGCCAGCAAAGTGCTCGGCAATCATGTTTGCCGTTGGTAGATAACACCAGGAATACCTGTTGGGGTCTGGTACCCAAAAAGACATCTGATCTTTGCCCAGACTTGGGAAGGTGACATATGGCACCCAATGGTCAAGACGTGCCCCTCCCAACACTCCTGCTTCGGTTGTTCGATAAATTGGTGAACACGGGCACACAGTTATCTCCTGCTTCGTCCTTATCCTGACAGCCTGAGCTTCAAGAGAGGTTTGAAGTGGCACAGGTTCACTGCATACCGAGTTCAGGACATACACACAAATTCCACCTGACACTCGATTATACTCACTATGGTTCTTGCAATATCCCTTATAGCCGCAGAGAGCAGGGGTCTCCATTTCTGGGAACCAGGTTTCCTGAAGGGCAATCCAGAAAGCAAGTGTAAAGCTTAAGAGTTGCTGTAGCTCAGCCAGGTGGTGGAAAAAACCACTGCAATTCCAATGGAAGATGACATTATCGTGAGGCTGGGAAGGCATGAAGCACGCAAGGAGGCAGGTCATGCCTCAGGGTCACCTGCTTCCACCAACTGAGTATTTGTAGCCGTTTCTATGGTGGATGAGGCATCAGTGAGATCCTGGTCCGCAGGGAACACTAAGATCACCACTCCCTATCAATTCTGCATCTGAGGATGTGGTGATGTTGGGGCCACCAGAGGGTCCTTTTCCTTAGCAGACTTCTTTGTTTGCTTACCCTCTCGCTTCTCTTTAGGAGGTTGCTGGGAAGATTTCTCTGAAGCAGCTTTAGGCACGGAGGAAGACCGTGAAGCTCCTCGTCCAGCAGCTTTTGGCTCCTTCAGCCACTGGCGAGTGTCTGCCGTGGCATTAGTGGAGACCTTGGGAGAGAGGGCCCCAAGGGACCCATTCCACATGAGAGGAGCCAGAGGAGGCTGTTGCTTCTACAGCAAGGGGAACAGGACCGATGTGCCCTGCCTTGCTCCCGAAGTTGGAGCTTTGGGAGCAACGGACAAAGATTTGCCCCCTACTATAACGGGGGCAGATGTGTTATGGTGGCCTGGAGGGCCCACTGTTTGCTGCACAGAGTGAGGAACCACTGGCACATGGGACAGCGATGGTGACGTAGCTGTAGCATATGTCAACATCAACCGAATGGGGTGTAATCTTTCAAATTTACATTTAGCCTCTGTGTAAGTCAACCAGTCTAGGGTCCTGTACTCCATGATTTTCCACTCCTTTTGGAGTACTGGGCAGTCTGGCGAGCAGGGGGAGTGGCGCTCTCCACAGCTGATGCAAGGGGGAGGAGGCGCACATGGAGTATCTGGGTGCAGTGGGCATCTTTAACGTCACAGTGGTAAACCATCACCTTTACCTTTTCAAGCAATGAATCACCCTCAAAGGCCAAGATGAAGGCACCGGTAGCAACCCAGTTGTCTTTGGGTCCCCTGTAAACGTGCCGGATGAAATGAACACCCCACCGTTCTAAATTGGCACGGAGCCCTTAATCAGACTGCAAGAGGAGATTGCGATGGAAAATTATCCCCTGCACCATGTTGAGGCTTTTATGGAAAGTGACAGAAACAGGAATACCACCCAGATTGTCACAGGCCAATAACCCTCAGGATCGGGCTGGAGGTGACTTAGTCCGCTTCATTACGGGTTACCCGCTCTGATGCCACCCACTCCGATCACGGGCTCTCCCCACGGGCGTCACCCAGCCAAAGCAAAGGGTTGGTTGGCTCTGAATTATAAAAATCTGGCGCCAAGACAATAATTTTCAGAGCACTTATGACATAAGAGCCATGATTATGTGGGCTGTCTTTACTTTAGCCACAGAAGATCGCCTTTGGCTCAAGTAACCTTTTAGTATTGTATTTATTTGCATGGACCACTAATTTGTTCACATTCAAATAATAAGCACTTTAATTTTAACTTTGTGTTGGTAACATTGATTTGTTCCTCGGTCATTTTATCAGTCATTTTACCCAGACAGGATCCTCTCCCCAGAGATACAATATATTCAAGTTTCCTATGTTACTGAACTGGATAGTGCTTACGGCTTTAATAGTGCTCATTAACTTCTGTGGACCAGCAAATTCCTGAAGTATTCAGTCAGTTTTGTTTCTGAAATTTTCTACATGATTTGCATAGGTGAAATATTAACGTTTTGCAAAAGAATGAAAGCTAAGAAAAGAACTAATTACTTTATTTGATTTTTATTATTATCAAAATAGAAGTTCAGAGTGCTGAAACTGAACAAAATAGTGATCATAAAAAGTGATTGCTGGCCATCACAATTTTTAAGTGTCTATATGATGATTATATGCTCCACGGGTATTTTAACCCTTTCGTGAGCCGTGGGAAACATGCTTCCAACTACAATGAACTCTGTCCTAATCCCATGGGATTTACAGTTCCCACCTCTGTGCGGTGTTACCACCTAGTGAACAGTATAGGGTACTACTTCCAATCTGAAGTTCCCGCCGTTTTTGCTGTACCTTCCCACAGAGGCATTGTATAGCTGCTCTGTAGAGGAGCCTTTCAGTGCTGTTTCCATGACATTTAGTGATTGTTTCCTCAAAGCTATAGTATAAGGTAAATACTTTTAATTTACCCAAATTTATGAAGGAAAACGTAAAATTGGAACGAGAAGAATTCCAGTTTGAAACAAAAGGAGCCATTTCTGCAGTAAAATGGATGGATAACCGTCGTCACTTTCCTGTCCTCAATTCATGACCCATGAGAAACAGCCACAGTGAAAAGGAAAAACAAGGATGGTACTAGTACAGAGATTTCTTGTCCTGAAGTTGTGGCAGAATACAACAAAATAATGGGTGGTGTCGGTAAGTTTGATCAATTACGAGAAAGGTATGCTATTGGCAGACATTCTGTAAAATGGTGGCACAGAATATTTTATTACCTGGTGGACGTTGCTGCAGTGAACAGTTTTATCCTGTGCAAAATAAGTAAAAGAGAAAGTGGACAGCATGATCAGCTCACCTGCAGGATCCATCTAGCCAGACAATTGATCGCTGGCTTCTCATCCCAAAAAAGGCGTGGACAAAAACCTGTCGTTCTGGCAAAAAGGGGTAAAGTACCTGAAGATTTTCCTCATGTGGCTATAGGGGAGCATCAACCCATTTTAGGAGAAACCTACTGGACATGCCGTCATTGTAGTAGCAAAGCTGCGGAAAAGAGCACTCGCTGTGCTTGTACATATTGTCAAATACCACTTTGCATAGACCCACGTTTCAGGAAATTTCATGGCAAGTAATTGTGAATAATCACTGTAACAAGAGAAGTTGTTTTTGTCATTTAACTCCAAGGAAGGGCAGTGGGAAGAATACTTCCCAACATGTTGTGTGATCTCACTTTCACAGCTGGAGCAAATTTGATATTCTGTACGATAAATATACCTATCTGTTAACTACTATCTGCTCTCCATTCATTAAAAAAACTGCTCAATAATTTTGCCCACGAAAGGGTTAAAATGTTGTTTTATTCTTGTATCTGTGTTTACATGTGTACCTTTACTGTGACTTGCTGCAAGTACTTGTTCTCACCCCATTCAACATACTGTACAGTTTCTGGGTCCCTACGTTAAATTTTTAGCCAGTACTACAATCATTATTACATTCAAAGTGCTTATGAAGTAAAGTAATCATTATAACAGATTTTGTGTTCTAGAAAGGTTAACAGGCTACAGCTTGTTCAGACCATTATAGTCTCAGGGACCCCACCTTTCACTTATGCTCTTCCTCATCCAAAGAAGTATGTGCTCCCTTTGAAAACATATAGAGGTAGTAAACACATCAATCAGTACAGATCATTTCTGTGTCAATGTTTTTCAATAGTTAAGTGGTAAAAGCTCCTAATGTCCCGATTACTTGCACTCCTCCTTACTAATTGATTTTGTACAATGAACATTAGCTTTCTTGCTTTAAATACTGACAATATAAGTCAGTGACATTTTACTGCCAGAACATTTTAAGCATATACCTGTACTGCTCATGACAAACTGCTTTTCCAATACTTGCTAGACTGTGCTACTGTTTCATGTCCTACTTGCATAACTGATTTTAGTACCAAGTGAAGTCATATACTGTAGTTAATTTTCTTGATGAACAGTGTAACAACTTAGTACAGCTTTGCCAAATTAGGATGGTGACCATTCTTCTTTTATTTGACCACAGTTTGCTTGACCTTAACCTTGGTTTGACTCCCACTAGTTGAACTACTGCTCCCAATCAAAAATTAGTGATTCAGGTAACAAAATTTTGTCCAGTACCTGTAACACACACCCACAGTCATTTTAAATTTCTTCCATAGGAGTAACATTATCAATGAATTAATCACGTGCTAGTAGCCGGTAGCATTAAAAGGGGCACTATAGTTTACACTGCAAGTAACCAGAGACAGTCCAGGACTCATCAGCGTATGCCCTCGTGCCTGTGGCAATGAAGATCGAAACTATGTTTTATATTTCATATTACCTGAGACAAATTGTGTGAAAATCAAGGAACATAATACAACAGGGAATTACTGAATGAGGCAGTACAGCTTTTCAGACACAAACCTCATATCTGCAAAGCTGAAGCTCTTATGTCTGGTCATCCTGATTTGGGTTCTCCACTATTTTCCCAGATTGCCAAGGCAAATGCCGGGATGATTCCTTAATCAAGGTCACATTTGACCACCTGTCAAATTCCCACAGGCTACCTGTCTTATCCTCATATAGTAAGTCAAGTATGCTGTGTGTTATGTATTTTGGTGTACTAATCTGCACTGCATTACATTAGCAAAAATCCTGTATCACTGCGAAATGATCCTTGACTGAAAAACGATACATAAAATAACAAACAAATGTTTCAGTTGCTTTTTAACCTCAGGGACCTTTATTTCTAAGTAACAATGTAGGAAAAGATATATTGCTATTTAGAAAGAAGAAGACACATTAAGTGCAACCGAACGTATCTTCTTTATGGTAGGCTACAATATTTCTTTTTCTGCAATTTTGATATTCCTATGTGTACTTGTTTTATTTATAAGTAATCCATTTGATTGAGCAACACTGTAACAATTATACCTCTGAACAATGTTCCTTTGTGATTTTTTTATTTTACTTATTTTTTATGCGAAACGTAAAAGACTTGAGGTTTCCTTTTGCTGCCTTCTGTTTCCACATCAGACTGGCTGACATTTACGTAAGACCAGAACTGTTTGGCATTATTTGAAAGATTTGTTGCTAACACGTTACAGGAGGAGGAGGAGGAGGAGGAGATTAGTGTTTAACGTCCCGTCGACAACGAGGTCATTAGAGACGGAGCACAAGCTCGGGTGAGGGAAGGATGGGGAAGGAAATCGGCCGTGCCATTTCAAAGGAACCATCCTGGCATTTGCCTGAAGCGATTTAGGGAAATCACGGAAAACCTAAATCAGGATGGCCGGAGACGGGATTGAACCGTCGTCCTCCCGAATGCGAACATGTTACAAATGAATGGGTACTGCAATAATATCTGTTTACTTAGCATTATCCGAATGTTGTTATTAAATTAGGAAAGGTCTTTCACGTCCTTAATCAACTTACACGGCACATGCTTATATAGAGTGTGATGCACATTAAGTATACAATTCATCTACAATTCCTGTGTGTCCATCATACTTTTAAATGATGCCCCATTTCTGTTTTTGGAAGTAGGATACTTAATACTGTCTTATAATGAGAATTGTGAAGCTAATGAAGCTAATTTGAAAGCAATCTTTTTCCTTGCACCATGGAACCTATTCAAAATAAAATGGAGGAGAGAACCATGGAGCCTATTAAAAACAAAATTGAGGTGGACAGATATTAATACAACAAATCTAAGAAAAACAGATACACTGGGAACTTCTATATTATGATTATGATTTGACGTTTGGTGTGGATTTACAATATTCATATCAAATATAAGCAGTATTAGGCGAAGAGATTTCACGAATAAAGGAAGACATTACTACTGCTCTTGTAATCGATATACTGTAATCAAATGCAAATGTATATTCAAATCCTAAAAAATGATAGTTGCTTCAGGTAAGTCTTATAATCAGACTCACCACTGGAATTTCAACCACCACCTTTCTACTACGAATGTGAAAATATCTTGTTGGCACCCATCTACATACGAAGAAATGATCCATCACAACAAAACAAAAGAAACCACAGCTCACACGTAAACACTCAAGTGTTCATTTTTCCAGTACAATACTTTTTACATTAAGCGGTATGTAACAAACTATTACGAGTTGTCACGTTACATTGAAATTGTAGCTTGCAGTGGAGCCAGGAGAGGTGGTGAGATGTTGGTTCTCACATTCTTTTCCATATTTAGTATATCAAATTCTATGGATAACACGATGATGATAAAATTTCAAATTAATAACTTCAGTAGTTTCAGAGATATACCCAGTTAGGGTCTGTAATGTGTACTCGTCTACAGTATCAATTGAAACTGCAGCCAAGTAAGAGGTTCATATAATCTAATTTTCTGGAACTGTCTTTAGTTTCGTTACCACAGTTTTATGATATAATTAAAAGTACATTTGAAAATTATTATTTCATTGTGGTTGTGTTTTTTGGAGAGAGGGGGGAGAGAGAGAGAGGGGGGGAGGAGAGAGAGAGGGGGGGAGGAGAGAGAGAGGGGGGGAGGAGAGAGAGAGGGGGGAGGAGAGAGAGAGGGGGGGAGGAGAGAGAGAGGGGGGGAGGAGAGAGAGAGGGGGGGAGGAGAGAGAGAGGGGGGGAGGAGAGAGAGAGGGGGGGAGGAGAGAGAGAGGGGGGGAGGAGAGAGAGAGGGGGGGAGGAGAGAGAGAGGGGGGAGGAGAGAGAGAGGGGGGAGGAGAGAGAGAGGGGGGGAGGAGAGAGAGAGGGGGGGAGGAGAGAGAGAGGGGGGGGAGGAGAGAGAGAGGGGGGGGAGGAGAGAGAGAGGGGGGGGAGGAGAGAGAGAGGGGGGGGAGGAGAGAGAGAGGGGGGGGGAGGAGAGAGAGAGGGGGGGAGGAGAGAGAGAGAGGGGGGGAGGAGAGAGAGAGAGGGGGGGAGGAGAGAGAGAGAGGGGGGGAGGAGAGAGAGAGAGGGGGGGAGGAGAGAGAGAGAGGGGGGGAGAGAGAGAGAGGGGGGGAGGAGAGAGAGGGGGGGAGGAGAGAGAGGGGGGGAGAGAGAGAGGGGGGGAGAGAGAGAGGAGGGGGGGCAGGGTGAGAGGAGGGGGGGCAGGGTGAGAGAGAGGAGGGGGGCAGGGTGAGAGAGAGGAGGGGGGCAGGGTGAGAGAGAGGAGGGGGGCAGGGTGAGAGAGAGGAGGGGGGCAGGGTGAGAGAGAGGAGGGGGGCAGGGTGAGAGAGAGGAGGGGGGCAGGGTGAGAGAGAGGAGGGGGGCAGGGTGAGAGAGAGGAGGGGGGCAGGGTGAGAGAGAGGAGGGGGGCAGGGTGAGAGAGAGGAGGGGGGCAGGGTGAGAGAGAGGAGGGGGGCAGGGTGAGAGAGAGGAGGGGGGCAGGGTGAGAGAGAGGAGGGGGGCAGGGTGAGAGAGAGGAGGGGGGCAGGGTGAGAGAGAGGAGGGGGGCAGGGTGAGAGAGAGGAGGGGGGCAGGGTGAGAGAGAGGAGGGGGGCAGGGTGAGAGAGAGGAGGGGGGCAGGGTGAGAGAGAGGAGGGGGGCAGGGTGAGAGAGAGGAGGGGGGCAGGGTGAGAGAGAGGAGGGGGGCAGGGTGAGAGAGAGGAGGGGGGCAGGGTGAGAGAGAGGAGGGGGGCAGGGTGAGGGAGAGGAGGGGGGCAGGGTGAGAGAGAGGAGGGGGGCAGGGTGAGAGAGAGGAGGGGGGCAGGGTGAGAGAGAGGAGGGGGGCAGGGTGAGAGAGAGGAGGGGGGCAGGGTGAGAGAGAGGAGGGGGGCAGGGTGAGAGAGAGGAGGGGGGCAGGGTGAGAGAGAGGAGGGGGGCAGGGTGAGAGAGAGGAGGGGGGCAGGGTGAGAGAGAGGAGGGGGGCAGGGTGAGAGAGAGGAGGGGGGCAGGGTGAGAGAGAGGAGGGGGGCAGGGTGAGAGAGAGGAGGGGGGCAGGGTGAGAGAGAGGAGGGGGGCAGGGTGAGAGAGAGGAGGGGGGGCAGGGTGAGAGAGAGGAGGGGGGGCAGGGTGAGAGAGAGGGGGGGGGCAGGGTGAGAGAGAGGGGGGGGCAGGGTGAGAGAGAGGGGGGGGCAGGGTGAGAGAGAGGGGGGGCAGGGTGAGAGAGGGGGGGGGCAGGGTGAGAGAGAGGGGGGGCAGGGTGAGAGAGAGGGGGGGGCAGGGTGAGAGAGATGGGGGGGGCAGGGTGAGAGAGATGGGGGGGGCAGGGTGAGAGAGATTGGGGGGGGCAGGGTGAGAGAGATTGGGGGGGGCAGGGTGAGAGAGATTGGGGGGGGCAGGGTGAGAGAGATGGGGGGGGCAGGGTGAGAGAGATGGGGGGGCAGGGTGAGAGAGATGGGGGGGCAGGGTGAGAGAGATGGGGGGGCAGGGTGAGAGAGATGGGGGGGGCAGGGTGAGAGAGATGGGGGGGCAGGGTGAGAGAGATGGGGGGGGCAGGGTGAGAGAGATGGGGGGGACAGGGTGAGAGAGATGGGGGGGGACAGGGTGAGAGAGATGGGGGGGACAGGGTGAGAGAGATGGGGGGGACAGGGTGAGAGAGATGGGGGGGGACAGGGTGAGAGAGATGGGGGGGGACAGGGTGAGAGAGATGGGGGGGGACAGGGTGAGAGAGATGGGGGGGGACAGGGTGAGAGAGATGGGGGGGGGACAGGGTGAGAGAGATGGGGGGGGGACAGGGTGAGAGAGATGGGGGGGGGACAGGGTGAGAGAGATGGGGGGGGGACAGGGTGAGAGAGATGGGGGGGGACAGGGTGAGAGAGATGGGGGGGGGACAGGGTGAGAGAGATGGGGGGGGACAGGGTGAGAGAGATGGGGGGGGACAGGGTGAGAGAGATGGGGGGGACAGGGTGAGAGAGATGGGGGGGGGACAGGGTGAGAGAGATGGGGGGGGGACAGGGTGAGAGAGATGGGGGGGGGACAGGGTGAGAGAGATGGGGGGGGACAGGGTGAGAGAGATGGGGGGGACAGGGTGAGAGAGATGGGGGGGGACAGGGTGAGAGAGATGGGGGGGGACAGGGTGAGAGAGATGGGGGGGGACAGGGTGAGAGAGATGGGGGGGGACAGGGTGAGAGAGATGGGGGGGGACAGGGTGAGAGAGATGGGGGGGGACAGGGTGAGAGAGATGGGGGGGGA
Organism: Schistocerca serialis cubense; assembly: GCF_023864345.2. Lineage (NCBI taxonomy): Eukaryota > Metazoa > Arthropoda > Insecta > Orthoptera > Acrididae > Schistocerca > Schistocerca serialis. The sequence goes on from NC_064640.1 coordinate 202,368,063, forward strand.
CAGGGTGAGAGAGATGGGGGGGGACAGGGTGAGAGAGATGGGGGGGGACAGGGTGAGAGAGATGGGGGGGGACAGGGTGAGAGAGATGGGGGGGGACAGGGTGAGAGAGATGGGGGGGGACAGGGTGAGAGAGATGGGGGGGGGACAGGGTGAGAGAGATGGGGGGGGACAGGGTGAGAGAGATGGGGGGGGACAGGGTGAGAGAGATGGGGGGGGGCAGGGTGAGAGAGATGGGGGGGGGGCAGGGTGAGAGAGTGGGGGGGGGCAGGGTGAGAGAGATGGGGGGGGACAGGGTGAGAGAGATGGGGGGGACAGGGTGAGAGAGATGGGGGGGGGGACAGGGTGAGAGAGATGGGGGGGGGGACAGGGTGAGAGAGATGGGGGGGGGGACAGGGTGAGAGAGATGGGGGGGGGGACAGGGTGAGAGAGATGGGGGGGGGACAGGGTGAGAGAGATGGGGGGGGGGACAGGGTGAGAGAGATGGGGGGGACAGGGTGAGAGAGATGGGGGGGCGGCAGGGTGAGAGAGATGTGGGGGCGGCAGGGTGAGAGAGATGGGGGGCGGCAGGGTGAGAGAGATGGGGGGGCGGCAGGGTGAGAGAGATGGGGGGGCGGCAGGGTGAGAGAGATGGGGGGGCGGCAGGGTGAGAGAGATGGGGGGGCGGCAGGGTGAGAGAGATGGGGGGGCGGCAGGGTGAGAGAGGGAGGGCATGGTGAGAGAGGGGGGGGCAGGGTGAGAGAGGGGGTGGCAGGGTGAGAGGGGGGGCAGGGTGAGAGGGGGGGGAGCAGGGTGAGAGGGGGGGGAGCAGGGTGAGAGGGGGGGGCAGGGTGAGAGGGGGGGGCAGGGTGAGAGGGGGGGCACTTTAACAGTGAACTGGCATCATTTAATTCCAGTAGGATGGATGTAGAGGAATTATGGGCAAAGTTTAAGCAGATTGTAAATTGTTGCCTGGATAATTGTGTGCCTCATAAGTGGATTAAGGATGGGAAAGACCCACCATAGCAATAGTTAGCACAGATTCGTGAGTGTGTGAAAAGATGTATGCACAAAGCATACAACTATCCCCACCATACCATAGGAAAAGATCTGGCACAGAAATGAGAAAAATCGGGTCCTATGTAAAATCTCTAAGTGGGTCTAATGCTTCCATCCAGTCACTTGTTGACCGGTCCAGTGTGGCACTTGAAAATAACAAAACAAAAGCCATAGTATTAAATTTCATGGTTAATCCATTAGTGCCCATTGTCCTTGATTGAGGACAGTCATTTTTTCTGTCACTATTGCAATGTATGCTACTCCAAACCAACAATGGGCTCTTTTTGTTGTATAGTAAGTCTTCCGTCAACAATAGGTATCATTAATATCTCTCTGCTACAGTTGTTCAGTTGAAGACTTGACAGAAGTGAACTGTTTTGGCAGACGGTTAATTCTATCTAAGGTCAGCATCACTGCCTTTTTCTGGCTGCTGTGTAATTTAATACTGTGATACTGTTTAGTACTTACGAAAGTGAATATAGTTTATTCCATTTTGTGTCCCAGTGCATCAAAACTTGCTATCCTTGTTTGAGGACACTGGGCGTTTCTGTGGCAAATGTTATGTTTTTCAGTCTTTTCATATTTCTTTGCCATTGCTCACCATGTTTTTAAAACTGTTGAAGAGGTAGTAGAATATTTATTTTCTGAAGAAATAGACACATAGTAGTTCTACCTCCAGATGTAGATGGGCAGACTGATGAGGAAAATATTGAAGATGACTTGTTAGGAAATATATACGTGAGCAATATTGCAGGTACTACTGAAATTTTACATGAGAGTGACAACGAAGACACTCCTCATGCTTCTTCTAAAAGCCCATAAAGAGGAAGTTAAATGGTGTGATCAGGTTCCGAAATATTCATTTCCTGACTTAGGGTAGAAAGCTTCTAGTCTGTTGGATGAACTGAAAGAAAAGTTGTATGGTCTCGCTCGCATGCAGGTTTTTGAAGAACTCTTCTCAGAAGAGATTCTAAGCATGATTGTAGAGGAAACTGAAAAATATGCTGAGGAGTGTAAAAATAAAATGAATTTTTCAATTTTACCTGAACAAATTCTTGTATTTGTTGCGTTCTCAATCTCTACCGGCTATCATAAATTGTCCAATGAAAGAGATTATTTGTCTCAGGAGGATGATCTCTGAGTCCAAACAGAGAAAGATGTGATGAGTCATAACAGGCATCTTGAACAGAAATCTGTAATACATTTCAATGATAACAGAAAGGCCAATGAAACAAGAGTGAGAAATCTTTCAAAATTTGCAGAGGCTCTGGTATTAAGTTATCAGAAATGGAGAGTCTTTCAGGAAACTCTGGCAGCTGATGAAATGATTGAGGGATACTATGGACATCACCATATAAAGTAGTCTATCAGACTGAAGCATTTCGCGTTTCGTCACAGGGTTATTTGGAAACCGTGATAGCGTTACGGAGATGTTTAAGAAACTCAAGTGGCAGACTCTGCAAGAGAGGCGCTCTGCATCGCGGTGTAGCTTGCTCGCCAGGTTTCGAGAGGGTGCGTTTCTGGATGAGGTATCGAATATACTGCTTCCCCCTACTTATACCTCCCAAGGAGATCACGAATGTAAAATTAGAGAGATTAGAGCGCGCACGGAGCCTTTCAGACAGTCGTTCTTCCCGCGAACCATATGCGACTGGAACAGGAAAGGGAGGTAATGACAGTAGCACGTAAAGTGCCCTCCGCCACACACCGTTGGGTGGCTTGCGGAGTATAAATGTAGATGTAGATGTAGAAGCATACACTTTGAATACAAAGTTTGGGCCTTATTGGCTACTGTTACAATTTGTTACTGTATTGCAGGAAAGACCAGAATAATGATAAAACAAATCTACCACTGGTTTCCGAAGTAGTTTTGAGAATGTTGTCCATAATTGATGGGTTGAATAGTTACGAAGTATTTTCTGATTATTACTTTACTAGTCATGACCTGCCTGTCCGACTGAAGGAACTGGGATTCCGTGCAAGTGGAACTATAAGAGAAACCAGAACAAGGAAGTGTCCCGTATCACCAGATAATGTTATGAAAAAGAAAGAAAGGGGATATTTTCAGTTCAGATGTGACAGAAAGAAGTAAGATTTGATCATAAAATGGAATGACAAGTGTTTTACACTAGCAACTAATTTCAACACCGTCGAAATCCAAGGTTAGAATTCATTCCAAAAATAAAAGGTCAGTGTTCCATGACCACATGCATTGAATATATACAAGAATTTCATGGGAGGCGTTGACCTTCACAACTGGCTAATACAGATACTTACCATTGCAGTGGGTGGTAAAGCCTGGTACTGGTACCTTTTTACACAGATGGTGAACATGACAGTTGTGAATGTGTACTTGGCTTTCAAGAGGTGCACTGAAGGAACTTCTCTTTCAGTGAAAAAATTCAGGACACAGATTGCGAGAGCATACATGAAGAAACGTCTTGAAATGAGGTCAGCTAAGGTAAGACCAACAAAACTTATCTCACCTTCCAGGAGTAATTTATCAGATACATGGTATGACCAAAAGCTGCACATCATCCGGAAGTGTGAAAAGGAAAGACAATGCCCATTGAGAACTCCAAAGTAAAGCCGAGAATATATTGTGGGAAGTGTAATGTTATGCTCTACATACAATGCTTTCCCAAATATCCTATCAGGCCTTAACAAAATGTCAGGTTTCAAGAATTTTTAGGTTAAAACTTTTGTAAATGTTACTTACTGTGAAATAAATAATAGTTTTGAAATGTTATTTTGAGTTTATAATTGCCAGTTTCTTTATCCCTTGTCAATTCTCCTAGTCAGTAGTGTAATGACAAAATTACTACGAAGCATCCAGTGTCCTCAAATGATGATGGACAAAAAATTTACATTTAGGCAACAAGTGAACAAAATTTCTTCACATTTCCATAAATTGGGTTGCCAGGACACAGTTTTCAAAAAATACAGAATATATGTTAACCAAAAATAAATTGGGTGTTAATGGTTTAAGAATTGTTCACAGAGGGCAACTGTACAAACATACCATCGTTTGAGCATCGAAAAAATTCCCATACGGACGGTATAGTAATAAGCATCCCTGGCACAGAGAAACAACTCAAAAAAACTCAGAAGAGTTCGAGCCAAGTAAGTCACCAGGTGTGGATGGAATCCGAGTTTGGTTTTTCAAAGAGTACCCTACAGGATTGGCCCCTGACCTATCCTGCATGTATCGTGGATCTCTCATCCAGCGCAACATCCCAAGCGACTGGAAGAAAGCAAGGTGACTCCTGCATATAAAAAGGGCAGTATGATGGACCCATAAAATCACAAATCAATATCCCTAACAGAAGTTTTCTGCAGAATCCTTGAACACATTCTCAGCTCTAATACAATAAATTTTCTCGAGACCGAGAATGTCGACAGATCAGCATGGTATTAGAAAACATCACCTGTGTGAAACTCAGCTTGCCCTTTTCTCGCATGATACACTGCAAACTATGGATGAAGGGCAACAGGCAGATTCCATATTTCTAGATTTCCAGAAAGCATTTGACACAGTGCCCCTCTGCAAACTCTTAACAAAGGTACGAGCGTATGGAATAGGGTGACAGATATGCGAGTGGCTCTAAGACTTCGTAAGCTATTGAACCCTACGTGTTGTCCTCGACAGCGAGTGCTCATCAGAGACAAGGTTACTGTCAGCAGCAGCCCAGGGGATTGATAGGACTGCTGTTGTTATCTATATACATAAATGATTTGCTTGACCAGGTGTGCAGCAATTTGGCATTTGGTTATGATGCTGTGGTGTACGGTAAGGTGTTGAAATTGAGTGAAAGTAGAAGGGTACAAGGTGACGTAGACAAAATTTCTAGTTGGTGATCGCAGCTAGCTCTAAATGTAGAAAACTGCAAGTTAATGCTGATGAGTAGGAAAACAAACTTGTAAAGTTTGGATACAGCATTAACGTGTCCTGCTTGACACAGTCCCGTCATTTAAATATCTGGGGATAGTGTTGCAAAGTGATATGAAATTTATTGGGAGAATTCTAGGAAGGTGTGGTTCATCTGTAATGTAGACTACATATACGATGCTTGTGAAACCTACTCTCGAACACTGCTCGAGAGTCTGGGGTCTCTACCAGGTCGGATTAAATGAAGACACCAAAGCAATTCAGATGCGGGCTGCTAAATTTGTTACTGGTAGGTTCGAACAACACCCAAGTGTTACACACATGCTTCAGGAACTCAAATGGGAATCCCTGGAGAGGGCGACATTCTTTTTGAGGAACACTTTTGAGAAAATTTAGAAAACCAGCATTTGGAGTTTACTACAGTAGGATTCTGCTGCCTCCAGCATACATTTAAGGACCACAAAGATAAAATATGAGAAATATGTACGGAGGTATTAACAGTCATTTTTCGCTCGCTCTGCTTGTGAGTGGAACAGGAAAAGAAATGACTGGTAGCGGAACAGGGTAACCTCAGTCACATGCTGTATGGTGAATTGCGGAGTATTTATGTAGGATGTTGATGTAGGGGAGAAGGATGGTAGAGAAATAGCTTGAGGGTGGTTCAATTAACCCTCTGCCAGGAACTTAATTGTGAACTGCAGAGTAATTAAGGCTAATCACATAAATTTCGCTTTAAACAGTGTTAGCAAAGCAGATGCTGGGTTTGCTCTTGGCACCCCAAAACACAATTAGTTTTTATTACAGACAGAATTAAATAAACACCTTGGCTAGGATTAACAAGCAAATTGTACTACCACATATGCAGACATCTGATATTTACACTCAAATTTCATAATGAAACCAAATTAAATAAAGAGAAGCTAATACACTAACCTTGTATGTTGCTGTCCACGTAGAGTCGTCATCACCAGAACAAGTAAAAACTTCTACACGATATTGTCTTTCAATCAACAAATGTTTCACAAAGCGATCAAATGCTGCCTTCTTCAAACAGGTATACTCGAGTTTACCTCCATCTGTAAATTTAAAAAAAGGGTCAAAATTGAAAGAAACCCACTGTAACACAACAAGAATGTCAAATTACAAACACACATCATTTGTATCATTCAGTCTAGTAGTCGAATACGAAGACCTAATTTTAACATCAGTCTTTATGAAAAATTATAGTTTGTTTCCGTGTATATGCACATCTAAGTAAATACTCCGCAAATGAATGTGAAATGGAGGCTATTTTATGTTGTATGAGTGTCTGATCCTGTGATCTGAGTTACCTGCTTTTTCTTTTAACCTTCCACAAACTCTCTCTCATTACTCTCCAAGAAGCGAATTATTAGTTTCAAAAGCTAGGATAATGTTGTCAATTTTATGTGTGCACATCGGCAGATGTGTGTGTGTAAGAAATAACCTCTCTACAAAGAACACTTTTTTCATCATGGTCAGTCCTCTGCAAGAACTGTCAGTAACTCAGATTGTTCAGTTTCGGGTGCAGCAGTCGCACCACCTCACAGAAATGATGGCAGACTGCTTGATGTGCCATCAAACCAGCAATGCAGTCTCCAGCATTGCCACAGCAAGGGGCATCTGTTTCCACACTGCCATTCTACGTATTCAATTCCAAACAAGAAGACTGGTTCGAATACTACGTGCAGCTGGCTCACACACTTCGCAGTGCATCACAATGAAGGTAGTTAGAGCCGACCACATTTTCTTGCAACAGTTGGAGTGTCCCTCTACCAGTTCACCTGCCAACTTTTTCCCACCGCTTGCCCTGAAAGTGTTCCTTATGAAGGACTAATTGGTGCAGTGAAGTAGTATGACGACCACCAGATTAATGCGGCAACTGTGCATTACAAATTCTTTTGCTTACAGAGGCAACCCAGTCAGACAAATACGCAGCAGGTGGCCAACTTAAGATGACTTACATGCCATAGCAAATTCTAATGTGAGTGCAGCCATTATTATAGTGATGCCATGATTAGGGATGCCATTATTCAAAATCTTTCAAGGGCCTCAAGTTTCCTGAACCTAGCTTGCTGCTGATTTTGGAATTAGTGAACAATCAGGACTCGTGTGATAGTACAGTGGTAGACTGATTCCACAGTTCAGAGTAATGGTAAGCAGGTCATGGCCGTACTTTGTGCATCGAAGGAGGCAAAGTCTTGGCTAGGGTGGTGACGTAAAGAAAACCGGTGTACTCGGCAACAGACTAGTGGAGTTAAAACCTGCCCTCTGTGTTTTGTGATGCACAAGTGGCAAGCACGCCATGTCATGATGACAAGTGTTATCACTGTGATAAGCATGGTTGGCTTCAATCTGCCTGCCTGCAGAAATGCTCAATAAGCTCTTTGCACATTCTCCAAGGTCTCAGTCAATCAACATAAATGCAATTGTTTCAAAGCCAAATAGTGATGCTAGTGTCAATCAGTGCAAAGAAAGTGCAACAGCGGAGAAGTCTCACAATTCTTCCATCCAGCATAAAACTAATAAATTGTTTGTCATTCTGCAGATTGGCAAATGTAAAATATTCATGCAATTGGAGACTGGTATGTCTGTGACTCTTTTGAATAGAAGCACATGCGAACTTTTGAGGAAGACCAATTTATAAAAATCTAGGGCAACTCTTTCTGGGTATGGTGGACATGACATTCCTGTACTAGGTATTCACAGTCTCCCTGCTACATTTCCTAACATTATTAAAACAATTTCATTCAGAGTGTAGTGCTCATGTGACAGTGGAAATATTTTTGGTACGGACTCTTGATCTGTTTGGTTTGCACATTCAAGACGATTTACTCTCTACGAACTTCTTTGTGCCTACAGACAGGGTAACTGAATTTTGGGATGAATTTAGTGTCTTTTCGAGATGGCCTAAGCAAAGCTAATAATTCTAAGTCTCACATTAACACGAAAGGCAACGTGCAACCACTCTTTTGCTGAGTACAGTCCATCCCTCACATAATCAGAGATCAAATGGCCTAGGAACACTTATCTCAGTATGATAATGGTGCGATTTCCCTTTTAGCAGCCACTCAGTGGGCATCACTTTTAATGATTGTAAAGAAACCTTCAGTCAAAATATGGTAAATCCACAGATGGTGATTGACTATCTTCCTTTGCCACAGCCTGAGAAACCCATAGGCAAACTTAGTGCAGGTAATTTCTTTTCTAAGACTGATCACTGCAATGCTTATTTGCAGCTACCCATGGATGACCAGGCATGGTAAGTTTTTGTGATCAAAACCCACATTGGGTTATCCAAGTTTTTGCAACTGCCCTTTGGCATTGTGTTCGCACGTGCAATTTTTCAAAACTACTTGTCACAGTTGACGGCTACAGTTCCTTCTTGTTTGAATTATTTGGATGACAGTAATTTTGAGTTGTATTCCTGCTGAACTTTTGTCGATCTCAGGATATTGTTTCAAGTGCTCTAAGATGCTGGGCTGAAGCATAATAAAGACAATTGCTCCTTCTTCTACACTGAGACTGAATATTTGGGACACGTTATCAACAGCCGAGGTATCCACCCTTTCCAGTCACACTTATCTGCCATATAGGACTTACAAATTCCTGGTAACATCAGTGAACTCCGTGTTGTGCAGGGTACACTAACTCATTACATCTGGTTCATTCCAAATAATGCACAGACTACAACTCCATTGCATAATCTTTGATGAAAGAATGTTCGGTTTGAGTGGACTAAGCAGAGTCAAGTTGCATTTCAGAAACTGAAAGAAGCTTTACTGAGCAATCATTGTTTGGTACATTTTGATCCTGCTAAACCAGTCATGCCAGACACATGCTCTTATGGGATTGGACCTTTGGACTGGCCAACTGCTGTCACATCCTAACTCCTCAACAAAGCACAGTGCAATTATTCGCAGCTGTGAAGGAAGCTCTTCCTGTCCTATGTGGGGTGGCCAAATTCCATCAATGCCTGTATAGCACAAAATTTTACTTGGTTACAGATCATAAGCCTTTCACCTTATTCTTCAGCCCTTGAAAGCCAGTCCCTCTGCACAGCACAAAAGTTGCAGTATTGATCTCTGCTCCTCTGCAATTATCGGTATGAAACTGGCACCAGCTAAGCTTTTGAATGCAGACACACCTTCTCGCCTAGCAGCTGCCACTGATTCAGCATTTGACACCTCAGAAGATTCTTGCTTCCACACTGAAACACTTGATAGTTTTCCCATCAACCACAGACGGATTGCTCAGGCAGCAGCTGTGGACACCAGCCTCAAGGTTCTGTTTCAGTACCTCCACACTGGTTGGCCACATTCAATGAAGTGGATTAGCAATCCGGTTGTATGCCATTATTTTGTGCTCCAGTACAGCTTATCAGTCCAGCAGTGTCACTCCCTTACATACAGACACTGATCAGTCTCATGTGGTTGTGGCACATTTGCTTTAAAAGGAAATTCTTCACCTTCCTCATCAAGGCCATTGGGGTATTGTACACACTAAGCAGCTTGCCCGATGCTTGAACAGCACAACTTACTTCACAATGTCCAGCATGTGCTGAACACAAGGTTGCTCGGCCACAAAAAATTTTCGATTTGCCCAAGCCCAGTGCCCTTTGGTAACATCTGCATATTGACTGCCAGTCCCTACTGGAATTACTGTTGGCCTATTGTTATTGACACCTTTAGCAAGTGTTTAAGAAATGTGACTAAGATTAAAGAATGGAGACTAAAGAAAGTGGAAATGAAGAACACCAATAAAGTCTGATACGTTCAAAGTTACCAACAAATGAAACAGGTACTGCAAATTAAGAGTGGGAAAAATGTAAGACAACATCAGATAACTGCAATGTACACATCTGTGATAAAACAAGTGGGTGGTACAGTAAAACAAAATGAAACCAACTGGTGGAACGGCAGGGCCAAGGAAGTTACTACGGAACAAAAAAAAAAAAAAAATAAATAAATAAATAAATAAATAAAATAAAAAAAATAAAAAAAAATACAAACCCAAGGGATCAAACCAGTTGTTGTTGTTGTTGTTGTGGTCTTCAGTCCTGAGACTGGTTTGATGCAGCTCTCCATGCTACTCTATCCTGTGCAAGCTTCTTCATCTCCCAGTACCTACTGCAGCCCACATCCTTTTGAATCTGCTTAGTGTATTCATCTCTTTGTCTCCCTCTACGATTTTTACCCTCCACGCTGCCCTCCAATACTAAACTGGTGATCCCTCGATGCCTCAAAACATGTCCTACCAACCAATCCCTTCTAGTCAAGTTGTGCCACAAATTTCTCTTCTCCCCAATCCTATTCAATACTTCCTCATTAGTTATGTGATCTACCCATTTAATCTTCAGCATTCTTCTGTAGCACCACATTTCGAAAGCTTCTATTCTCTTCTTGTCCAAACTATTTATCGTCCATGTTTCACTTTCATACATGGCTACACTCCACGCAAATACTTTCAGAAACGACTTCCTGACGTTTAAATCTATACTCAATGTTAACAAATGTCTCACCTTAAGAAACGCTTTCCTTGCCATTGCCAGTCTACATTTTATATACTATCTACTTCGACCATCATCAGTTATTTTGCTCCCCAAATAGCAAAACTCCTTTACTACTTTAAGTGTCTCATTTCCTAATCTAATTCCCTCAGCATCACTCGAGTTAATTCGACTACCTTCCATTATCCTCATTTTGCTTTTGTTGATGTTCATCTTATATCCTCCTTTCAAGACACTATCCATTCCGTTCAACTGCTCTTCCAAGTCCTTTGCTGTCTCTGACAGAATTACAATGTCATGGCGAACCGCAAAGTTTTTATTTCTTCTCCATGGATTTTAATACCTACTCTGAATTTTTCTTTTGTTTCCTTCACTGCTTGCTCAATATACAGATTGAATAACATCGGGGAGAGGCTACAACCCTGTCTCGCTCCCTTCCCAACCGCTGCTTCCCTTTCATGCCCCTTGACTCTTATAACTGCCATCTGGTTTCTGTACGAACTGTAAATAGCTTTTTGCTCCCTGTATTTTACCCCTGCCACCTTCAGAATTTGAAAGAGAGTATTCCAGTCAACATTGTCAAAAGCTTACTCTACGCCTACAAATGCTAGGAACATAGGTTTGCCTTTCCTTAATCTAGCTTCTAAGATAAGTCGTAGGGTCAGTATTGCCTCACATGTTCCGATTTTTCTACGGAATCCAAACTGATCTTCCCCGAGGTCAACTTCTACTAGTTTTTCCATTTGTCTGTAAAGAATTTGCATTAGTATTTTGCAGCCGTGGCTCATTAAACTGATGGTTTGGTAATTTTCACATCTGTCAACACCTGGTTTCTTTGGGATTGGAATTATTATATTCATCTTGAAGTCTGAGGGTATTTCGCCTGTCTCATACATCTTGCTCACCAGATAGTAGAGTTTTGTCAGGACCGGCTCTCCCAAGGCCGTCAGTAGTTCTAATGGAACATTGTCTACTCCCGGAGCTTTGTTTCGACTCAGGTCTTTCAGTGCTCTGTCAAACTCTTCACGCAGTATCATATCTCCCATTTCATCTTCATGTACATCCTCTTCCATTTCCATAATATTGTCCTCAAGTACATCGTCCTTGTATAGACCCTCTATATACTCCTTCCACCTTTCTGCTTTCCTTTCTTTGCTTAGAAGAACCAGTAGAAGCTCAAAAACTGAAAACATTGGAACAGGCACATAGAGACAAGAAACTTAAGAGTTAAAAATGTTGTCGAAGAAGAAATGGAGAGAAGACGGGAAATATTCACTGAAAGACTAGAGGAGGACAGTAATGGTACCAAGAAAATGCTACACAGTTAGGTATGAAGCAAAAGATCATACGGGGAAGGCACGATAGTGGCAGAAAGACAAAATGCGAGTATACGACACGACGCAGAAGGGATCAGAGAACAGCTGAAGACATACAATACACTACTGAATGAAGAACATATAGCAGAGGAGGAATATTTTTATTTACTTTTACAAACAATGAAAAACCCAGGTTGGGATATCAATAATTATGGAAAGGATAGATTGCTCCTCACTGTAAAGATGATGCACTGAGTTGCAAATAGGCACACTAAGTTTTTGGCCACAGCCTTCAACAGAATAGAAAAACACACATGCATTAACACAAGCAAGTACAGCTCACACACAAGTGACTGCTAACTCTGGCTGCTCAGACCCTGATCTGATTATGGCCATTGGGTCCTCTCTCAACCTTAGTATGCATATCCTAATTCCAACAAACCCAGAGAGAATTAACTTTTCATTGCTGTACGAAAGTCTTGAAATTAAGCCCTCACTCATCACGTATGTTCACTTGCAATATTCAATAACATGAGAGATTCTATAAGAAATCTGTGTCATTAAAAAGTGTCACTTATATTGTCTTCTTTTTACTACACATTTACATAACCTAGGTCCAATGGACACTGCAGTTTGTACTGTAGTGTCATTATATTGTATTAGATTGATTGTAATCAATTACTGTTTGTTGGAATTCTGTGAATGCATCATTGGCACACGTGTGTATTGTTCTGATTGTGGGAAATGCATTGTTACAACTTGCAACCTTGATCATCTGTCAGATAGCATACACTTGCGTAGTATAAGAGGTTGAAGTATTGCAACAGATGGTTATGAGTGTATGAAGCAGTATAGAAATGTTGTGGGGGTTTGCTACACAGTGAATAAAATTTGGGCCTTACTATAGTGAAGACCCTTGTAGGCAAATGCTGCTGGTACACCCAGAAATGTTATAGTAGATGATTATTTTACAAGTGTGCCACTGGCACTCAATCTCTTGAGTAAAAACCTAACTCTTGTGGGAACAATGAGGATGAATAGAAGAGAAATTCCAGAAGAGATGAAGACAATGGTAGAAGACATGTCAATCCTTTCAGGGGCAAAATAAAAATAATAATAATAATAATTTTTAATTTTTCCTTGTTTTTATTGTATTATTTTTCATACAGTGAGACAGAAAAATGTAAAAATTAAATGAAATATACATAAACTGAACACATACAGGGAGGTTTCAAATGGACCTGCAGTTCACACAGCGCCTTGAGTTCCCATGTTTTGGCAGATGTTTTGCTTCCAATATACGTTTCTCATGGGGAACAACAGTTTTGAATTTTTTTGCAGATGGTTCTGACAGTGTACTGGGATGGCCAGGACTATCTTTGAAGATATTACTGCCTACCAGGGGTGTGGCAAAACGTCTTCGAAAATCCTGTAGCACTTGCTTCACTGTTGGATTACATAAGCGAAACAGAATAAATGCACTTCCAATAGAAATACCAACTAGATACCAAAATAATCTTAGCCACCACCTTCGTGATTTTCTGTCTATTACATAAAAACTGTTCATCATATCTGCCTTATCGACACATCCCATATTTGCATTATATGTTTTCACTATTTTTGGGCAAGATACCTTTGTGATTTTTCCATCCTTTTCTTTACAGCTGACTTCTTCAACACATACAGGCAAATAAATTGTAGACAGCAACATGAATACACGTTTGTCTTTCCATTTGATGCAGGCAAATCCATCAGAACGAACTGACCAGTCAAACTCTCCTCTTTGCAACTCTTTGTCTGTTTTTAGCGTAGGAAGTCCTTTTCTGTGTGATCTAATTGTTCCACAGGTAAAAAGTCAGTCATCTTTTAGCTTCTGTAAAAGTGAGACACTGATAAAAAAAAATTTGTCAAAGTATATGTGGTATCCCTATCCTTCCACAATTCTCTCCCCAAAGGATTTTTCCACTATGCCTTCAACTTTTCCAGTATATATCTGGAAATCACAAATATATCCAAGCTTATCAGCTCTGACCCAGGTTGTATCCCCTCTTGATTGGCTTTTGGGGCATATATTGTTTGAATGCGATTCGTCCTTTGAACTTCACCATGCATTCATCTACAGCTTGCTCCTTAGTATGTGGATAGATTTCTTTGAAGTTTATCAGTATCTGATTGATTAGTGGATGGATTTTATATAATTTGTCATAATTTCTGCTCTCCTTTGGAGGCATAACAGTGTTGTCATTGATGTAAATACGTGTTAAAATCCAGCTGAACCTTTTTACCAACATTAATGAGGAAATGTACTCATCTAGAAGTTCCTTATGGGATGACCAGCAATCACAATAATAACAAGGTTTCTTGATTCTCATTAGAATGTTTATAGCCAAAAATACTTTTAGTTCTGCTCTAGAAACAGGCCTGTAATTGCCACCTATCTGTGTTGCGTACAGGTTAGACTGGAAAACTGTGTGTTCTAACATAGTGTCAAAAAACAGACACAAAAAAATCTACTGGTTGCATACCTTCACTGTCATTTTTAAGTTTTCCTTGTACACCAGCTTCCTCTGAAAAATTGGCGGCAAACTTCATTGTACTGACGCCCTTCTCCATGGAAAATTCGCAATGGAAGATTGTGGCAAATCATCATTAGTGCTGAAACTATCATCACTATCATTGTCAAAATGGTCCTCACACTCACTTTCCAAAATAATTTGAGATAAAACAAGTGTTTTCATTTGCAAATCCGGATCACTGTCTTCAGCTAGCACATCATTTTCACTGTCACTGCTAGTGCCAATCTGTGAGTCGGGATCTAAAGGAATATTTGCGAAAACGCACTCCAGAATTTCCTCATCCTTTAGTCTGTGAGAATACATTGTGTGAAACTGGAAAAAAGAAAATTGTCACACCTACTAATGGCGCCATTACAGGAGCAGTGGTTTCAAATGGAACCACCACAACATTCATGGAAATAAATGCATTATTTTGTTATTATTGCAGTACATATAGTATTAATGTAAACAGAACAGTATTCTGCATTTAATACATGCTTAAAAGTTACCTAATACAGAAGAATACAGCCACAATTTGAGAACAAAGACGTTCGCACACAGCGTACAAAAACGGAAATTCAACTCGCCTCATTACTTGCTAAGAATTACAGATTTTGAAGCAGTTCCAGTGACACCTGCTAGAGGGCAGCACCAACTAGCCTGCTGAATGGTGTCCCCAAAATGAGAAATGAGAAAATTGTAGGTGGTTTCAAATGGAACCACTTCCCCTGAAAGGGGTAAAGTCTATTTTCATTTATGAAAGAAGCAATGGTAGTTAGTTTGTATTTCACAAAAGAAAAGCAAGTTTGCAATGTTCCTATATTGTGAAATTTTATAACCAAACGAAGGATGGTGTGGACCAGCTAGTGTGCAATTATGCAAGCAAAACAAAAACTAAACGCTGATCCATATCTCTCTGGTCCAACGTAATGGATGCATACAGTCAATTTTTTTTGCCTTTATTCTTTACTCAACAAAACATCCCGCATATCACCAAGGGCTTTGGCAGAAGAGGAGACTATTCAACATGGAAATGTCAATGAAGTTGATCCAGCCATTAACCAGAGGCTCTTAATTCCTTTCAACAGAAATCCATACACCCTGATGTTGAGTAGTTCATTACTAACCCTCAAACACAAAACAGCAGTAGTAACAGCAACAACACAGTGGGTCATTGAAAGGGAATGATGTTCATTGTGCCCTGCTTCAAAGAATATAAAAACAAAGTGCACTGTTAGTACACAAAACATGCATGCCAGGACCATAGCAGTGTGGTGTGCAATAATTGTAATAATTAGTGTGATGCTTTTTTGTTCAATGATTTGTTCTTTGTCAATAACATACTCAGCAATTTGTGAACAGCTTGTGATAAATAATATTGATAGCTTATGTTTCAATTTTCATGACGTGATTTATTCAAAGATAATTATTCAGGATTTAAAAATACTCTTTTTATGTTAACAACACTGCTAAAATGATCTCAGCTGTCTTATTTATACTGATAAATCTTAAAAACAAAATACTCATGCATAACATCCACAAAGTACTTTTTTTAATTCAAAATATCTTATTAGACAATTGATCCATTGGAACCGTGGTATGTAATTGGGCAACAGATAAAAGTCATGCATCGAACGGTTAATCAAACCAGGGTTTCACACAAACAGTACCTGTATTACACCATAGTTATGCAAGAAATAACTGTTTTAATATGACAAGGGTTTGAGAGCATATAGTGGCAATGTGAGTAAATCCTGACTATGAACTAATGAAGTTAATAATTGCAGTACTTCCACTACGACAGCAGCAACCATATATAAATTTTCAATGATATATTTTTCCCACGTGAAATGTTTCCCTCTATTACTTTCAATAAATGATGTATACAGCCAACCAGCTACAGAAAGTTTATTGTAGTAAGCATTGACCAAGTTTCAGTACCACTAAGTATCTGCTTCAGAAGGCATAAAAAGTCCCTTATAATGTTTTAAGCATATTACAAAATAAATATCTAAAATAACCAAAACATTACAACAGTGAACTGAAATACAAGGAATAAAATTGGCACTTGCATAATTTACATTACATTAAATTATGAGCATACATTACGAGCTAAAACAGTCAGATAGCATTAATCATAGATGAAGTCTGCCATGAACAACAGCAAGAGTTACTCCACAGATACAGCTTGTTATAAGAACAGACATTGAACCAAACGTGTGGCAAATAGTTACAATGCCACGTAAACATAGCTCAGTGTGTACCACGTGCCTAGTGCTAGTGGTATGATAAATGCTCAGCTGTATGAAATACATACTTGAAGCGGTAATACATCAGTATAGTATACATTTAAGTGTTTCAAATAAAAGAAATTGTTCACAGTGTACGGGGAAGGACACTGTAAAAGAGAATATAGAACCCACAAAATAACATTTCTTTAAACAAAATGAATAAAATGACTGATTACAAGAATATATGCTCAAGTGTATCAAAGAACACATTACAGCAGGACTCCCATAAGATATTACAAATGCCAAAAACAAAAATATAAGATAGTGTGCAAAAAAGAAATTTTTTATACAGATACTTGCACAACCAGAATACAGTGCCACCTGGCATGTTATCAGTAATGAAATATGGAGTCCTCTAAGTAAAGTAAAACCAACATTTCCTAAATGGAAGTGAAAAGAACATGAGCCAAGACATCATACAGTTGCGAGCAGTGGCTTAAAAAAATTATAGAAACTTTTGTTTCTCAACTGTAGTTGTTCATTTAATATGAGGCCATTATTGTTGATCGTATGTCTCAAGAGTTCAAGTTCTTCAAAGACATCAAGCTCCCACCATTTCTTCTCTTCATGTAGAAACGTCATTTCATCTACTTCTCTTGGATTGTGTCCTAATATTAATAAATTCTCTGATAAAGTGGAATTAGTAACACTACTACACTTCTTCCCTAACAAGTGTTCCTTGTATCTTACGTTAAAGACCCTACTGGCCTGTCAGATATAAAACACAGGACACGTACCGTACACAAGTTTTCAAACTCCTGAGCTACTTGATGCTTCATTTGAAATTTTTAAATTATAGGTTACATGTTTTTGTTGCCTGTTATTTGTGGAGAATGCAGCTTAGCATCCATATTTCTTAACCAACAGATGCTGAATGCTATACGATATGTTACCTAAGTAAGGTATTGAAATAAGTTTTCTTTTATTGTCACCAGTATTTTGACAGTTACCTGGAGTACTGAACTATTAGCTTTTGCTTCAAAAATTTCTTCTGCTATTCAGGATTCATAACCATTATTACAAGCTACTGTTTTAATTAAATTAATTTCTTTTTCTTAAGGTTAGCTGGTGATAAAGCCATCACTACAGTGCGATAAATAGCTGAATCGAAGAAAGCTGTCTTGTGGGACTGAGAATGTGCTGAATCAGCAGGTACAATTTGGTTGGTGCTTGTTGCTTTATAAAAAACATTGGAAGTTATTCTGTCATCAATCGTGGTTGAAATGAAATCCAAAATATCTAGCTCACAATTTTCATTTTGCAACTGAGAAATGAATTTAATTTTCTCATTAGGATCATTAAAAATGTCCAAGAGTTGATCTACTCCATCACAAGTTCTATATAATCAAAGTATCACTCACATATCTTAAAAGTAGGACTGAATGCCTAATTCTGTAGAAGCACAATTTCTAAAAATAATTCTCCTAGTGGATTTATAAAACGTCTGTTAGAATGTGCATGAGTAACCCATTGTGAGGCCATCTGGCTGTTTAAACAGTTTTCCATTAAATTCAAAATAATTGAACTGTGTAAAATATTTAATTTGTTTATATATTACATGTTTTTTTTCCATAAGCGAGCAGATATTTCTCTACAATTTCTACAGTTATTTGTACAAATTAGTAATCTCAAAAGATATTAATTTTGTTTCTTGGTTACATTCCAGATTTTTAATTTAATTTACCTAGATTTTACTATTATCCACTGAATATTTATTTTGAAAAGTATCATTTTTTACTCTTTCCATCAAGAGATCTGGCTGTTCACAGTACCCACAGCTAATAATGTTCACAACTGGAATTATATTATTTATTTTATGGAACTTGAACTGAGAATGCAGCTTAGGAGCCTATGGAGTCAGGTGGTGGAACATCTCTTAATTAACTGTTTAAGACATTCTCCTGAATGTTTTGAAGAAGATATAACCATGTACAAAGTTTGTCCTGTATACCTCGACTCCTAAACGACACATGGACATCTGGTGCGACCTGACTGAAATACAAAATGCAGACGATTCTGTTCTGGAAAAACTCATCATGGGGGACGAGACTGACTTAATTCATTATAGTCACACAATGATTTTCACTCAATCTTCTGCAAACTCACAAACCTGCCTTTTGTACCATCTTACAAAGTTATGATAACATGGCATGCAACAATATATATCTCTCCTGAAGTATTAAAGGATCCACATACATTGACTTGGACACAAATCGTATTGTGATTTTTTTTGTAATTTTCATCATTATAAACTTAGCCTCAACACATACCTGACTGTAGGTATCTCACATCTGACTTGTAGATCTCTTTTGCAGCAAATACAGCATCCTTTCCATGTAGCACATACAATCCATTTCTATCAAAAAATTGTATTGTACTTGATGGTTTCTGAAAAATACATCACAAAAATAACATGTTAAATACCCATACTAAAACATTAGTAGTGACATATGCTAGAGGAACCACCATGTAAACGTCATGTGATACATTACACTAACAAAACAACAAAAATAATCAATTTTTGACAATATAATGTCATTGGATAGGTAAAAAAATTCTATTCTCCAAGTGGCAGCAGGAGAAGCAGAAAAAGGGGTATAGTTTGGAAAAGTCTCCCAGGAATCTGGGTCAGAAGAGATTTACTAGACAGGATGTGGCAGAAAGACTGATTGTTGAGGACTGCACTGGACAAGATTTGAAAACCCGAGAGCTTAAAGGTAGAAGACAGGGTAATATGCAAGACAGATATTACGTCTAAAACATTGTGCACAAGTTAGTAAGAATAAAAAACCTAAGTGGATTGTATGTAATGAAGGTGGAAGGGGGACAGCAAAAAATAGATACATCTGAAAATAAAAGATGTAGATAACTAAAATGGAGTGAAGAAAGGAGAAATGCTAAGTTGGAAGAAATTAACGTATATTAAGTCTGGGTGGGTGGCAATAACCAAGAATATGTTGTAGTGCTAGTTCTGCTAGTTCCCACATGCGGAGTTCTGAAAAACTAGTGTCCGAGGGAAGAATCCATATGGCGAGTGTAGTGAAACAGGCACCGAGGTCACTTTGTCGAGCATTCTCTGCAACAGAATATTGTGTGCTGCCGGTACATACTCCCTGCCTATGCACAGTCATCCTAACTAATTACTTGGTGCTAGTCATGCTGATTTAAAAGGCCGGACAGTGTTTACGTACCAGTTGGCATATGACATCTGTCGTTTCACAAATGGCTCTCCCTTTTGCTAGTTACAGGGCTGCTATAGGTGGTGGTAGGAGGGTGAACAGGGCAAGTCTTGCAGCAGGGACAGTCACGGGGGTTGGAGGAATAGGGTAGGGAGATGGGAGCAAAAGGAGCATAGGATCTAACAAGGGTATTGCCGAGATTGGGAGAGCGACAAAAAGCCATTCCAGGTGTGGTGGACAAAATCTCAGACAGGATGTACATTATTTCACGGCATGATTTTAGAAAGTCATAGCTTTGTTGAAATAGCTGATTAACACAATCAGTACCAGAATAATACTCAAGGGACAAATGGTGTGCTCCCCGGAAATCTGCTTTTGCACTAGGCTGGTGGGATAATTACACCCAGTGAAGGTGAGGTGAGAATGGTGGCGTATTGCTGTAAAGGGTCTGCACGGGAAGGAATATCCGACGTGGACAATACGGCAATTGTCAGAATATCAGTACTCCAGAATGAGATTTTCACTCTGCAATGGAGTGTGCGGTGATATGAAACTTCCTGGCAGATTAAAACTGTGTGCCGGACCGAGACTCGAACTCGGGACCTTTGCCTTTCGCAGGCAAGTGCTCTACCGACTGAGCTACCCAAGCACGACTCACGGCCCGTCCTCACAGCTTTACTTCTGCCAGTACCTGTTGTTTGCTAGTAGGTTTAATGTGGACAGAAGTGTGTAGCTGGCCTTTGAAGAGGATGAGATCAAAATCAAGGAAAATGGCAGAAAATTTGGAATAGGTCCATGTGAAATTTAATTGTAAGAATGTGTTTAGAAACACCAGTAATTTTAACAGGTCAGCTTCATCATGAGTCCATATGGCAAAGACGTCATCAATGTATCTAAACCAAACCAGGGGCTGAAGGCTTATGGATCCCAGGAAAGCCCCTTCCAAGTGACCCATGAAAAAGCTGGCTTGGAAAGGAGTCATCCTCAGTCCCATGGATGTAGCCCTGATCTGTTTGTATGTCTCCTCCTCAAAGGTGAAACAGCTGTTGCGAAGTATAAAGTTGATTAAGGTGAGCACGAAGGATGTCATATGTTCAGAATCAGGTGGGCACTGACTGAGGAAATGTTCAGCAGCAGACAGACCACCTACGTGAGAGACATTGGTAGAGAGGGAAGTGACATCAATGGCGGCAAGCAAAATGTTTGGTGGGAGTCGAATGGGCACAGATTTCAGACAATCCACGAAATTGTTGGTGTCTTTAATATAGGAGCAAAATCTTTGTACTATGGGTTGCAGGTGTTTATCAGATAAGGCAGGTATACATTTGGTGGGTGCTTTGAAGCCAGCAACTATAGGATGGACAGGATGATAGAATTTGTGAATCTGAGGAAGAAGGTAAAAGGTGAAGCTGTGTAGTCTGAGTTGGTTAAGAAGTTCTATGGATTGAGGTGTTAGTCCATGTGAGGAGCCTGAGGTTTTAATGAGGAACTGGAGGTCAGTTTGTTTTGTTTTAGGACGCAAAAACAACTAAAGTCATACGCACCCATGTCAGAACCTTAGAACACTAAAACGAAAAAGGAGTTAAAAGCGACTACATATTAAGCCCAATCAACAGAAGGAAAGGCAGTGAAAAACAAGGGCTTCCTCTTGGATAAAGGTCCTGAAAATACTTCGTACAGACAGCGGAGGTCCTGAACTAGAGATTAAATGTTCTTTGCTATATTGCTACGATAGATAAAATATAAAACGCGGTCAACAGCCCCCCACGTCATTTGCTGTAAGGGTAGATAACTCAAATGGTAAACATAAATTAGAATGTAAGTGGTTAAAAAAAGGGCATTCGGTCATGAAATGGTGAACTGCCAAAGGTTGATGACAATGAGCACAATGTGGTGGGGATGGGGGATCACCACTTAGCAAATGGCGATGGCTAAAATGACATTTCCCAATATGCAACCTAGTTAAAACGATCTCCTTGGGCCGAGAGGAGGCCGGCCAAACCGCTGGGAGTGGTTTAGTTCCTCAGAGCTTGTTCCCATGAAGGGAAAACCAGTGGTTACGGGATGGACTGTGTACGGCACACACAGTCTCTGAAGGCACCGAGAGGATCGGAGCAGATGACAATTGAAAAGCCTGTGTCGTCAGATGTACTGCATGGCCTGATACAGGGCGAAGAGCTCTGCTGCAAATACTGAGCAGTGTTCTGGAAGCAGGTACTGAAAATGGTTGGTGCCAATTATGAAGGCACACCTGACACCACAGTCAGTCCAAGACCCATCAGCATACACATAGGTAATATCACTAAGTTCTATGTGAAGGTCAAGAAACTTACAGCAATAGACTGAATCTGGAGTAATGTCCTTAGGAAGCAAATTAAGTCCAAGGGAACACAGGCCGCTGCACGAAGCCAAGGTGGTGAAGGGTTCACACCCATTGGGAAAGTAGCAGGTACCATGAAGCCGGAGCAATAGCTGAACACGAACTCCAAGAGGCAACATAGAAGAGGAATGTGCCCCATACTGGCAGTCAAAGGAGCCATCGAAGGAGGCATAGGATGGGTGGCCAGGCATGGCAGACAGACGGTACATGTATCTGCTGAGGAGGCCATCACATCGGTATGACAGCGGTAATTCAGCAGTTTCTGCACAGAGACTCTCATCCAGGCTATTGAAAAAGGTGCCAGTGGCCAAATGGATGGCACAATGGTGGACAGATATGCAGATGCACAAATGAAACACACAGTCTAGTTTCGAACGGACAAGGGATTGGCATGAAGGGAGGAGGGTGGTTCGATCCGCTCCCCAGGAAGTACCGCTGAGGACATGTAGAACACTGGGGACTGGGTACAGCTGGTGACCAGGGAAGATATGTGGGAAGACCAAGAAAGTTTCCTATCAAGCATAATCCCCAGGACATTCGTAGTTTCAGCAAACTGAAGAGCAACAGGCCCAAGACAGTGGAAGAAACCCATTGTGCTGCTAGAAATTCATACAAACAGTTTAGTCAGTGGAAGAACAAGAGCCACTGTCGATGCTCCATGAGTGAAGATGATCGACACATTGCTGAAGATGCCTCTCAATGAAACAAGTCCATGGAGAACTGCAATAGATGGCAAAATCGTTAACCAAAAGGGAGCTGCAGATGCCCAGCCTTTATGGGGTTAATGGCGATATCAAAGAGGACTATGCCGAGGACAGTGGCCTGAGGCACCCTGTTTCCCTGGATAAACTTGTCCGACAAGGCGGAACCCACATGTACTTTAGAAACTACCTTTTAAAAATTCCTGAAGGAAACAGAGCAGACAGCCTCAGAAGCTCCACGTGTGGAGTACAGAGGATACCAGTCCTCCAGCAGGTGTCACAGGCATCCTCCAAACCAAAAAACATGGCCACAGTCTGGTAGTTCCACAGAAAACTGTTCATGACATGGGTTGACAAAGTGACGAGATGGTCAACTGCAGAACAGCACACATTGAGCAGTGGTTAGTTGATTGCGACACTTGAGCCACCATTCCAGCCAAGCATGAATCATACGTTCCATTACCTTACAAACACAGCAGAGAGAAATGGTGTGGTAGCTAGAAGGAAGGTGTTTGTCTTTACCAAGATTAGGTATTGGTATGACAGTGGCTTCATGCCAGCATCTGGGTAATGTGCCATCCTCCAAGATGCGATTGTACATACGAATAAGAACATGCTTGCCTGCAAGAAAATTGTGCTGTAACATCTAAATGTGAACATTGCCCAGCCCTGGGGCGGAAGATCAGGACGACATGACAGCACGATCTAGCTCTGGCATAGCAAAGGCGGCATTGTAGCTTCCACAATTCTGAGAGGAGAAGGGTATCATCCGAGCCTCCTCCACTCATTTCCAATGGAGAAAGGTAGGATGATAGTGGGTGGAGCTTAAAATCTCCGCAAAATAGCGAGACAAGGTGTTGAAGATAGCAGTAGGGTCCACAACAATATCATCTGCTATGGTCAGGCCGGAAAGTGGGGAAGCGACCATGGTCCCAGAGAGCCGTCGGAGGTTGGCCCACATGACAGAAGATGGAGCGGAACTGTTGAAAGAACTAGTAAATGAAATCGAGCTACCTTTTCTGCTATCCCGAAGAATGCGAGGACATGGCGCACGCAACTGTTTATAACAAATGCAGTACACCATCATAGGACGACAGTGAAAAATGTGAAGAGCGCATCTCTGCATGTGAATTGCCTCACAGCATGCCTCACTGCACCAAGGGACCAGGACACAGCATGGTAAAGGTGAAGTGCAAGGAACGGAATGTTCAGCGTTGGTAAAGATTATGTTTGTGAGGTACTCTGGCCATCACAACTGGGGAAAGGTTCATGGAAGGTCACCATGCAGTAGTAAAGCCTCCAGTTGACTTTAGAAAGCTGCCAACTGGGTTTACACATAGGAGGGGTAGGAGTCAGCTAATGGATAGCACATAAGGAATGGTCACTGAAGTACATGTCAGAGAGAACAGGCTACTCGAGATGATGGGCAAGATGGGAAGTGGACAACGAGAGGTCTAAATGGTAATAGGTGTGTGTGAAGTCTGAAAGTGACATGGGTGCTTCAGTGTTAAGGCAGATGAGGTTGAGTTGATTGAGATGGTCAGCAAAGAAGGCTCCTCTCTGACAGGTTCTAGGAGAGCCCCAAAGGGGATAGTGCACATTAAAAGTCACTGAGCAGCAAAAAGGGATGAGGGAGTTGCACACCAAGCTGGAGAAAGTCTGCCTTGGCAATACCGAGTGACGGAGGGATGTAGATGGCACAAAGGGAAAGGGTGAAGCGAGGAAAAAAAAATGTGGACCGCAACAGCTTGCAGCCGTGTGTTCAGCGAGATGGTTTGAGTATGAATCTCATTCTGGATGAGCAGTATGACTCCCCTGTGAGATGGAATGTCGTCCTCAGGGGAAGGTCAAAGTAGACCGGAAAGAAATGCAAGAGATCGAAGTGGTCATGAGGACGCAATTTGTTTCCTGGAGGCAGAAAAGTGGACACAGATTCCAAGATCAGCCGTAATTCCTCCTTGTTGAATCTAATGCCCTAAATGTTCCACTGGAGGAGAATCATGATGGGGAAAGGGGAGAAGGGAAAAAAATAAGGGCTTTCATCTCAGCAGCTGCCAAGTGCCAACTTTCTAAGACTCACTGCTACAGGGTGCACAGACTAGGGATTCTGCTCCATAATATCTACAAAGATGTTGGCATTCTCCCTCGATAGGTCTGTGGATTCCAGAACAGAAAAATGATTAGCACTGCACACTGGCAAAAATGGAGGTTAGTCAGGTGACAGTATGACATGCACACACCATTGATGAAGATCTCAGAATTAGTGAAGGTGAAGACCTTTATCCTTTGTTTGATTTCTTGGAGCCTTTGCGGTTGGCAGATGAAGACTCAGATGTTTGTTGGCTGGAGGGACATAAAAAGTCTTCAGGGGAGTATTCCTTCTGCCTTTTCCTGCTTGCAGGTGTGTAACAGGTGATTTCACTGCCATAGGCAAAAATTTGGTAGCTTGTTGTTCAGCTGGAGGTGAAGGAGATGAGAATACTACCATAACACTGGGTGATTTTACAAGAGTGGTGCTGAATTTGAGGTCACAAGTCTGCATGGCCATGTCCTTTGTGGAGCCAAGTGTGGCAAGAACAGTACTGTACGTGTCAGATGATAAAATGCAGGGCTCTTGACCCACCAATAACTTGAGAGTGACAGGATAAGGCATTTTTTCCTTCACCCAGCTCTCCTGAACAGACCACTTTTCGAGATACAAGGGACATTCTCGGGATGAGGCTGCATGGTTACCAATGAAACTGATACAGCAGAAAGGAGGAGGCAAACAATCGCCCTCGTGAGCATCCCTACCACAAGTAACACATTTGGCCAGGTTTCTACACAACATTCAAGTGTGAGTGTAACTGACACTGGCAGCAGCGCATCAGGTTCAGAATGTACGGTCAGACTATGATGACTTTTTGGCGTACTTTGAAGCACTACTTCATCAAACGCGAGAAAAAGTGTGTGTAGGCACTGATGCACTGCAGTGATGCCCCGATCAGAGAAGTAAGTTTTGATTTCTCCCTCAGTTAAACCATCTAGCAGCCAAGTGTAAATACCACCACACAAAGAATTTAGTGTTCGATGGGTCCTGACACTAACAGGACAACTGTGGAGGAATGAAGTTGCAAGCAGTTGTTGGGTTTTAAAATCACAATTGGTACCCACAAGCAAAGCAACTCCTGACAGAGGGACCAACTGGCAATTTGCTAGTAGTTGCTATTACTGAGGTCCCTGGCTTGCATGCAAGAACTGTACAGCCTTGTCACAGGGCCAATGTCCATTATAACATAATACAAGTGCCTGAGGAGAAATTCTCTGCACTTAGTATCTCCACGGTTGTGAGCATTCCTCAAGGTTGTGAATATTCGTAAGACTTATGACTTGATCCCATAGTCCTGTGTAAATGAAGCCATCTCAACAATGACCAAAAATTTGCGAAGACTTGCAAACTCTTACTATACTTGTATATGTAAGTAGTTTTATTAGAGATTTGTTTACCAATGACAGCATGCACGTCAACGCACTGATCTTGCCCTATAATGAAACATACTAACTAGGAATAGTTGAAATAAATTAGAAAATCAATTACGTACATAAAACAAAGCACAAAATTAGATCTGGTGTTACAGTCTTTAAAACTGAGGGCCAACCTTTCTCTTTTATGAAAATGAAGATTATATTCATGTATGTTAGTGGTAATTAGTTAAAACTGGGAAAGAGACAACAAATTTAAAGAGGCAGATAGCAAAACAAGGGCGGAAGTAAAAATATCCCAGCTTGCTTCCTCACACACTGAGCATCACATCTGCTCAGGGGTGGAAAGACTTAATGCCTGACTGCAATCTGAAGTCTTCACCCTGCAGGAAACAAAGAAAAAGATGAGGAGTGGTTATTTTTGTTCTGAACTGTCAAGTGCAGATCAACTGCAATACCCGATTCTTGTTTCAAGCAATGTTATGAAATGTTTGCCATTGAAATTTATGTAATTAATTCTACTCTTTCAATTGTAGCAATATATAGGGCACCTTTAGGGAATGTTGGCCCCTCTAAGAAGCAGTTCAGTTCACTTTTACTGCACCTAATTAGCTGTGAAAGAGAAACTGTCGTTTTTCCCAGAGTAACTTCAGATTCAAGTGCTCTAACTGCAAAAAATTTTTTATAGACCAAGAGAAATTGAGCAGTATCATCATTAGTTAAATTACTGAATGGTCTCTCTGTTCATGATGGTCAATTACTAACAGGAAAATTTACCAGAATAAACCTGAGCCCCCGATGGAAGATAATAGCACCTATAAGTGATTAAACAATTAAGACCTTTAAATCATGTCTCCAAAATGTAAATAAATAATAATGAGCAAATAGGGAACATCATGATGGATACAGGGATTAGTGACAATAAGGTGGTTGTAGCAAGGGTTAATACCTCAACATCCAAACCTACTAAAAATAATTGCAAAATGCATCTAAAAAAATGAGGGTAGGTAAAAATTCACTTGATGCCTTCCTAAGAGGCAGCCTCAAGTTCTTCCAATTTGACAATGTAAGTGTAGACAAGATGTGGTTTAAATTCAAAGGAATAGTATTAATGGCAATTGAGAAATATATATCGAATAAATTGCTAAGAGATGGTACTGATCTGCCACGGTACACAAAACAGGTCAGAACACTGTTGCAGAAGCAACAAAAAAACATGTCAAATTTAAAAGAACACAAAACCTCCAAGACTTGCAAAGTTTTACAGAAGCTTGAAATTTAGTGTGAACTTCAATGCAACCTGCTTCAACTAGTTTCCACAACGAAACCTTGTTTCAAAATCTGGCAGAAAATCCAAAGAGAGTCTGGTCATATGTAAAGTACACCAGTGGAAAGACACAATCAATACTTCTGCTGCATGATAACAATTATGTTGTTATAGGTGACAGTGCCACTAAAACAGTTACTAACCACATTTTTTCTGTAATTCCTTCACAAAAGAACACTAAGTAAATATTCCAGAATTTGAATCAAGAATAACTGCTACCATGAATAACTTAGAAGTAGGTATCCTCATTGTAGTGAAGCAGATTAAATCACTTAGGCAAGGTCTCCAGTCCAGATTGCATACCAGTCAGGCTCCTTTCAGAATATGTTGATACAATAGCTCCATATTTAGCAATCATATACAACAGCTAGTTAGTCAAAAGATCCATACCCAAAAATTGGAAAGTAAAACCAATACCCAAGAAATGGAAATGTCGTGTGGCTAAGGCCTCCCGTCGGGTAGACCATTCGCCTGGTGCAGGTCTTTCAATTTGACGCCACTTCGGCGACCGGCGCGTCGATGGGGATGAAATGATGATGATTACGACAACACAACACTCATTCCCTGACCGGAGAAAATCTCCGACCCAGCCAGGAATCGAACCCAGGCCCTTAGGATTGACAGTCTGTCACGCTGACCACTCAGGTACCGGGGCGGACACCAATACTCAAGAAAGGAAATAGGAGTAATCTTCTGAATTACAGACCAATATTGCTACTCTCAATTTGTGGTAAGATTTTGGAACATATACTGTTTTCGGACTGTGTGAGTTCCCTCAAAGAAAACAATTTATTGACAAACCGCTGACACGGATTCAAAAAATATCATTCTTGTGAAACACGGCTAGCTCTTTTTTCTCTGAAAGTAATGAATGCTACCAACAGGTGATGTCAAACTAATTAAGTATTTATAGATTTCCAGAGTGCTTTTGATACCATTCCTCACAAGCGACTTCCAATCAGATTGTCTGCCTATGGATTATCACCTGGGTTGTGTGACTGGAGTCATGATTTCCTGTCAGAGAGGTCACAGTTCAAAATAACTGACCAAAAGTCATCAAGAAAAACAGAAGTAATATCTGATGTTTCCAAGAGAGTACTATAGGCCCTCTGTGTTCCTGATCTACATAAAGAAATTAGGAGAAATTGAGTAGCCTTCTTAGATTGCTTGAAGATGATGCTGTCATCTACTATCTTCATGTCATCAGATGATCAAAACAAATTGCAGAACTATTTAGACAAGATATCTGTATGGTTCAAAAAGTGGTAGTTGACTCTAAATCATGAAAAATAAGAAGTCATCCAAAATTGACCCCAAAAACCTTAACCTAAAATACACCCATGACAATATGACCCCCAAAATTTTAAACTTAAGCAAATTTTTCACTTCACATATACCACTTTAGTTCACCACCAAACTCACTAACAGCAGTTGCTGTTTGCATGCTCTACACCTTCACTATGCCAGAAAAACCTTTAAATATACTTATCACTTCCATTCAACAACTCATTAAGTTACTGCTACCCACAACCATCTGTTGCCACCATTAATTAATCATAAAAACATGTATCTCATTATTCTCATTACCATCTGCAATATTATCAGTATTGTCAACCTCACTTACATTACTCTCTTCACTATCTAAGTAAAAAGTTCTCTTACCATACACATCTGTTTTTTGCCCTGCAAATATTCATTATTGTAACTCAATTACTGATCACCATCAATAAATAAATTTGCCTGCACAGCTTATTCACTCATATAACTAGCAATATAATTTCTCTTCATTGACATTCAATGTGTCATTCCCAGCTTCCACCCATAAAGCAGTATCTGCACAGCAGAAACACTTTCACTTAAAATACCGAACACAGGAACCATTGCTTGCTCACAATACCTTTCAACCATATTAATCACAGGCCATATTGCCTGCATTCAAGTAACTTCAATAATTGCAGCATATACCTCCATGTATATCTCTGCCCATAAACATCTACCACAGGCTGGATTGCCCACACACAAATAACTTCATCCTCATAACTATAGCACATACCCCATCTACAAAATAACTTCAGACATATTTCACCTAAATCAGTTTACTAATGTTGCCATTCACACAACTTTTATATCATAGCCCACATTCTTCTCTCAAGTACCACAGATGAAGTCTAATTCTGACCTACAACTGCAATCTAATGATACCAAATCCACATTTTCTCTTCAACAATTACAATTAGAATCTAAATATTATCTTCATCAAATAACCCCCCACATAAAATTCTTATCCCTCATTATCTCCCTGCAAAATATTCCACAACCGTCTTCTAACCAAACTGCATGCCTATAGAAAGTAAAATCTAGAGTTCCCCAACAAAGTGTTATGGGCCCCTCTATTGTTCCTTATCTATATTAACGACATAGGAGACAATCTGAGTAGCCCTATTAGATTGTTTGCAGATGATGTTGTCATTTACCATCTTGTAGTAAAGTTGTCAGATGACCAAAACTAATTGAAAAATGATTTAGATAAAATATCTGTATGGTGTGAAAAGTGGCAATTGACCCTGAATAAAGAAAAGTGTGAAATTATTCACATGAGTACTAAAAGAAATATGCTAAATTTTGATTATGCGATAAGTCACTCAAATCTTAAGACTGTAAATTCAACTAAATACTTAAGGATTACAATTACAAATAACCTAAATTGGAACAACACACAGATAATGTTGTGGGTAGCGCAAACCAAAGACTGATTCATTGGCAGGACACTTGGGGAAGGTGGGAAAGGTCTACTAACAAGTATTTGTATGTGCTTGTCTGCCCTGTTCTGGAGTATTGCTGTGCAGTGTGGAATCCACATCAGGTGGGACTGACAGATGACATCGAAAAAGTTCAAAGAAGGGTGGCTCACTTTGTACTATTGTGAAACAGGGGAGATAGTGCCACACACATGATATGTGCATTGGAGTGGCAATCACTAAAACAAAGGCGTTTTTCGTTGCGACGGGATCTTCTCATGAAATTTCAATCACCAGTTTTCTCCTTCGATTGCGAAAACATTCTGTTGGCACTCACCTACAGAGGGAGAAATGATCTTCATGATAAAATAAGAGAAATCAGGGCTCTCACAGAAAAATTTAAGTGCTTTTTTTTTTTTTCCACACACTGTTCGAGAGAGGAATGGTAGAGAGACAGCTTGAAGGTGGTTCACTGAACCCTCTGCCAAGCACTTTGAGAATAGCAGAGGAATCATCTAGACATAAATGTACGTGTGTACTTACTTCTTCCTATCATCAGGCTGCCTATAACTATTCCATCTCTTGGTCCTATTTCTTTCCTTACTTAGTGTCCAATCCCATTTGCGACAAAGTTCAGTTTTCCAAATTCTGTCCCAGCTGTTCCCCTTTACTCATTTCAAACTTACATGACCTTTTCAGATGTGCAAATTTTCTCAATTCTTCCTGCCAAAAGCCCCTTATTGTGAATCTTTCTGCCCCATCCACAGGTCATTTTTAAATCAGATTTCTTTAGGTTGCCTCCACATCCTGTTCACAAAAATTTGCCTAAACATTATGTAAGACAAAAATTGATGTGAATTTTTATTGTTCCAGGTATGATCATAACCAGTGTAAGGATTTTTAGGTGCAAATTTCTGATGAAACAAGGATGGGAAAAGATTTTTAAATAAGGTAAAAAAAAGGGGCAAAAGGTGCTGGTTTATTCAACTAATTAAACAATCTCTCTTTCTTCTCTTCTAGTTTACTGAATTAAAAACAAGTACATCAAATTATCACTCATCAAAAGAAGGGAAAAAAAACAAAGCATTGTACATAAGACATTAAGCATCTCTACATTTTTAAAGGTAAGTCTGTTTCTATTATTCGACTGAGTGTCTTTGTAGATATTAAAGATTCTTTCAACATCCACAGAAACCAATGAGGCAAACCTTGCATTCAGTAGGAATAGCAACTCCTCAGATGTAGCGAATTCCTCAATGTCTAGATTTTTCTGAAGGCTAGGCTTAAGTTTGTCTTTGGCAAAGGCATCTAACTGCTCCCTCATGGAATTAAAATATCCCTTGTTTTTCCTTTTCCAGCCCTTGTTCTTGCAATAGTTTAATAACTGCAGTCAGGTACTTGTAACTATGGAAACAACGTACTTCTCTCTGCAAATTATATACTTTCTCCAGTAACAGAAGTTGCTGTGCCTTCAAAATTGCACCTGCATAGGCTGGATCCAAAGAAAGCACAAACACTCTAATTTTGTCAAAATTCTCACACAATATAGCAGCACATTCATCCAAGATCCCCTACGAGTAATGACCAGGAAATTTGTAAGGGGCAGGCCAGTGGTTTCCCTGTAGGTAACAACACAACTCTTGAGTTTTCAGTAGAATCTTGTTCAGGGCAGAGATGAACTGCTTTGCAATGTCATATTCGCTATGGATTCACAAATCCTGTGAAGGGTATGAACCAAGCATGCCACATGCTTCAACTTAGGAATTAAAGGTTTCAATTGGTTACCAGCTGAAACCATGTGGGGAGGCTTGTCCATAACCACAAGAAGTAGTTTTTCGAACTCGATACCAGAAGGCCAGCGTTTCTGGTAGAAGTCCATAACTGATTGCATTACTGTACTGGAATTAGCTTTCTGCAGCTAAAAATTTTACAATATGGGCTTAACCTTCTCCCCTGCTAAAGGAAAAACTAAAATGTTCAAAACATATTGTCCCACTGTATTATGGCTTCACCCAAAATAATTCCCACATCGCAATCAGACATTTTCTCCTTTATTTTTGTATGGTTTCTTCATAAACAGGCTCCATGTAGTTTTTCTCAAAGTACTCTCATGGGGCACTGACATCTTTGTGTATTTTTCAAGAAAGCCCTTAAAGGCTGGATGGTTCACTTGAGTGGAAGTCCTGCTTGTGTTTGAGCTACACACAAATCAATGTTAAATTCCTTCAAATTTTTACTTTTAGAGGAATTCTGTTGAAACACATTTTGTAATCGAAGTTGCCTTGATTTGTTTGCTTGAAGTATTATTCATTTGATGCTTATAGCTGGAAATATATTGTTCGATGTGATCTCACTAGTGTTTTTCACCTAACAAAATTCCTGAATCCAAATAGTACATCGCATATCAGTTCCATCACAGTTTAAGAAATCTTGTTTGAATTCCTCAGCCAGAACAATAAATCGGGCACTGGACATCTCTCTGGAAAAATGCCTTGAGTTAGAGATGCATTTCATATTTCAGGTAAGATTGGCTTACAATGTGGGAACACATTTTTAGCACTATATTGGAAACACCATCAAAACCGGATAAGCTTTTCTTTTTGAGAGAATGTAAAATTTTCGTAATTTCAGGAGGAGAGCTTTGTGACACATTCAACTGACTGCATTTTATGAAAGTTACACTTTCAACATAGTGCTGTTATTTTGCTCTTGGACTGTTTGCTCCTATACTTTCCACTGTATTTAAGAAATGATTCTTAAATGCATTGGCTACCTGTGACTCACCATTTATAGCCTTTCCATTCAGTTCAATAGTGATGATGTTTCGTCTCTCGTTGGTTATCCTGGTTCTCACTTCACTACATTCCATATAGCCTAAGTCTGTTGCTGGAATCAATGATTTCTGAGAACTGCTTATTCCTTTTTTTTTTTGTTTTTTTTTTTGTTTTTTTTTTTTTTTTAGTAACCTTCCTAGTAATTTTGAATAGATTTTGTAGTGTGCAACTAATGCAGGGTCTCTGCTTGTTCTTGCCTACAGATACATTTCCCTTTACCTTTCACAAGAGTCTTTAATCCCCTAGTGGTCCATGGTTTTTTTACATAGCAGTTTAGTGTCCTTTCTGATTAGCTTATGCGGAAAGCTATTTTCAATTAATGATAAATTCATATCATGGACTAGATTAAATTTTATGTTAGCATTTGTTTCACTATAAATTTCATCTCAAGTGATCTTTTGTAAATACTTTCTTGCTTCAAGCTTCACCAAGGAAAACATTATCAATTTTGAGTCCTACTGTTTCTATCCACCCGTGATGAAAAGTTAATTACTGAGACCAAATTGTAGCATGCAAATAAGGTTCCCAGATCATTTTTCCTATCAGAGTCATTTAAAAAAGCTACAATGTAGTCACCACATTATTAACAGCTTGCTGCTAACAGATAGCACAGTAAGAAATCCATACTCCTCACAAACCTTTCAAAATTTCCCAGTGGGGATCTACATACTGCCACCAATTAAAAGTGCACTATTTTTCAGTATTAATTCAAAAGCACACACTTCTATGTGCTGATCACTACAAAATCTACTTGTCTGAATATTCTGGCACATGTGTTCTGGCTTAATGAATGTAGTAACTACTCCTTTTCCATATTAGTTCTGCATCAGTAAGCTGCTTTTATATGTAAGTTATGGAAAATGTTATGGAAAAGGGGCAGTTGTACTCTTTATCAGTGATGGATCATAAGTTCCAATTGCCCTTCCCAGCAGCAACTCTGTGGTGCTGGAAAGCTGGATCCTGACTGGCGGGGGCAGTAACAGTTGCAAAATAGGCTGCCACATCCTAGGCAAAGTCTCATGGGCTGGTTTAGAGAGTGCCATTCCTCAGTACAGCAGCCACTGGACACCTCCATCCTGTCCCAGAAATCATCCTGATACCTCCCACACAATGGTACTGTTTGTGGAATGGTTAAGAGTAGTAGAGAACTGTTGCCAAGATCTCTTCTTGCTCTCACAAATAATATGGTGACATTAAGCCCTCACCACTGGAAAGGTGGGGAGGCTCTCTGCAGTTGTTTGGCACTGGAACCTTCGCAGAGCCATCCGTGCAGTCCCAATTACAGAATGGCAGTCATCCTCCAATGGGGGACAGGAGACCTTTTCAGTTGTCCACAAAACTGTGGAATGGATGTGGTGGATCATTTGAGTAATTTTGATCCACCCATTCCTGGACACTGACACAGTGTTCAAACTCAGCAAGGCAGCTGTTAAGTTTCCAGTTCGCTCTACTGAGTGCCCATCATGGCAGTTTTATATTGGGAAATAATATGCATGGCAGGCGAATCCAGACAGGTAAGGATTACTGCTGTGCAAGTCACTGACCACTCCCCACTGAGTAGTGTGTGCAAGGGAGCATGAAGAAAATGGGCACTCCTCCATTAGCTCTCTCTTCACTAAGGTCGTCCTTTTTGTGGAGAACACATCCACACAGCACAAGCGTGTCAGAAGATTTGAAGAGACTCCTGAAGACATGTACACAGTGGCTGAACCTGAGTCGGTACACAACCATACAAGTCCTGAACCCCAGTAAGTTCCACTTAAGCGGAGCCGGAATGATCCATCTCCATCATGTTGAAACGAAATGATCATATGGCACTGTTGGCCGGGAGGCCCCATGCGGGGCAGTTCGGCCACCGTATCACAAGTTCTTTTTAGTTGATGCCACTTTGGCGACTTGCTTTTGTCAATGATGATGAAATGGTGATGAAGGACACACAACACCCAATCATCTCGAGGCAGAGAAAATCCCTGACCCTGCCGGGAATGGAACCCGGGACCCCGCACGTGGGAAGCGAGAACGCTACCGCAAGACCACGAGCGGCAGACTCCTCCATGTTAATTTTAGCAAATAGAAGGAACATTTTTTCTAAAACCATTGAACATATTACTCTGAAATTTGGACTACATTTTCAGTGAATATTTCTCTACAAATTTATAATGCCATGTTATGAAATATTTATTGGTTTTTGTTTTACAATTTTTTTAAACAGATGCTTTTTATCTCTAAAATTTTGCACTTTTTCTTCTATAACTCTTGAATTATACAATATTTTTTTTTACAATTTGTAATAAAAACGAAGGAAAACAAGTAAACAATATTGTGTATAAATTTAATTGATATACTGTTAGCAGTTTTTGAGAAAATGTTCCTCAAAGATGAAAATTTTAAAGTTACGGGAAATGGCTTCCAAAGTTTTTTAATACATTTCCGTCCCATATGATGGATTATCAGCATTCTCTTCTTTTCCCAGTGTTAGTTTCCTTTTCACTGGTCTTCTCTTTCCTTTTGCTGCATGTTGTAGGCTTTTGTCTCTTCTTCCTGCACCGCTTACTCTTTCTTCATCAATTAGGCGCACTGTGGAAATGGTGTTGTGTCCTAGTTGGAAACCTAAACGTTTCAGCACATCACATTTGATAATGTTTCCTTCATTGTATGTTGCCATTGCATCATACACTCCAAAATGCAATGTTTTTATCTGTACAAACACTCTTTTGGGAATCCTAAGCCAAATTAAATTATTTACACTTTCATTTCAATTTTGGATTTTCCCATGTAAACACTGCTCTAATAAACTTGGCTGTGATAAATCTCTGAATATGGGCTTGATTACATCAATTACAGCATTTGGCAAACTGTTTTTATGGGCATATTCCTTTCCTGATTGGTACTTACACCATGAGTCAACACCTGTAGGGCATAGTGCACGTTGTGGGTGCTTATTTGTTGATGCAGTATGAAAAAATAAAGCCCATACTGCTCTCCTCATATGCTCAATGCTTCTTATATTTTGCCTAATTGCATACCCATAATACCTCTGCAATCTATCAATTGCTTCACCTGTCAATCTTCCTCTTCCTCCAAGGGTCTTACCATCACTAAGCTTCTGGGATACTAATGTCTGCTTTAGTTTGCGCATGCGCGCCCCCATGCGCTTCTGCATATGTCCAATGCACTCCTGTTTTTTAATGTGAATTTCATTGCCACAAGGTTTGAGTTCCTCTACAACTTTATATCCCTTAGAATCACCATCTCCTAGATAGTTAGTGTATCATACAATATACCACTCCTGTGATCTGGAAAAAAATTGCTTTCAGTCCCTCTACTTCCATCGCTCCACTCGTGGCATGAAAATTCCCTTCACAACTTTCACTATATTTGTCCTTGGTATTGCCCTTACATCTGCAATGTTTTGAGAGAATAGCAACATCAATTACTTTGCAACTGTCTCCACTGGTAGCAGTCACAACTCCATTTAGAGACTTATGACCTCTACATTGCCATGATCCATCTAAAGCAACAGTTAAATCTCTACAATTCTCATTATCTGTCACAGCTTCTTCAGCTGCTTTCTTCATTGTTGCTTGAGCAATATCTTCAGCAGAAGATCCCACCAATTCATTTTTAAATCCAAACTTGGTTGGTGGTTTTGGCAAGTTCATAATTCCACATAAGACTGTCCCTGCAGCATTGCCCTTGCCAATGCAACACAAGCCATACACTAGCCTAACATTTATATCATACACCTTCTTTCCACTATTACCACTACGAGGAATACAGCCAGAATTAGAAAATGAAACTTCTGCAGCACATTTGTTACACTTCAAAAACATTTCACATGCCAAACCAATGTGTGAAGTTATTTTCAATTCCAGTTCTCTTTCTTTGCACACTTGGCACAATACATTATGTTTCAAAATGTCAGAGAGCAAGGATATGTTAATTATTTCATTCACATAATTACTGTCACTCTCATAGTTTTCAAATTTTTCTTTGCTGCCACAAAGTTTCTTGCTGCAAGAAGTTCTATTACAATCATTTGGAGTAGTCGGTGAAGCAGTCTGAGCAGCATCTCCCTTCAAAACCACAAAAGATTTCTTCTTCCATTCATTGTGCCTTTTCTTAAACATTCAGTTGCTGAAACAGGGCATACTGATATCCACAAACCAAACACGTAAAACAGGTACGAGCAACATTCGTCAAATATGCAAAATTGAACAGCTAAACAACACAGAGCAAATTCCACAAGTCAACACACACGGTATAGTGTTTATGTTTACCGTTATGAACAGTCACTTGTCACAGAGATAAAGCCATACAACGTTGGAAAACAAAACACTGTCTAATTCTGCAAAGATACCCTGCTTGCAGCCAGCGAGCGGTGCCGTCAGAGGTGACACACCAAGTCGCTGCAACCGTTTGTGCAGCGCGTTAACTTTGCAGCAATAAAAAACACTTAGAATTCACTTAGAAGGGTGAAACTTTATTTGTTTTATTCAGAAAACCCCAAATAATTTTACAATGAAAAACCAAAAACATTAATTTTGTCATTTTCATCGTTCCGGCTCCCCTTAAGTGTGTAAGTGATTTGAATGGTGAGGGTTCCTTCTGTCTTTCCCCGGCATTCCGCCATGGTGGGGAAACTACAGGTGAGGAGGGGGGCATCACTTTAAGGACTCACTGGCACCCTAAGGCAAAAGTCAACATCAGTACCAGCAATTTTATGGTCTTCATCAGATAGAACCATCAGATAGAATACGCATGGTCCGATGGTTCCAGAGTAGACTGTTTTGGCCTTCTGGTCTTCGTCCCCAGCTTGGACTTTGAGGACAACGGCAAGACTGATGTAACAGGAACACACTGCTACATCTCTTCCAGTATCTGCTGCAAGGGTTTTCTATCCTGGCCAACATTACTTTCAACAACTAATAATGTTTCAGCGATAGGAATGCTGGGCTGCAGTACCAGCATCGCAGGCTGGCAGCAGGTAGCAGGTAGATTTGCCCTGCTCAACCATTATAGTCTGAGTGCTAACACTGATCTTCTGGACAGGCTGCTTCAACACAAAAGCAAAAGACTTCACAGGACTTAGTGGCTGAGTGACCTTAAATTCCTTCTTCATGTCACAGTATGAGACATGTTGGGTGACATTTCTTAAATCCCTACTATAAACTGGAATGGCCTGGGAGCAACTAACACACATGGGTGGGGCAGTGTATTGAATACCCAGTTTGTGGCTGTGGCACCAAATATTCCACATGTAGCCCGACCACTACAACCCTTAGTGATGAGACTGAAGCACTGACACTCGAAACAGCACACTGGATCGGGAATATAAGGTCTAACCCTAAGGTGGAGAAAGCCTGTTCCAAAATACTAGGAAACTTTGGCAGACTGAATGTTAGGATAAAAGATGCTGACTTCTGAAGCTCACCATCACGCCTTTTCATAACATTATGGACTTCAGTTACCTGTCCAATTCCCAATTCGTCTTGCAGTTCGTTTCTACCCGTATTCATAATGTCCCGGCATGTTACAATTCCTTTAACACTATTTAACTCTGTGTACAGCTCACTGTTGGGATATTTGCCAAGCAGCTTGACAGTCAACAGCTTGTTTACTTGGGGAGCCGTTACAGTCCTGAGCAGGAGAGTAGTGTTGTCCAGCCTCTTGATAGATTTGAGTTGCCCTGCAAGTACCTCCAAAGCTTTATAGATATAGAAGGGTGACCTTCTTCTTCTTCTTCTTCTTTTTTTTTTTTTTTTTTTCCCCCCCCCCCCCCCCCCAAAATAACTATACACATGTCTCATCACAACAAAGACATTATCTTCCTAAGAATGTGGGTCATTACTGTTAATGCTTTAATGACATTTAGAAATAGCGCAGGTGAACTAACCACATGAGGCCTGTTAGGAGTTTGGATGTTAATACTGCCCAACAATTCACCCAAACTGCTGAGGAGCAGAAATGTCAGATCTAGGCTTCATGGAGTTTCTATAAGCAGCTAGGGAAGGAAGTCCACCCAGACAAAGTCCACTTCCCTGAGTAAGCCATATACCACTGAGGTGCGGCAGGTTCCCTCAAAGGTTGCCTGCTAATAACTGTCCCTCTTCAACAGCCACACATCTCACCAGTATGTAGTACATCTTGAGACTGAGAGGTTTTTCTCTTGTGATCTGGGTGGTTCAGCCAAGGTCCCCAGTCCTTATGACACACAATGTACCACTGTTAGCAGTGCCAGTTGTGGTGACAGTTTGAGTGGCGCGGCCTACTGCCTGACGAATTTGTAGCAGTTCTGAAGCAAATGCCATGAAGTGTTTCCTTCTGTTTAGAAACAAGTTGAACTCGTGAGGCCTTAAGTCAGGGGAGTGCAGTAAGTGGTATAGCACTTAGCAGCCCCATCAGTCAAACAAATCAGTAACAGCTTGCACTGTACATGCTTGAGCATTGTCCTGCAAAATGATGGTCAGGTCCTGCAGAAAGTGTCATCACTTCTGTATCTAAGCTGGTCGTAGGTTGTGTTCCACAAATGAACAGCATAGAGACAGAAGTGATGACTTTCTGCAGGACCTGACAATCATTTTGCAGGACAATGCTCGAGCCAGTACAGTGCAAGCTGTTACCGATTTGTTTGACTGATGGGGCTGCTGAGTGCTATACCACCTACTGCACTCCCCTGACTTGAGCCACTGTAATTTCAACTCTATTTCTAAACTGAAGGAAACACTTCATGGCATTCTCTTCAGAACTACCGCAAATTCGTCGGGCAATAGACCGCGCCGCTCGAACTGTCAACACAATTGGCACTGCTAAGAGTATCCTACGAATTCCACATTGCTGGCAACGGGTTATACACAATGCTGGTGACTACTTTGAAACACGTATCTATTTTGTATGAGCTGTAAATAAATAGTTGCCACTATTAAATTTACAACCCTCGTATATAGATTTTATGCTTTTTTTTCCGTAGGGTGTTGCAATTTTCATAAGCTGGAGACTATAAACACAACCCTACTTCAACAAACACACAAAATGTCATCCTGTGCCTCAATAATAATGTTATCCTGTAATATTCTTAGTTATAGGAGG
Organism: Schistocerca serialis cubense; assembly: GCF_023864345.2. NCBI lineage: Eukaryota > Metazoa > Arthropoda > Insecta > Orthoptera > Acrididae > Schistocerca > Schistocerca serialis. The sequence goes on from NC_064640.1 coordinate 202,408,386, forward strand.
GAGCAACAGCCAGTTAAAAGCAATTTGCACCAGTTGTAGCATTACATAAAGCATTGTTAACAAATGTGTGTAACAAAGTTCCAGCTTGGCCACAAGCAAGAACACCCCTGATAAAACTCTTGGATCATTATATATTATACTCTAACACAGCATACTTCTTCAAATTGTTATTTTTAAGACATGAAAGAAAACATCAAAACATTTTTGTGTCAAGGCATCAACCTTTTGTCCACCATATGATGCAAACAAATTAGTAAAAACACAGATGATGAGACTTACCGAACGAAAGTGCTGGTTGATAGACACAAATAAACACAAACATACACACGAAATTCAAGCTTTCGCAACAAACTGTTGCCTCATCAGGAAAGAGGGAAGGAGAGGGAAAGACGAAAGGATGTGGGTTTTAAGGGAGAGGGTAAGGAGTCATTCCAATCCCGGGAGCGGAAAGACTTACCTTAGGAGGAAAAAAGGACAGGTTGTAAGGTTTATCTATTATTGTACTATTAGAATCTCTTCAGTCATTTTAAAATTCAGGCATGTTTCTCTAATAAGAGTAAGCAGTTCTACGGTATCTACATCTGTAACTGTACTTCACTAGCGAACATATAATGTTTGGCAATGGATACGTAGTACAACACAACCAATTTCCTCCAATTTGTTCCATTTGTGGATGGGACATGGGAAAACAAGTTTTCACTTATCTCTTTTCACAAGCTCAATTTTCTCCAATTTAAACATAATGGTCAATGCACGTAAGTTACCTGCCCAGATAGCCACATGGGTTAGTACTCCGCTTTTGGGATTTGGGAATACATGCTGGCCCCAGATCAAATCTGTTTAGTGGATTAATAATTAAGGTCAGTGTGGCTGCCAGCCTGGATGTGGTTTTTGGGCAGTTTCCCCACATCCAACTAGGTGAATACTGGATTGATACCAATGTCTGTATCAGTTACTCAATTAAAAAACCATTTCGAAATAATGTTCACACAGATTTATGAGGGCTAACACTAGATGCAGACAGTTGGAGTAAACAAATTCTATCACTGGGGAAAAGGGTGAAGGTGGAGGAGGGGAGAGTGGCATGTGGCAGTGGGATGGGCAAACGAACAGGCTACCATCTACCACAAATATTGCCAAATCCAATAATTAACATGTCAAACTCATGACGATACAGTACGAAGGCCAGGAAAAAGAAGAAGAAATGAGATTTACGTAAGCAGAAATTCAATCTTGACTTTAACTGGAATATGATCTCTTGAAATTTTTAGTGTAAGGCTCTCTGCAATACTCATTGTCTCTAACAGTAGTTTGTTAAGCATTCTGTTTGTTGACCTCTCCAGCAGACTAAACAATCATGCAGAGTCTCTTTGAACTTGTCAAATGACCCTTTTGTAAGTGATTTCCTTTGAGGGAGAATTAACACTTCCTTAAGATTCTCCAATAAAATCTCAGTCTTGTCTCTACCATCCTGTACAGCTAGATTCGTGCTCCACCTTAAATCATTCTGGACATATGCTCCACTACAAAGTGTAAGACTCATCCAGAAAACAATTGCCTGATAGCAGCTATGCCATCTCTAAAATTATTTAACCTAGAAGCATTATTCCAGCACTGTGTGCAGGAGATAATAACCCAGCCAAAGAACTTTCATTCTACCCACAAACCTTTCTACTTCTCTCCAAGCAGTTTTCCGGCACTGACACGGATGGCAGTTATGGCACTGTGCGTCTTTCCAGTCCAGTTTTCTATTAATAACTACTTCTCACAATACTTGTGCCCCGAATCATATACAGACTTGTCCTTCGAAAACAACGTCGCAGCTCGAGCTAGGCTCAGGCACATGTGCCACAGTGCCATTTAAATAATGTAAGAATTCCTGAATCAAGCTCTCACTCTGTAGCAGAGTGTGGGCAAAGTATAGGCTGATCTGAAGCTGTTAAAATAGCTCGTGTGTCATGCTCCGTTATCTCTGTCAGCGGCATGCACCCAAACCCACATCAAAGTCACTGCCTGACAGAGTTTAAATCTTTCAGAAGGCTTTTGAGGAATGTAAAAATTGCTTCCGGTGCACAGTGTTGATATAGCAACAAAAAGTCACTGAATGAACTGCACATACAAGAAAACAAGGTCATTTTATAACTAGTATATAAGTATTTAAATAAACTACTGCTAGTTGCGTAATTAAAAACTTTCTGCAACTGTTCATCAGAACTCTCATCTGGGGGCTATTCTTCAATTTATTACACAATACACAATTATTCACTCCACAAATCGTAGACATCAATCACATGGTTAGTAGCGCAAAATCAAATCGTGAACAATCTTCATTAACATTCACACTACGTCCTTTAATCCAGCAACATTGTGTGTGTGTTTCTCAGTAAGTTTTCTTTCCACATGCATCTGTCAACAACTTGACACTTCTATTTTGCAGCGAGTGGTCTCCTTTAATCTGAAGGTATTTACATTTCATAAAATGAAATGTACGTATGATCAGTTTAACTATAATATACTGTATACGAGACCTACACAACAGGAGATAATCTTTAATTTAGCAAAAACATTTATTTTCTGTCCTCGAGGTCACAGTGGTTTATATCCTCGAGTTCATTTCAGAGCTGGACAATGCAAAATTTCTGCTCCATATATGTATCTACAGTACATGCAGAAGATGCTATGGTCCCAGTATTGAATATCCACATAAAATGTGTACCATTATCAGGAAGTGATAAAAACAAACTTATATAAAGATAACTTTTTCCTTAATTACTAGACCACTGTTACAATGTCTCGACCACACAAAAATATCTTCCACCAAAAAAATTTGAATCAAAGTTTTAACCATTTTATGTGTTTTCCCTAGATCTTACACATTTTGAATTAATAGTGAAAAGACCGTGCACAGTTTACAGCAGCACATAATGTAAAACAACTTCTAATTCATATAATGATCGCAAATGTGTTTTAAAGTTGATTAAATGCTTCTTTTGAAATGAATAATTTTTATAAACCACAAAGCCCGAACAGTGTATTAAAACTGCACCTTTATAGTTTTATCAATCTTTTGAAAATATTCTAATTAATGCTACAGGACTGTATATTAAAGAGAGAAATGGCAGAATTGACATTTCACTAGCAGAATTTCTTGGAACATGTCAAAAAGGATAAAAATTCAAGCAGTTTGATACATGCCAGATCCACGAAATAAAACTGTGTGTAACATTACACTCGAAGTAAAATTACTTTGTAATTGACAGATGGCAGTGGTGGCGAGCAGAGTTGCTGGCTTATATGAAGCATGCCATATGCTCATGCGATAGACAGTTGCACGTGCACCAAAAAAGAAACAAATCGTCTACTTACCGATTGTTGCCAAAATCTTTATAGGTAATGGGGAGGGCAGTGTTGGGGGCTGCTGCTGCTGCAGCTGAAGTGCAGCGAAGCGAAAGATACCACAATCACACGTTATAGATGAATAACAGCAATGAGATGAATGTTCTGTCACACATATATCACAAGGTAGGCACAATCGTATTTTTGGTGATACAGTACACCACTAACAGATGCATACCACTTAAATACGACTCACTTTCACTATCACCTTTGTGGTCACTACAACTGTTGTCAGTTTTCATTGAAATAACAACCTCATCTGTGTCATTTTACATTACACATGCATTCTCCCATGCTTTTCTTATTACTGACTTTGTGTGTCATACAGCATTATACCAATCTGATAATGAAGTTTGGTTTACAGCATCCTCTGTCAACCTTTCCACTTCTGCAAAGTGTATACTTTTTGTTGTTCTTTGCCACATAACCTTTAATTTGACTCCATACAAGTACAATGGAATTGAAATGGCAGTGATATGTTGGCAGTCTGAGGACTGTTGGGCTATATTTTTGCCAATTTATCAAAACATACAGGTAAAGGTAGTTTATTGTGGGCCACAAGATCCAGTAATTCAACCTTGGCACAATCATTTGGTATGTTGTTCTAACCAATTGATGTTGTCTTTTTCCTGGAAGTTACTGTAGGTGCCTTATCGAGATTAGTCAAATGGTATGGGGCATTGTCCATAACTATTACTGAGGGGGAAGATGGTTCTTTGATATAGACAACAGCTGCAGGACAATTCACAGATTCCAACTGTGTGTTCCTCTGGCTGGTATAAATCTCAATTACATTTTAATACATCAATCAACAACTATAGGGAATAACAATTGTAATGAGCAACGGCTCTCCTTCCACCCTTAAAAACAATTTCAGTACAATGGCCAAATTTTGTACAAAGTAGCATGCCGAGCCCAAGAGACAGCAGCAATTAGCTGACGCCCGGACCCTAATGCTTGACTCACTGACACACAGTAACTGGTAAATTAGAATGGACTTCAAAGCCTGAACTCTTGTCTGCACCCTTCCCTCAAGCTATCCACTCTTTCAACAATATTCCTCTCTTTTTGTCATTCACACATGCATCAGTACACCCTTTTCCTTCGTGAGATGAAAGTTAATGACAATCTGACAATCCTTGTTGTATCCGTACAGTGGTTTAGAAAAATCACCTAAACCAACTTACATCATTTACACATCCAGCAAACAACAAATTTTACAGCTCAGTTGGCTGAGCTTCTTGCAGATAATATAGGGGGAGGGGGGGGGGGGGGAGGGGGTACCATCACACATAGCAAGATCCCTGCAGTTACTGGTGTCATAGGGGCACCTTTTTTTATGTTAGAATCAGGATTCAGGCACTTGTTTTGGAAGAAGTGAAAATAACAGAAGAGCCCCACAAAATGTTTAATAATGCACAGAAAAGTAAGGTTAACTTATTTCATCAAAATACAAAAGGACTGAGTAGTAAAATAGGAGAGCTTCTTGTCTGTCTGGAAAATTTAGAGCGCTCTGAGAAGATAGACATCCTGTGCCTGTCTGAGCACCACATAACCACAGGGTTAGATAAGTTACATATAACAGATTACACTACTGCAGTTTACTCATGCAGAAATAACATAGAAAAGTGAGGAGTTATGTAATACGCCCAGTATTGTCTAACGCATCACTAACTCAAGGCATTTTTATGAGAGACTGAAACATGTTGTCATTAAACCCCTCTTCAACAAAGGTGATAAGAGAGATGTCAGTAAGTACTGATGTATTTCACTGCTGAAAGTCTCCAAAATTTCTGAGAATGTAATGTATTCTAGAGTAGTATCTCACCTTAGGAACAATAATATCATTAGTAAATCACTGTTCAGGTTTCAGAAGGATTGCTCCACAGAGGATGCTATTCACGTGTTTACTCGCCAGATTTTACAAGAATTAAATAATAAAATAGTACCAGTTGGTATTTTCTGCAATCTCTCTAAGTCACTGACTGTGTGAATCAACAGTATTATCATAGATAGATTGACGTTTTAGGGGATTGATGGTATAGGCAACCTATGGTTAATGTCATATCTAACAAAAAGAATGCAGGAAGTTGTACTTAGTAATTCTTAGTATCCAGGATCGTAATTATGACTGGGGAGAAATCACGTATGTGGTTCCCCAGGTTTCAATGTTAGGTCCACTACTGTTCCTCATATATGTAAACAATGTTCTGTCTAGTATAAAACAAGCAGAATTAGTTCTTTATGCAAATGACACTAGTATTGTAATCAAGCCAAGGATACATACAGAAGCAGAAGAAATGGTAAACAATGTTCTTAAAAGTATCATTGACAGGTTTTCTGCGAATGGTTTCACCCTCAATTTTTAAAAGACACAATATATTCAGTTCTGCACATCTAGGGATACTACACCAATGATAAGTGTACCACATGGAAAGGAAATAATAAGTATGGTGGAAACTTTAAAATTCTTAGATGTCCATATTGATGAGAACTGGGGAGGGGGGAACCTCTCTAAAGCAGCTTAGTTCAGGAACATTTGCACTTAGAATCTCTGCAAATCTTGGGAAGAGAGAAATCAATAAGTTGACATTCAGCATATTGTCACTCAATAACACCATGTAATTACTGAGTTGTTTCTGAACTTACAATATGTACGACAAATAAATGAAGTGACACGAGCTAGAATGTTTCTTATATGGTGATAATTACAATAACAGTACGAAAAACACTTATTAAATTCCAGTAGACAAATTTCAAGAAGTTATCAAATTTTTAAAAGTATTTGATCAGACACAACTGCACAAAAAAGTGTGTCATTACTGGATGGCAAGTACATACATCAACTTGCTTACCTCAGGTAAAGAAGTATAAAATTGAATGAACTTCTCCGTTTCATTGTCACCTGAAACCAAACAATAATGAAAAATTTTAAAGAAATAAAACACACACACCAAAACAGAACAGTGCAGGCCAATAAATTAAAACAAATGAATATGTATATCAAGAAAGCCTTACATAACATTCTAACATGTAGGGTTAGAGTAAATTTAACACAACAGAAAACAATTGCTTATATCACAATCATAAAGTGTGATCCGAACATTCTCACAAAATTAAAGCATTAAAATGCAGAATACTGTAAACAATGTACCACACACACAACCTGGCAGTCCTAGGATACGAAGGAAGGAATGAATTAATGCCACACATCACAAGGCACTGCCCTACCATGAAGAGGTGTGTAACACAGTCTCAGCTTACATGATATTTAAAAATTCTTCTGGTTTATTGTGTTACCAATGTAAGTATGTGTTCATCTGCATGACAGTGATAAGAGTGTGAGTGGGGGGGGGGGGGGGGGGGGGGAGATGATAATGCGAAGTTTTCATCTCATGTGGAGTCATTAACAGACTGAAATAAACTAACCACTCATTCTTTGAACCTACACGTAATAAAACGTGATGTCGTCATGGTCTACACAATCTAAAGACTGCTCTCTGTGCTGCACTAGCCTCTTCATATCTGCAGCCTACAGCCATCTGAAGCTCCTTACTGTAGTGATCCTAGTAATCCTTTGGTCTCCCTCTACTACTTTTACACCCAGACATCCCTCCATTAGCAAAATGGTAATTGGTTCGTGCCTCAGGATGTGTCCCATTAACCAGACATTTAGTCACATTGCCCCATAAATTTATTTTTCATCAATATGATTCAATAGCTCCTCAATTATTACCTCTAGCTAACAAATCTACAATACTTTTCTGCAGCACTACAGCAGCATCTATCCTCATCTTGTCATCCATGTTTCCCTTCCATCATATAGGACAACACTCCATACAAATACCACAAGAAAATTCTTCTAAGTCCTTAAATTTATATTAGATGTTAGCAAATTTCTCTTTCTCAGAAATATTTTTGTGCTACAGACAGTCTGCATTTTATATTCTCTATACTTCAACCAGCACCGGTTACTTTTGCTATGTAAGCAACAAAACTTGTCTATTATCTTCAGTGTCTCATTTCCTAATATAATTTTTTCAGCATCACCCAATTCAATACAACTAAGTTCCATTGTGCTTGTTTACTTTTGCAATGTCAATCTTATGACCTCTTTCAAGACACTTGCAGGAGGGCTAGTCTGTAAAGTTTGGAAGGGCTAGTCTGTGAAGTTTGGAAGGTAGGAGATGAGGTACTGGCAGAAGTGAAGCTGTAAGAACAGGCCACGAGTCATACACAGGTAGCTCTGTATGTAAAGCATTTGCCTGCAAAAGGTAAATGTCCTAGGTTCAAGTCCTGGTCTGGCACACAGTTTTAATTGGCAAGGAAGTTTCACATTGGCACAAAATCTGCTGCTGAGTGAAAGTTCATTCTGGAAACTACTCACTCCATTCAGCTGCTATTCCAAGTCCTTCGCTATCTCTGACAGAACTATGTCACTGGCAAACTTCAAAGTTTTCATTTCTTCTCCCTCTCCAAATTCTCCTTGCTCAGTGTACAGATTGACCAACATTTGGGATAAGCTACAACCCTGTCTCACTCCCTTCTTGATAACTGCTTCCCTTTCCTGTCCTTTGAGTCTTATAACTGCAGTCTGGTTTTGCAGAACTGGCAAAAAACCTATTGCTCCTTGTATTTTATAATGCTGCCTTTAAAATTTCAAAGAGAGTACTACAGTGAATATTGTCAAAAGCTATCTCTAAATCTACAAATGCTATAGTTCCTCACTTCTCTGGAACCCAAACTTATCTTCCCCCGAGGTTGGTTTCCACCAGTTTTTCCGTTCTTCTGTAAATAATCCATGTCAATATTTTGCAACCATACCTTACCAGGCCGATACCGTGGTAATGTTCACACTTTTCAACACCCGTCTTCCTTCAAATTACAGCATTATTCTTGAAGAAGTTTGATGGTATTTTGCCTGTATCATGAATACCAAGTGGAATAGTTTTGTCATGGTATGTTCTTTCAAGGATTTCAATAGTTCTGCTGGAATATTGTCTACTCCAGTTTTTGTTTTGAACTAGGTCTTTCAGTGTTCTGTCAGTTCTTCTCACAATATCAATCTCCCAAATCATCTCCATTTACTTCCTCTTCCCTTTCTACAATATTACCTTCAAATTCTTTTCCCTTGTAGAGCCCTTCTATATATTTCCTTCCACCTTTGAACTTTATGTTCTTTGTTCAGTACTCATTTGCCATCTGAGCTCTTGATATTCATACAGTTGCTTCCCTTTTCTCCAAAGGTCTCTGTAATTTTCCTATAGACGGCATCTAGTTACAAATGTTTCTAGATCCTTGCATTTCTCATCTAGCCATTCCTGCTTTGTCGTACTTCACTGTGTCAATCTCATCTCTGTATTCCATTTTGCCTGCTTAATTTTTATATGTTCTCCTTTCATCAATCAAGTTCAACATCTTGAGCAATTATTGCTAGTTATTGGTTACCCTACTGAAAGAAAAACTGCCTATATCAAGACATGTAAATGTAAAATTTCAGAGAAGATAATGGCAGTTGAATACAGCAAGACCTCTGGGCTCAATGACTGTTACAGCCTGGGAATTATCTTAATATTATTCCAGAAATTTGAATGTTAGCTGTAAATTGGGGCACTATTCACTCAGGAATCACAGGCAAAAAAACTGCTGTTTGTCAGCTATCACATACAATCTAGCTATCAACCTGTGTGTCAGCTATCATTGACAATCTAGCTCTCAAATTTGGTGCACGATTCTGACCATAATGAGATACAGCCGGGTGGTGAAACAAGGTATACTCCAGAAAATTGCCATGCCCATAGCTTCAACTACGGTATAAAAAAATAGTCATCTATGATGCAGAACAAATAATAAAAACTATCCATTGCTATTAAAGATCACATACTGAGGTGACTATTGGATACAAAGTGTGTGTAAACCAGTTTTACGTCAAACAACCATCAGCATTTTCAGAAGACACTGGTCAAGTTAAAGTTACAGATCCATCCATCCATCCATCCATCTATTCATCCATCCTGGTGCCCCGTATTCAGCCAATGCCCAGTCGGGACTGGTCTCCAACTACGTGGAGAACCAACCATACCTTTAACATGGACTATTACACAGTTTCGATGTCAACATGCAATAACCACTCAAATGGCAGGTGGCAGCACAAGCAGTGGAGGGTATGTAAAGTGTCAGGGGTTGCAGAAAACAGTGCAGTCATTGTCGGATTGTGAAAACGAAACGATTTATCTGATGTCCAAAATGGCATCGGTGGCTTTCGAGCCAAGGGTGGAAGCATTTACGAAACAACTAAGTTTGAACAATGTTTTTACGCCGCCATGGTTAAAATATACCATGGATGGAAAAATGGTACTATCTAAAACCGGCGCCAAGGCTATTGTGGGCCATATGACACGAAAGAACAATGGCTGCAGATATGTTTACAGGCAAATAGATAAGCAACTGTTGAACAATTTACCACCCACATGAACCAAGGGGCTACTAACAGTCTCTCCTCAACAACCAATCAGTGAATGTTTTTATGTATGTGCCTCCACAGCAGACACCTAATTCATGTACCCATGCTAATTGCTGTTCATTGGCGATGAAGGACGGATTTTTCAAGACAGTCTTACAACAGTATGTCAACCAAGTAATGACATGTGGCCTTTGAGATGAATCACATTTTATGCTGCACATTTTATGCTGCATCGGACAGATGATCGTAGGTGGGTGTAGCATGAAATGGCTGAAAGCAAACACCCTGCAACAATTGTTGAAAAGGTCCAAGCCAGAGGAGGAAGCATTATGGTCTGGGGAATGTTTTTGTGGCATTTCCTGGGTGATTTCATCATTCTGGAGGACACAAAGGATCAACAAAAGTACACATCTATCCATGGGGGCCATGTCCACCCCTACATGCAGTTTGTTTTTCCTCAGCATGATGGCATTTATAAGCAGGACAATGCAACATGTTACACATCTCACAATGTGTGTGTGTGGTTCGAAGGACACCAGTATGAGTTTACCATACTTCTCTGGCTACCAAACTCCATGGATTTAAACCCAATCAAGAATCTATGGGATCACCTTGATTAGGCTGTTCATGCCATGGACCCTAAAGCAAGAAACCTAATACAGCTGGCCACAGCACTAGAGGTGGCATGGCTGTCGGGTTGCCACTCACAAGGTCTCGCCCAGGATACCATTAAATATTTGAATGATCTGACCCAGTCATCAAATGCAAAAAATGAGATGATATGGAGAGTCTTGTTGATATCCACTTTTATCTCAATGAAAAAGTCCAGTAGAGAACCACAACAAAGACAAGCTCAACAACAGAGAGAAATTTTGGGTAAACATAAACATTACGAAAACGTGTAGCTTGGAGGAAGACCAAGTGAAGCACAGATCCAAGCAATGTAGAGAAGACACTCATATAGAAAGAAAATTTTTTTGTTGTGCCACACAATTACTGTGTTGAGAGGCTCCTGTGTGGAAGTTTGTAGGTGCACAGGGAATGGTTTGGGTTGCACAAGATTGGGTTCAGAAAGCGTACATCTACTGATAATACAATACATAGGGTTACAACTGTGGAGGACAGTGCCCTCAAGAAATATGGAGTAGTTACAATAGTGGACATCAAAGGTGCCTCTGATAATCTCCTATGCTCTGTGAACTATGTTACAACAAAGGAATTCAAGAGTCAAAGCTTCCGAAACAGAACTAAAGAGTCACAGCATGTGGTACTTGTGTAGAACAAATAGGAGGTACATAAGTCTTGATGTCTCTTCCTTACACTTTGCTGCTGCAAAAGGACATTACACCACAACACGACACAGTGACATCTATTCCCAGACACACAGTTCATAAGTTTGTGAAAAAAAAGAAAGTGGGACACAAGGGAGATTTGAACACGGATATCCCCTGTTGCAGTCCAACACTATGACCACATAACAACAACAGCGTGGCTTTTTAAATTTGGTCGATCTTTGACTGATCACTGTTTCTATTTTGCTTTTCTTTTCACAGTTCAATACACCTCCTTCCTGTTTTCATGCTTGATCTGTGTTCAATTTTTGACAGGCTATCTACTGGGCCATCTTACAACTAAATCTGTGTGGCTGGAGTGCGATGAGGAGTTGTCCTTCCTTGTAAGAACGAAAGGAAACTCTCACTCTCTCTCTCTAATCTGTGTCAAATCTCTGAATATTATTGAAGAACAATTATTGATAAAAAAATTATTATTGAATGTATTTAACAGCTGGCATGTGTTTCTTGATGACAAATTTTATTCTTAAATGTTAAACTGTTTTCAGTGGGAAAAAAAGATTTATTGTCAGATGTTGGGGTAGGGCCTGTTTGGACCTTTTTCAATTTAAAAGGGAAAGAAGTATCCTGTAAATATTGCTTTAAGGAACACAAAGTGTCACATTCCAACAAAGTGGAACAGCGTATCAAAAAGTGTGTGAAGTGCTCTCAGAATTTCAAAAACGTGTGAGTTAGGAACAGTGACAGAACAACTTTCCAATTTTTTTGCAGTAGTACAGGAAAGTCAAAATACTACCTACAGGCTAGCTACTTTATATAAACCATACTTTATTTCAAAAACACTTTAAACTTGTGTCATTTTCTTTTTTATTATGTCTACACCAAGAATTGACTACATTAAAGTTGTAAAAAGTTCTGTTTACAGTCCAATTTATTTCCCCTAATAACTCTCCACTAACTCTCAAACAGCGTTTTCAACTTGGTTACCCAATCAGCGAAGAAGCAGTGTCGCAAAACACCTTTTCCAATACCAAATATCAGCTTAAAATTTGTTTATTAGTGCCGCTTATCAATTAACTTTTAAAATGCACAAATACCTGGGCATTTATGAATTTTGTACACTTGCCCAGGCAATTATCCGGGGCATTTGCCCCAACTTATAAATGCCAAGACATTTTACACCACTAATCAAGTGACTGTAAAAATGCTCAAGTGACTCCTGTATGTAAGAAGGGTAAAAAGAACAGAACCACACAATTACAGACCAATATTCTAATATCAGTTTATTGCAAAATCCTTGAACATATTCTCAGTTCTTAAGACCGAGAACCTTGTACCCATGGATTAGTATGGTTTTAGAAACCACTGTTCATGCGAAACTCAGCTTGGGCCCTTTTCTCGCGTGATATACTGCGAAATATGGATGAAAGGCAACAGACAGATCCCATATTTCTAGATTTCCGGAAAGCATTTGTCACAGTGCCCCTCTGCAAACTGTTACCAAAGGTACGAGCATATGTAATAGGTTCCCAGATATGTTAGTGGCTTGATGACTTCTTAAGCAACAGGACCTAGTATGTTGTCCTTGACAGTGAGTGTTCATCAGAGGCAAGGGTACTGTCAGGAGTGCCCCAGGGAATTGTGAAAGGACCCCTATTGTTCTCTATACAAAGTTGAGTCACTGTAGGACAATAGGAGATGACTTACACAAAATTTCTAGTTGGTGGGATGAATGGCAAATAGCTCTAAATGTAGAAAATCTAAATTAGTGGATATGAGTAAGGAAAAAAAATCCATACTATTTGGATACAGCGTACGTAGTGTCTTGCTTGACACAGCCACATAAAAAAAAATTGAAGCGTAATATTGGAAAGCTATATGAAATTGAACAAGCATGTGAGGATTGCGGTAGGGAAGGTGAATGGTCGAATTTTGGTTCACTGGGGGAACTTTGGGAAAGGGTAGTTCATCTGGAAAGTAGACAGCATGTAGGACACTAGTGTGACCTATTGTTGAGTATTGTTCAAGTGTTTGGGATATGGACAAGGTAGGATTAAAGAAAGACATTAAAGCAATACAGAAGCGGACAGCTTGATTTGTTACTGGTAGCTTCAAACAATACGCAAGTGTTAGGGAGATGTTATGATCCACCAGGTTGCAACTGACACTAATCTCTCTCTTGCTGCATCTCTCTTTTTCGCTATTTCTCCCTCCATCAAACTACCAAAAATACAATCCCCGGAACATGTAGTTAACTAACAGACCAAACACCACTTTCAAATTTTATCTTTCCTCACTTTCATAGCTGTTATTTTTATGTATTGTGACCCAACTGACTTTCAATCAATTTAGTTTTATTCTTCCTCACAGTGTACTTCTTTCCCTTACCTTTCCCATTGTGTCTCTCTCTCTCTCTCTCTCTCTCTCTCTCTCTCTCTCTCTATCTATCTATCTATCTATCTATCTAATCTCCAACAGTGTGCCTGTGTTTCATTTTCTTTTTCTTTGACTTGCTGACCGACCACGATCACTATCGATTACTCAAGTTTTGAAATCTCATCTCATGTGAGCTTTCCTTGTTAATTACCATCTAATCCTTTAGAATGAATTCTTTGACTGAGGATTACAAGATATTTTTCCTGCACAGTCCTTGAACAGCATCAGTTCCTTGAGCACTGTGCTCTAAACTAAGTACTGATCACTTTCACGTAGTTTCTCTCGGCAGGTGGTGAACAATTCAACTCTGACAAGTGGTCTGTAACGTTCAGAAACAATTTCATGAATATTATGATTAGGTACTGAACTACAAATTACTACAGCCTACTGTACACTGGACAAAAACATTGACGGAGATTTTAAACAGAGATTCATAGTTTTTATCACACAAAATTTCACGGTTTATTTTTTACTGGAGTATTTATTGCGGTAACTAACAATTTACATTCCTCTCAAGTGTACTAATTAGTCAGTCAGTTGTTCCACAGATCAAATTCACAATCAATGTTATGATGTGGAACTTGTCAACAGAACAAACATAGAATTTATGTACAACTAAAAAAAATAAATAAATAAATAAAATAATAATAATAAAAAAAACATAGCATGAATTGTTAAGCAGAAAGTTCTTTGATCTACACCTGAAAACATTTCTGCTATGTGTCAGACATTTTATTTCTATTGGTAGATTGTCAAAGAACTTTATAGGTGCATATTTCAAATCTTTCTGCGCCATAGTTAAGATTCATTAAACGGTAATGCAGGTAATTTTTTCCTTCTAGTACTGTACTTGGAAATAACTCTGTCACTCTCAAATTTCAACATATTGTGGAAAGGAAAATTATAAGTGAATAAATGTACCATAATGCTATGGTTAATATTCTAACTGCTTAAAGAGTTACTTGCCAGATATTAACTGGTAAATATTTGATACTCTGTAGAATCTAACTGGCAAATAGAAAACAGCAATGTTTTATTTACTTTACAAACGAATTAATGTATGTGTGTGAACTCCACACAATTCTAATCGCTTTTTTGCGGTATGAACAAATTCTGCCTAAGTGACGGGTTACCCTAGAATTTTACCCCAGAAGACATCAATGAATGCAAATATGCCAAACATGTTGACTTAGTGACTTCTGTATTCCCAAACTTGGCTATTATTTTTATGGCAAAAGTAGCCAAACCTAAATGTTTGAGCATGTTTACTATATAGCTTTTCCAGCTTTTAGTTTTCACCAATATGCAGACCTAACTTACAATTCTATAACCTATAGGTCATTTCTTGTTTGTATACAAGGTTAATGGAGATGAGATAATCCAGGGAATGAGACTCATGTAAGAATGAAATGGATCACATCACCATGTGTAGTTTTACTAACCATAATATGCTTTGCAAACAGTTAACTAGTTTCACACGTAAGATACCAAATGAATCTACTTGCTAGCTGGAAAGTCACAGATAGAAACAATTAACTAGCTATAAGGACAATACTACTGGTACAAGTTACATAGTGAAGCTCACTTGAATTTTTCATAGTTTATGTACGATACATGTATATACTACGCATTAAAATTTTCATCAGAGACTTGACCATTATCCATGTAGAAACTTCAGAAAGCAAGTTACAAATGTCCTCTAATGTAAGACCATTGCATAACAAGAGTGTTACATTGTCAGATGTATACACTTCGAGATTCCTGCACAGACCGTTCTGTTGAAGTACGGATAATAGGTACATCACAGTGTGCACCTGAAATGGTACAGCCATTGGAAAGAACGATTGGCAGAATGTTCCGAAATACTTGTTGGCTATGTTGAAACACAGAGTCATGTATCTGGATCACTTTGGCATGTAGTGAGCTTTCAATAATAGTTACTTGGTCTGCCATAATGTGTAAGTGTAGCCCCTGTCACAGAGCCGAGTGGACTTCCTGGAGCTTAGCAGTTTAATACAATGTAATTTAATATAGTTTCCGTTTTCCACATACTTCTATGGCGAAATGAATTGTACCTGCACATTTTACTACTGTTTATTAACTTAAAGTCCTCTGCATGAATTTTACGGCATGACCTTCCTATGAGCCGATTTTCAATCGTAGTGTAAATTGGAGTTGGCGTAACAGCAGAATGTAGTTTGCATCCAGTGACTTCTTGGGTTAATGTTACATACTTGTGATGCAGAGAGAAACTGATTAAAGATAGACTGGGTCTGCCCATGTTGGGTATGGATACGAGTGGAATTGGCCACTGTCCATAAACAGCTAGAAGGTGTGTTGCCAGGGCTGATCGACTTCAGGCTGCTGCCCTGGGCTGTGAAGGCGCTGGGGCACCTGAGGCAAATGCTTTGGCATCTCTGGAGCCTATAGTGCTGGCTAAGATCCGTGAGAACGCTGTGCCTTCCAATTCGCACATCCCAGGTGATTGACAGTTACCCGCTGATAACTGGTGAACAATGGCAGAGTTGTGAACCTCTGAGTGGAAGGTGAAAGTGGGTGCAAGCAACACGGCTCTACCATTATGCCTCAAAAACTGGTTTGTGGTATTGCTCACTGATGAAAGTATATCTGAGCCAGCCCTGAATGCCTTTTCTGTTGGGACTGAGGCCAATCTTCCTTAGGGGTCCGGACAAGTGCAGAGAATGGGACTGCTTGTCACTGGGAGCTCTAGGTTAGGCAGGTAATGGAGCCCCTCAGGAACATAGCAGGCAGGTTGTGAAAGAAGGCCAGTGTCCACTGTGCTTGCTAGAAGGTCTTGTCCCATATATGGAGAAGGCTCTGCCAGCAGTGATTGAGCACACTAGGTGCGATGCGCTGTGAATTGTGGCTCATGTCGGCACGAATGATGCTTGTTGCCCCGGTTCTGAGGCCATCTTTGGGTCCTACAGGCGATGATTGATTTGGTAAAGACAGCTAGCCTCACTCGTGGGCTGGAAGAGCTATAATTTTGTAGTATAATTCCCAGAACTCATCATGGTCCTCTAGTTTGGAACTAAGTGGAAGACTTAAACAACTTTCTCAGATGATTCTGTGACAATGTTGGATGCAGATTTCTTGACATCCCCTGTTTGGGGGAGAAATGTAAGAAAACCCCCTTAACAGGTCAGGTATGCACTACACACAAAAAGTGTCTGAAACGGTAGCAGAGTATGTGTGACGTACACATGTGGGATTTTTAGGACAGAGAAATCCCTCCACGGATCCAATTTGGTGCGTTCAGAGTCCAGACAGGGTAGCATTTGTCATATCAGATTGGAGAAAGAAAACATGAACATAATTCAGTCAACAACAGGAACGTCTACAGAAGTGCTCCGGAACCAGTCTTGCTTATAAATTGTAACTCTACCCACATTTTACTAGGGGCAGAAACTAACTGAAATCAAATGTCACTAGGAATGAAATTCTTAACTCCAACTCTAATGTATATTGCAAAAATAGCTGAATGCTGGTAGTGCACAATGTTTATAGCAATAATGGATAAAAAGGATGTCAGCACCTTTTCTGTTGCATGCTGCAGTTGGTAACTGTTATGTGTGGCGAATTATGAA
Organism: Schistocerca serialis cubense; assembly: GCF_023864345.2. NCBI lineage: Eukaryota > Metazoa > Arthropoda > Insecta > Orthoptera > Acrididae > Schistocerca > Schistocerca serialis. The sequence goes on from NC_064640.1 coordinate 202,425,581, forward strand.
TAGTGAACACAACGGATGATGAGTCAGATCATTAGACAACATGGCAGGACTAATGAGAAAATTGTGTTCAATAAAGGACATAGTGATGTGGAGTGTACAAAATAACACAGTGACATAAAAGAATATGCTGTGCAGAATTTGTCGCATAAAGCAGAATATGTCGTAAAATTTAAACTGTGCTCTTAGGTTTTTGCGTAACCACAGAAATGACGTTTCAAAAATACCTCACAAAGTTTTCAAAATGATCACTGGGCTATGCCAAAGACCAATCTATTGCAACAGCAAGTTTTACTCTAGTCACATTCATTGGCTTCGTTAAATATCAACCAAACTAAGATTTCAGCCTAAGCTCTACCTTGGGCTACACTGCAGATCCCTGGCACCACAAACTGTTTTGGTTTTAAGCTTAGGTAGTTGGTGTGGTATTGTGGGTTGTGGAAGTGTTTTCAGTGAGTTATTAAGTTTTGTGTGTGTGTGGGTGTGTATTTGACGGTTGTGTTAGGTCTTATTGGTTTGGTGTTTGTGTGGAAAGAAGTCTAATTTTTTAATTGCTTTTTTGCTATGTAAGGTTATGACTGAAGTTCACGAATGTATCATTACATTCTGAGGTGGGGTGGTGATATGTTGTCTGTCATACAGTTTCTGCATATGTTTGGCCTTATTTGCTGAATATGTTAGGTGTAATGTTTGTGGCAACAACATGATGATGAGAGTTCTGGCCGCTTGGACCAGGGACGCGTATATATGGCATTGTTGGTATGACAATATCTGGTACCTGGTTTGAGAAATCTAGATTGCCAATGACAGAGATTGTCTTGCTTACTTATTATTTTTGTTATCAGGTCTGTATAAGTTTTTATGTGCAGAAGGCTGGTGTGAGTGAGACAGTTTTGGACTGGTTTTCTTTTTTGTCGAGAGGTTTCTCGCAGAGAGGGCAGTTGGGTGTGCTGGGGATTGTTGAAGAAATTGATGAATCACAGCTTGGTAAGAGGTAGCATGGAAGGGTCAGTTCTCGGGTTGGTTTGTTGGTGTGGGGGTTGTTATTTTGGGAGGGGGGAGGTTGAGGTTATGCTACTCATGTTCTTAGTGTTTTGCAGTTTCATAGTAAGAGGGAACTAGTGGGTCTGATTGAGGAATATATTGAGGAGGGTATTACTATAATTTCTGATGCATTTTTGTCTTATAGGGGGATGGGGAAGAGGGGTTATAATCATTCAGTAGTTAACCACACTATCGATTTTAAGGATTATGAAACTGGGGCTTGTACTAACATGATAGAGTGATTTTGTGGGGCAATTAAATCAGTTATAGGGAAGAGAAAGAGGAGCTCTTCCAACATACAATCCCATTTAGATGAGTACTGCTGACGGAAGTGTGTCCCTGCCAAGTTTAGTATTTTTTGTTTTATTTTGAGGGCTGTGGGGAGGATGTGCGGGCCGGGGTAGGTCGGTTGTGTTTTAACTGATGCAGGACCATTACTTTTCATGACACTCATATACATGATCCAGTAGATAACATCAGAAGTCCCACATTTTTCACAGAGGGCGCTATTCTATACTGAAAAGTTCAAACACTAGAAAACTGTAGCGAATTGCAGGAAGACCTGCAATGGATTGACATATGGTGCAGGAAGTTGCAACTGACCCCTCAACATAAACAAATGTAATGTATTGCAAATACATTTACAGAAAGAACCTTTATTGTACGATTACACGACTGCAGAACAATCAATGGAAGCAGGTAAAATAATTAGGAGTAAGCAGACAGAGCAATTTTAAATGGGACAACTACATAATACTGATCATGGGTAAGGCAGATGCTAGACAGATTCACTGGACGAATCCTCAGGAAATGTCATCCGTCGACAGGAGCAGTAGCTAACAAACACTACTTTGATGAATACTTGTGTATTGCTCGTCAGTCTTGGATCCATACCAGATAGAACTGATAGAAGAGATTGGACAGATTCGAAGAAGAGCAACACATTTTGTTTAGGAAGAGGAGAAGCACCACGAAGGTGCTCAGTCAACTCCAGTGACAAAAGCTGTAAGAGAGGCAGTCTGCATCACAGTACGGTCTATTGTTAAAATTCCAAGAGCATATGTCTTTCGAGGAGTCAACCAATATATTGCTCCCTTCTACATATATCTCGCATAAAGACCGTGAAGATAAAAAGTAGATTCTAGTCCACACAGAGGCTTACCAGCAATCATTCTTCCCGTGAACCATTCCCGACTGGAGCAGGAAAATGATAAAAGTACAGTGGTGCACAAAGTACCGTCCACCACACACCATAAGGTAAATATGATGCGAATGTGGACATGAGGCTGTGTTACGGACAAATCTGTTACCAAAATCTTTAATCCGCATTTCCATTCATTGGCTTCATCAACTTATATTTAAGTTATTACTTTACAACCTAATTTAAACCTTGGGGTATACTACGATCATTCAGTTGCCAAAGGCAAAATTTCACAATTTCACAGTAGGAAGGGGAGGAGGACACTACCCATCTCTAGCAATAACTGCTGTTTCTCAGAAAGTGCAACTGTTCACAAATTTTAGTTTTTTTTTTTTTTTTTTTTTTCTACTTCTCCTAAATATAAGTTGTCGCATGGCCACTGCTTCCGAAAAATCTTCCTTCTAGTATCATCCTTTTTATTAATCAAGCTAAAACTGTCCACAACCTAAGGACTGCTCTCTCTCTCTCTCTCTCTCTCTCTCTCTCTCTCTCTCTCACACACACACACACACACACACACACACACACACACACACACAAACAAATGCCAGTAGTGAAAGCAATATCTGGATTTTACTCTTGCACATAAACATTGAGCCATACAGCATTTTTATTAGTGCTCAGTAACTAATCTCTAACCAGACTACGATCTGAAATACCTTCTTCAGTTAATTGCTGGCAGGATCTGTGTCAGATCTAATGATACACAAAAGTGGGAGTGCCAGATAGCAGCCATGACTAGAGTAACGATACGGTAACTTGACAATCGATACGGTTTTGTGAAAAACTAAAGAAAAGTGTTCCGAAAGTATGGTAAAAAACAGAGGTACAAGGATTCTTTCATTCACCACATTTCATGACAATATTTACAGCACACTACTTCACTGTGTTTACATGGATACTTCCATTTTTGTCAGAAGCAAGATTTAAAAGAAAAATACCTGTACCTAATGTAATGGGTCTCCTTTACCTTCATATACGGCTATGATCACACAAACTAGTGAAAGCGCAACGAAGTGTAGTAAGTACCTAGGCAAAGAACTGAATTCCACAAATGATCATTTATTATATTTCTCATTCACTTCTATCCATTACAAAATCAATTTCAGTGAAGCTTCAGTGCATAAAAACGCACCCTATTGTAAGACCTCTATCCTAACCTCAGAAACGGCAGCTTACAGCGATTAAAAACTGAGATCTGGGATATGACAATACTGGTATGTAGCTTTCCACCAGTAAAACAAAAGCACTGGCGTTTTACGTTAAATGCACTTTTGTTTCGTACACTCAACGCGAGGAGATTTTCAAGGATGTGGAACATGTCACAAAAGCACCTCACACAAAGCGAAACTGAAATGGTCACTAAGTAAAAGTAAGAAACTTAATGTAGAGATCACAAAGTCAAACTCAAGGTAACAGCTATTTTGAAACGGGTACTGACAAAGAATTTGCTCAGTAACAATAATACGACATGATGGTTTGATGTCTTTCTCATGTTCAGAATGGAAAGAAGTATCAGCGTGAACAGAGATGAAACACGACTTATCCAAGAGCACCTTATTTGGGACGACTCATAATTTTAAAATATAAATCTGTTCACAAGTACTTCAAATACATACTTAAGTTCAAATATGGGCCTTTTGCATCTCCCATGTCGATACAACACTTAAACTGCTCAATTGCAACTTAACAACACGAACATACACACAACACAATCAAGTTCCCTCCTATTCCAAAGCTCTCTCCGGAAGATATGCTATATACTACGTGCCTTTACTTGTATATACGTTACAAGAGGTACTGTGGATGCGCTCTCTTCAAAGATATACTTTGACTTTCTCGAAGGCATCAACAGATGTCTCAGTTGTGAAGGTATCGCCACAGTCCAAAGCCGGATTTACAGACGCATTTTTGTGGCTTCCTGTAGTGGCATCGTGAGCTACCGTTCACATAGAACGACATAAATTCTACGTAGTTGCACAGCTGTCAATGTGGCGTCAATGGAAATCATATGGACGAGTATGAATGTTACAGCGCAGTTTATGGTATTAGAGCTATGACAAGAGTTAAATACAAGGAAGATGAAACCCAAATTTTGCATCCGAAAATAGATTTCATCCAACACAAAAAGGCGTCATTTGTAGACATAGTAGTAAATCGTTCTGTTAAATTTCCGAATTTAATTAACTTAAACGGTATAGCGTGTGAAAGAACACCGATAAAGGATGTTCGAATGTGCCCAGTGATACATCTGTGGGCTCATCTATGTTGTTTGTCGAATTTAAATACAAGTAATCTTTAGTGTGAACGTACTTTAACAGACTGTAACTGTCAAAAAATTGTGAGCACGGACTTAATGTTGGTTTGGAAGAATCTGTGGTAGAAGTACTCAGAAAAGAAGTTTCCGTAACAGAAAATTATTTGCGGAATATGAAATCAGTATTAATGCAAGTCAACACTGAAGAATATGTGCAGGACGAAAACCAACGGAAAGACATATTAGACCTAAGATCTCAACTTGTTTAGTGCGAATAACAGAGAAATTTGTGCTACAAACGGAGAACAAGTTTGATATTTTTGGAGATGAAGACTTTAAATCCGAAGGAAAAGGAACGACAAGGAAAACTGATGATTGGGAAGATAGTAAGAAATTTCGAACAAAAGTGATCGAAAAAGTCACTCGTACATAAACCATGTACTGAAGAAAAACGGCAAATTCCTTGTTTTTGCAGACTGCCATGGTAAAGGAAACACCGAAATTTTGCGCAATGCTCAACAAAGACTTGACATAACTGGAACTGTAAAACCAAGAGCACCTATATCTGAAATTCTAAAAAAAATATGAAAGATCGTTACAATCTGGAAGCAAATGTACTGTAATAGGAGGTGCAAACGACGTTTACTGTAATGAAAGTAGGCAAGCAATGAGGCTTTTGAAAAATAAACTTCGAAATAACACACATATTATCTTCTGTGTTGTGGCTATTCCACACAGACATGATTTAATATACATATCAAAGAAAGTTTTGCATCACACAAAGTCCCAGAACTTCTGAAGATAGCCGTCCACTGTGGATATTGTATCACAGACACAGTCCCTTTGATTGTTCTGAGATGTCACTGAACCCACCCAAAGATGTAAACAACCATGCATGAGCAGTGCCTATTAGACAGAGGGGGTCCGACAGCCGATCAGTTCCAGTCATTCTACCAGGAAGGAGGTACACGGCTCGTGTTGACTGTAGTTCAACCATGCCTAGATGGTCAATACCGCGGTTCGATCGCGTCCGAATTGTTACTTTGTCTCAGGAGGGGCTCTTAACAAGGGAAGTATCCAGGCGTGTTGGAGTGAACCAAAGTGATGTTGTTTGGACATCGAAAAGATGCAGAGAGTCGGGAACTGTCGATGACATGCCTCGCTCAGGCCGCCTAAGGGATACTATTGCAGTGTAAGCCCGCTACCTACAGATTATGGAACCCTGACCATATTGAATAATGTTTTTCATGCAACCATCGGACATCGTGTTACGAATCCAACTGTGCACAGTATGCTGCATGACGCGCAACTTCTTTCCAAACGTTCATGGCGAGGTCCATCTTTGCAACCACGACACAATTTAGTGCCATACAGGTGGAAACAACAACATGCCAAATGGACCTCTCATGATTGGCATCACGTTCTCTTAACCAATGAGTGTCACATATGCCTTCAACCAGACAACCGGCGGAAACGTGTTTAGAGGTAACCTGGTCAGGCTGAACGCCTTAGACACACTGTCCAGCAAGTGTAGCAAGGTGGAGGTCTCCTGCTGTTTTGGGGTGGCATTATGTTGGGCCAAAGTACACCAGTGGTTGTCATGGAAGGTGCTGTAATGGCTGTACGATACGTGAATGCCACCCTCCAACTGATAGTGCAACCATATTGGCAGCATATTGATGAAAAGGGCTGTTGATGGACGACGTGACCCACCAACCACTCTGGGGGGACTAAACTGAATGGCTGTTGAGGAGTGGGACAATCTGGACCAATTGTGCCTTGATGAACTTGTGGATAGTATGCTACAGCAAATACAGGCATGCATCAAAGCAAGAGGACATGCTACTGGCTATTAGAGGTACTGGTGTGTACAGCAATCTGGACCACCACCTCTGAGGGTCTCGTATGGTGGTACAACATGCAATGTGTGGTTTTCATAAGCAATAAAAAGGGTGGAAAAGATATTTATGTTGATCTCTATTCCATTTTTCGGCACTGGTCCCGGAACGCTCAGAACCGAGCTGATGCAGAACTTTTTTTGATGATGTAGAATAATTGTGTTAACATTGAAATAATGAGAACTGACAGGAAACTACACCAAATTTTCATTTCCCAGTGCCGCTTTCATACCAATTGATGGCTCTGTAATAGAGCATTTTACAACTCATGGTCTGCACAAAAATAACAAGTAAAAAAGTCATAGCTGCTGAAATAATAAAAGCTGTTCTGTCAACAAGTAAAGTAAACAACATCCCATTTTCGCTGCCAGCAGTGGTAAATTTAGAAAGCCCAACCATACCTGCATAAACAATGGAAAATCAACAGGATCACTACCACAAACTTCATTTGCAGCAACAGTGATTGTGGAGTCTCAAAATGTAGCAATCAAACCTAGAACTGCTGACCCCTGCACTCATTAGCAGCAGTGTCAGAAGCTTCATCTGCTGTTGACCTCCCATCAGTGGCTCAAGACCTTTTATTAGTATTAGTGCCTTTACAATCTTCAGCAGTGCAAGATCCTTCACAATCTGATGTGTTGCACCATCATCAGCAGTGACAGAGGCAAGCAGAAGAAGCACAAGAACCAGGAAACACACAACTCTACATGGTTTTGGTACCTGGCCTCAGTTCCAGGACTAACTTAACTCAGAAACATGCAGGTACACTTCCTACAATCTCTAGCTACAATTTAGAACAAAACAGTGACGTCAGAACAAAGAGTTTGGGGAATGACAAACTTCATGGTTTTTCACCAGAATATAATGAATCTAAGAAGCAAACTGAAGCAGTTGTCTGTTTACATTAATGACAGCAATGCAATAAACAATGTAAATATATTATGTTTTACTGAAAATCATTTGAATGAAAGGATTGAGATGATACTATGATATGTATATATTTGTTCTGATGTCATATATACACAATACAACATTGTAATTCAATGGATTAAGGTAAGGTTATAATGTATATTAAAAACAATAAAGTGTACAGGTCTGTTGCTGTAAGAAATTACTGTGTTGATCAACATTTTGAGGCTTGTTGCATAGAACTCCATGTTAATACTCTGCCTATTTCTGTGGTTTCTGCTTACGGAACTCCCTCAGAAAAGCTTTGTGTGTTCCTCAAAAACATTTTAATTCGCCTCTTCTCTAAAATCAGAAAAATTATCATGCTTGGTGACTTTAATGTAAATTTCCTTACTTATAACAATGATGGAACATGAAACTTCCTGGCAGATTAAAACTGTGTGCCCGACCGAGACTCGAACTCGGGACCTTTGCGTTTCGCGGGCAAGTGCTCTACCATCTGAGCTACCGAAGCATGACTCACGCCCGGTACTCACAGCTTTACTTCTGCCAGTATCTCGTCTCCTACCTTCCAAACTTAACAGAAGCTCTCCTGCGAACCTTGCAGAACTAGCACTCCTGAAAGAAAGGATATAGCGGAGACATGGCTTAGCCACAGCCTGGGGGATGTTTCCAGAATGTAAAGTTTGGAATGTAGGAGACGAGATTTTAAATGGCCTTTCTCACTATGATGGGCAGCTCTTAAAAATGCATTATGTAAGCCCTGCTAAAAAGAGTAGTTTTATCAACATATCGTTTATACTAATCAATAGAAAGATCTAGAAAACTTCAGAGACATTTGCAGCAGTTAGAATGGAACACAGTATATAAGACCAAAAATGACAATGATAAATTTAATCTATTCCTAAATGAATTTATTACCCTTCTTGAAGATGTATTTCATAAGAGAATTGCAATTAGTACCAACCTGAGTGATTACAGGAAGCAATGGCTCAGTAAGGGAATCAAAACAGAGTGTAAAGCAAAGAGAATGCTTTATGTTTCACCACGAAATTGTAACTAACCTTAAGGCAGGAGCTCCACAAATTATACTGTAGCATTCTAAAGAATGTAATTAAAAAATCCAAGAGTATGTTTATCAAATCTTATACTGACAACTCAGATAATAAAATAGAAAATATATGGAAAGAGATCAAAAGGGAGACAGGAAAAATTTCAGAAGATACAGACAGTATCAAAGTGTGTAATAATGGAAGCACCATAAATGTGGCAGATCAAACTTGTTGTAAGGGATCTATAACTGAAGCCATGAACATTCTTCAAAAAGCAATGCAGAGCAAAGTAAGTCAGATGCATATACCTTATGTCACAACTGATGAGAATGAGAACGAAATAAGCCGAATGAAAAATAAAAATTTCACTGGAGTGGATAACATATCTATGAGAGTACTGCAGCACTACTGCAAAATTTATTCTTGAAGTTCTCTGTCACATATTTAATGAGTCTATAAAGCAATGTACTGTCCCCAGTAGACTCAAATATGCAATTTCTACACCACTGTTCAAAAAAAAGGTGATAAAGCTGAGGTTTCCAACTACTGGCCAGTTTCATTGCTAATAACTCATTCTAAAATCCTAGAGAAACTTAAGTTCCATAGAATCATGGATCATCTTAATAAACATAACATCGAATGTGTAGATCACAGAATTCTATTTACAAAGGCTGAGCACCATGGCTTATCTGGTAAAGTAGGGATATGGCTTGAATAATATTTAGGTGACAGAAGGCAGAAGGTAGTATTGAATAATGCTGCAATGGCCCCTGCTTGCTGTGATGGGGGGTACAGTAAAATGGGGAGTACCACAGGGCTCAGTGCTTGGTTCGTTTTGTTCCTTATCTTTATCAATCATCTGCCATGGTGTATGACACAAAAAGCAAACTTCACCCTGTTTGCAGATGACACAATCATTACGATAGAGAAAGTACCAAACCACAGTCTAGAGAACTCTATGGCCATTATATTCAAAGAATCTCTAGATTGGTTCACTTCTAACAGTCAGTTCCTCGATGTTAACAAGACTCAGTTCATGCAGTTTCAAACAGCAAACAAAAAACTTGAAAATACTGAAATAAAATGTGGTAATAAAGAAATATGGAGAGTTGAGTGTTCCAAATTCCCAGGATTACACATTAACAACACTCTAAACTAGTCAGTTCACATCATTGACCTATGTTAAAGACTGAACTCGGCAGCATTTGCCATTCACTCAATTTTATCTGTTTGTGACTTGGAAACAATCAAATTCGTGTGCTATGGATATTTCCATTCACTTATGATGTATAACATCAAGTCCTGGGGAAACCAGTCACGAGAAAATAAAGTCTTTATTGCGCAGAAGAGAGTCATCTGAATTATGGGTTGAGTGCATCCTAGATACTCTTGCAGAACTTATTCAAACAACTGGGGATCCTCACCGTGCCATGCCAATACATTTTATCACCAATGTGCTTTGTGAACAATAATCATACAATATACTGACAATGAGTGAATATCATGATCATGATACAAGAAGTAAACATGATCTTCACAAAGATATAAAAAATCTCTGCATGGTACAGAAAGGAGTACATAATGTGAAGGACAATCAAAGAATTTAAAATCAGAGATGGTAAAATAATCTATGTTAAACTGAGTGAAAGTCCAAATCCACAATAGCTGTTTATTGTTTTTTTCCCTCTATGACGACTGGTTTAATACCCTAGACATATATCTTCGGGTCATATAAAACCAATACTTCTAGTGCCACGACTTCCGAGATGCAAGTGCGCATAAGAACATGTCACTCTGTAGTAAAACCATCAATGAATTGGCAGACAGGCATCCGATCTGAACCATGCATGATTAGTAAAACCTCTCTAAAACTTTGTCAAAAGTTGAGCCCAGATAGAACATAACAATGTACATCCGATAGGATAAAACCATCGTCAAACGACATGGGGGAAAGAAAGAATTAAAAGACACACAATCCTAGGGAGTTATGAACATATTACAATCAATATATTAGCAGGCGTCAAAGAGAGCTGCATGTTACAGCGCTAGCCACACACTGCTATCACTGTAACATGCAGTTCTATTTGATGTCCGCCAATATATTTTAGTATGTTGGCAACTCCCAAGGACTGTGTGTCTTTTAGTTCTTCCCCCCCCCCCCCCCACCATGGAATTTGACAATGTTTTTATCCTATCAGATGTAGATTGTCATGTTCTGTCTGGGCTCATCTTTTGACAGAGTCTTAGAGAGATTTTACTGATCATGTACCTTTCGGATTACATGCCTATCTGCCGATTCATCCATGGTTTTACTGTGAAGTGACATGTTCTCATGCGCACTTGCACCTTCAAAGTCATGGCACTAGAAGTATTTGTTTTCTGTGACCTGAAGATGTTCCTCCAGAGCAAGGAACCAGTCATCATACAGGGGGAAAAAAGCAATGAACAGCTATAGCGGATTTCGACTTTCACTGTTAAATAAAGATTATTTTACCATCTCTGATTTTAATTTATTTGATTGTCCTCCATATTATGTGCGAATTCTTTAGCTGTTGTTGGCTGACCAAGAAGGTTATTTGTTGTGCAGAAAGGAGTACATTATTCAAGCATAAGAGTATACTATAAACTCTCAGTTCATGCTAAATCAGTCATTGCAGATGAGACTAAATTCAAAAACAACTATAACTTTATCTTTTGAATAGTTCTTTCTATTCTCCAGTTGAATTTTTTGACAATGTGTAATAATAAGTGAAATGTGTTTAATTTTAGGCATTCTTACAAGAAACGACTATGTAGCACTGTACGTCAGTTGTTGACAATGCTTTTTATATGAATTAGAATGTAAGCCTTATAATTTGTTTGTGTAATCATCATTACTACTATAATCTAAGTTAGTATCTGAACATGTGAACCTCATGTATCTGTTTACATATGATTTAGGTTGTAAGACTCATGACCATTTACACATAGTTATTATTGTAATAATCTGACATGTTCTACATCCTAGTGACACACTCGCATCCAGGATCCATGGAACTGGAAGATAGATAAATAAGTAAATAAATAAGAACAGTGATAAATCAGTGGCGACAAGCACATTTATAAAACAAATAACGCTTGGAGACAAAAATGCTGTCTGCAATTACAAACTAACCAACAATTGACGTGTAAATGTTGTCTGCAGACACACCACTTTTCGAATATTTTTGAATCTTATTGTATTCGTTGATATAGGTATTTCGAATAATTACTTTCTAGTTTAACATCCAGGAGCTATTTATCGAATATTATCCACAGTTTATACTACGCTATGGCTAAAAAATCACGAAGTTTATATGGCACACTTTTTTGGTTACATATACAAAGTTTATTTATTCATCCAACAATCTTTTAAGATTGTGAATATGTCATTGGTTTGCAAATATTTCGCGTGCGTGCACACACCCACCCACCCACACACACACACACACACACACACACACACACACACACACACACACACACACACACACACACACACATGTACACTGGTGCAGAAAACCAAACACACTTATAGTTCCAGAAGCTGTGAAGGTGTACCTGCCGACCACTGGTTTCATTTTTTTCAGTAATAAAATGGAAACACACTGAAATCAAATGGAGTACAGCGGCAATTACTCCACAATAGCTGCGACAGAGTCTTTGTGTTTCGAATTACTGCCACCAGGGAGCTGTCTCCATCTGCATCGTACTTCGCAAGCAACCTAATGGTGTGTGGTGGAGGGTACTTTTTGTACCACTAATTGAGCCCTCCAACCCTGTTTCACTCACGAATATTGCATGGGAACTATGATTACCGGCAAGCCTCAAATTTCTCGAATTTTCTTCTCATAGTCATGACCCGAGACGTATGTGGGGGACAGTGATATGTTGTCCAACTCTGTTCAGGAACTACTCCCTCGAAATTTCAGTAGCAAATCTCACCATCATGCACAAATCCTCTCTTGTAACGTCCACCAATGGAGTTTGTTCAGCGTTTCTGTAATGCTCTCGCGCCAGCTAAACTATCTTGTGATGAAACGCGCCGCTCTTCATTGGATCTTCTCTATCTCTTCTATCAGTCCTACCTGGTAGGGATCCTACACAGATGAACAATACTCAAGAATTGGTCGAACAAGCTCCTTATGAGCCACTTTCTTTGTGGATGAGTTACATGTTCTTAAAACCCTTCCTATAGAACAGAGTCTGACATCTGCTTTTCCCAGTATTTGTTTTACATGGTCATTCCATTTAAGGTCGCTCTGGATAGTTACTCCTTGATATTTTACTGTAGATAGTGTTTATAGCGGCATGTATCAGTGGTGTAGCTGTACAGTAGTGGCTTTCTTGTGATATGAATGTGGAATATTTTACATTTATTTACGTTCAGGGTCAACTGCCAGAGCCTGTACAGTTCATCTATTCTCTGGAGGTCATTCTACAAATCGTTTCTATATTCTGGCGTTGCTAGTTTTTCATAGACAACTACGTCATCTGCAAACATCTTTAAAGAGCATCTGACGCTTTCTACTGGATCATTGATATATATTGTAAACAGTAACGGTTTGTAACAAAAGTTCCCAAATTTAGAGCCCTCCAGGAAAGTTCTCGCACTCAGATTATTCTTGTGCTACTCCAGCTGATAAAGAAACCCACATCCAAATAGTCACCAGGAACCAATATATGTTTAATGTAAAATTGTCTGCCAGTTCTCCCAGTTTTTCTTCTTAACAAATAAAAATATGACATGGTTTAAGATCTTAGACTATCAAGAGTAAGACCTTGTGAGAATCCAAATGTATACATTAACGAAACGAAGCCACAGGGCATTTCTTTGTGGAGAAAAAGAATTTCGGACATATGCTGAGTATCAAACCATTTTTTGTTGTTTTTATTCACAATGACTATCCTGTCATGTGGACAGTTAGGGTGATCAAAGAATATGCAAAATAATTACAAACTAAAAATTTTATTTGTGCTTAAAACGTGAAAGAATGTTTGTTGTAATATAATTGGTCACTTATCATAGAATATGTAATCTGTTTCTTATCTGAAATATATTTTATTTATACTTTGTTATTTTCTTAGTATGAAAAAGGAGAATGTAAGCTTTGTTAATAAGTAATTAAAATTTTTTATTAATCTTAAATATTAAAGATTTTGATTGCAGTTTTTATAATTTTTACAACTGATGCTGGCATAACCAAAGGAGCTCCTATATTTAAAAAAATAGCTAAATATGTACAAATGGCTAATTTTTAAGGAGTGACTAATTTTATGTAAATTCCTTAAAGTCACACAGTCTTGCACAAATTCTATGTCTAACGTTGTATAAGAGTGTTGTTTTAATAAGTCAAGATCTTACAAAAGTTCTCTTAATTAAAGAAATTTGTCATATAACTTGTTTTTTAACCACATTTACACTATTTTGCGGTAGTGAAGTACTTGTTCCTGGATATTTAAGAAGTTTATTAGCTCTTGAGCTAAGCTATGATTGTACATACTGATTATATATTGATTCATATGCTGCCGGGTTATCTCAAAACTACTAATTTCGAATTACGTTAAATCATAAGAAATGGAAGTTTAGAAATTATTAACTGAGACATGGACTGCCCTAGAAGCTGCTGCAATAAATTAAGTTTGCGAAAGGAACAGATGCAGTGATCCTTAGTCCAACGCTTTTGCATTTTTGTTGCAAGAACTGACCTATTAGGATTGCTGTTGTTTTGCTCTTCAGTCTAGAGACTGGTTTGATGCAGCTCCCCATGCTACTCTATCCTGTGCAAGCTTCTTCATTTCCCAGTACCTACTGCAACCTACATCCTTCTGAATCTGTTTAGTGTATTCATCTCTTGGTCTCCCTCTACGATTTTTACCCCCCACGCTGCCCTCCAATACTAAACTGGTGATCCTTTGATGACTCAGAATATGCCCTACCAACCGATCCCTTCTTCTAGTCAAGTTGTGCCACAAATTTCTCTTCTCCCCAATTCTATTCAATACCTCCTCATTATTTATGTGATCTACCCATCTAATCTTCAGCATTCTTCTGTAGCACCACATTTCGAAAGCTTTAATTCTCTTCTTGTCTAAACTATTTATCGTCCACGTTTCACTTCCATACATGGTTACACTCCACACAAATACTTTCTGAAACGACTTCCTGATGCTTAAATCGATACTCGATGTTAACAAATTTTTCTTATTTGGAACCGCTTTCTTGCCATTGCCAGTCTACATCTTATATCCTCTCTACTTCGACCATCATCAGTTATTTTGCTCCCCAAATAGCAAAACTCATTTTCTACTTTAAGCGTTTCATTTCCTAGTCTAATTCCTGCAGCATCACCCGATTTAATTCGACTACATTCCATTATCCTCGTTTTGCTTTTGTTGATGTTCATCATATAGCCTCCTTCCAAGACACTGTCCATTCTGGTCAGCTGCACTTTCAGGTCCTTTGCTGTCTCTGACAGAAATACCTCGAAGTTTTTAATTCTTCTCTATGGATTTTAATTCCTACTCCAAATTTTTCTATTGTTTCCTTTACTGCTTGCTCAATATACAGATTGAATAACATCGGGGATAGGCTTCAACGTTGTCTTACTCCCTTACCAACCACTGCTTCCCTTTTATGCCCCTAGACTCTTATAACTGCCATCTGGTTTCTGTACATTGTGTAAATAGCCTTTCGCTCCCTGTATTTTACCCCTGCCACCTTCAGAATTTGAAAGAGAGTATTCCAGGCAACATTGTTAAAAGCTTTCTCTAAGTCTACAAATGCTAGAAACGTAGTTTTGCCTTTCCTTAATCTATTTTCTAAGATAAGTCATAGGGGCAGTATTGCCTCACGTGTTCCTACATTTCTACGGAATCCAAACTGACCTTCCCCGAGGTCGGCTTCTACCAGATTTTCCATTCGTCTGTAAAGAAATCGTGTAATTTTTTTGCAGCCGTGGCTTTTTAAACTGATAGTTCGGAATTTTCACATCTGTCAACACCTGCTTTCTTTGGGATTGGAATTATTATATTCTTCTTGAAGTCTGAGGATATTTCGCCTGTCTCATACATCTTGCTCACTAGATGGTAGAGTTTTGTTAGGCCTGGCTCTCCCAAGGCTGTTAGTAGTTTTAATGGAATGTTGTCAACCCCCGGGGCCTTGATTCGACTTAGGTCTTTCAGTGTTCTGTCAAACTCTTCACGCAGTACCATATCTCCTCTTTCATCTTCATCTACATTCTCTTCCATTTCCATGACATTGTCCTCAAGAACATCACCGTTGTATAGAACCTCTATTTACTCTTTCCATCTTTCTGCTTTCCCTTCTTTGCTTAGAACTGGGTTTCCATCTCGGCTCTTGATATTCATGCAAGTAGTTCTCTTTTCTCCAAAGGTCTCTTTAATTTACCTGTAGGCAGTATCTATCTTACCCCTAGTGAGATAAGCCTCTACATCCTTACATTTGTCCTGTAGCCATCCCTGCTTAGCCATTTTGCACTTCCTGTCGATCTCATTTTTGAGACGTTTGTATTCCTTTTTCCCTGCTTCATTTATTGCATGTTTATATTTTCTCCTTTCATCAAATAAATTCAATATCTCCTCTGTTACCCAAGGACGTTTGTTAGCCCTCATCTTTTTACCTACTTGATCATCTCCTACATCTCAAAGCTACCCATTCTTCTTCTACTGTATTTCTTTCTCCCATTCTTGTCAATCGTTCCCTAATGCTCTTCCTAAAGCTCTCTAAAACCTCTGGTTCTTTCAGTTTAACCAGGTCCCATCTCCTCAAATTCCCACCTTTTCGCAGTTTCTTCAGTTTTAATCTACAATTCATAACCAATAAATTGTGGTCAGAGTCCACATCTGCCCCTGGAAATGCCTTACAGTTTAAAACCTGGTTGCTGAATCTCTGTCTTACCATTATATAATCTATCTGAGACCTTCCAGTATCTACAGGCTTCTTCCATGTATACAATCTTCTTTTATTATTCTTGAACCAAGTGTTAGCTATGATAAAGTTATGCTATGTGCAAAATTGTACCAGGTGTCTTCCTTTTTCATTCCTTACTTCCATTCCATATTCACCAACTACGTTTCCTTCTCCTCCTTTTCCTACTATCGAGTTCCAGTCACCCATGACTACTAAATTTTCGTCTTAGATTAGATTGGATTAATACTAGTTCCATGGATCATGAATACGATATTTCGTAATGATGTGGAACGAGTCGAATTTTCCAATACATGACATAATTAGGTTAATTTAACAACATACTTAAGTTAATATAACAACTTTATTTTTTTGTGTTTTTTGTTTTTCTTTATTTTTTATTTATTTTTTTTTTTTTTAATATTTTTGTTTTTTTCTTTTTTTCTTAATTTATATCTAAAAATTCCTCTATGGAGTAGAAGGAGTTGTCATTCAGAAATTCTTTTAATTTCTTCTTAAATACTTGTTGGTTATCTGTCAGACTTTTGATACTATTTGGTAAGTGACCAAAGACTTTAGTGCCAGTATAATTCACCCCTTTCTGTGCCAAAGTTAGATTTAATCTTGAATAGTGAAGATCGTCCTTTCTCCTAGTATTGTAGTTATGCACACTGCTATTACTTTTGAATTGGGTTTGGTTGTTAATAACAAATTTCATAAGAGAGTATATACACTGAGAAGCTACTGTGAATATCCCTAGATCCTTAAATAAATGTCTGCAGGATGATCTTGGGTGGACTCCAGCTATTATTCTGATTACACGCTTTTGTGCAATAAATACTTTATTCCTCAGTGATGAATTACCCCAAAATATGATGCCATATGAAAGCAATGAGTGAAAATAGGCGTAGTAAGCTAATTTACTAAGATGTTTATCACGAAAATTTGCAATGACCCTTATTGCATAAGTAGCTGAACTCAAACGTTTCAGCAGATCATCAATGTGTTTCTTCCAATTTAATCTCTCATCAATGGACATACCTAAAAATTTGGAATATTCTACCTTAGCTATATGCTTCTGATTAAGGTCTATATTTATTAATGGCGTCATACCATTCACTGTACGGAACTGTATGTACTGTGTCTTATCAAAATTCAGTGAGAGTCCGTTTACAAGGAACCACTTAGTAATTTTCTGAAAGACAGTATTGACAATTTCATCAGTTAATTCTTGTTTCTCAGTTGTGATTACTATACTTGTATCATCAGCAAAGAGAACTAACTTTGCCTCTTCATGAATATAGAATGGCAAGTCATTAATATATGATAAGAACAACAAAGGACCCAAGACTGACCCTTGTGGAACCCCATTCTTGATAGTTCTCCAGTTTGAGGAATGTGCTGATCTTTGCATGTTACAAGAACTACTTATTTCAACTTTCTGCACTCTTCCAGTTAGGTACGAATTAAACCATTTGTGCACTGTCCCACTCATGCCACAATACTTGAGCTTCTCTAGCAGAATTTCATGATTTACACAATCAAAAGCCTTTGAGAGATCACAAAAAATCCCAATGGGTGGTGTTCGGTTATTCAGATCATTCTAAATTTGACTGGTGAAAGCATATATGGCATTTTCTGTTGAAAAACCTTTCTGGAAACCAAACTGACATTTTGTTAGTACTTCATTTTTACAGATATGTGAAGCTACTCTTGAATACATTACTTTCTCAAAAATTTTGGATAAAGCTGTTAGAAGGGAGATTGGACGGTAATTGTTGACATCAGATCTATCCCCCTTTTTATGCAAAGGTATAACAATAGCATATTTCAGTCTATCAGGGAAAATGCCCTGTTCCAGAGAGCTATTACACAGGTGGCTGAGAATCTTACTTATCTGTTGAGAACAAGCTTTTAGTATTTTGCTGGAAATGCCATCAATTCCATGTGAGTTTTTGCTTTTAAGCAAGTTTATTATTTTCCTAATTTCAGAGGGAGAAGTGGGTGAGATTTCAATTGTATCAAATTGCATAGGTATGGCCTCTTCCATTAACAGCCTAGCATCTTCTAATGAACACCTGGATCCTACTATATCCACAACATTTAGAAAATGATTATTAAAAATATTTTCAACTTCTGACTTTTTGTTCGTAAAGTTTTCATTCAATTTGATGGTAATACTGTCTTCCTCTGCTCTTGGTTGACCTGTTTCTCTTTTAATAATATTCCAAATTGTTTTAATTTTATTATCAGAGTTGCTGATTTCAGACATGATACACATACTCCTGGATTTTTTAATAACTTTTCTTAATATAACACAGTAGTTTTTATAATTTTTGATAGTTTCTGGGTCACTACTCTTTCTTGCTGTCAGATACATTTCCCTTTTCCGGTTACAAGATATTTTTATACCCTTAGTAAGCCATGGTTTGTTACAAGGTTTCTTACGAGTATATTTAACTATTTTCTTGGGGAAGCAGTTTTCAAATGCATTTACAAAAATGTCATGAAATAAATTATATTTTAAATTGGCATCAGGTTCACGGTACACCTCATCCCAGTCTACCTGCTGTAGGCTTTCCCTGAAATTTGCAATTGTTAAATTGTTGACTGAACGTACTACTTTGGAGGACTGTTTAGTATTGCTGAATGGAGCTATGTCATATATTGTAACTAGCTGTGCACCATGATCAGAAAGACCATTCTCAACAGGCTGAGAATTTATCTGGTTAAACTTATCTTGGTCTATAAAGAAGTTATCTATCAGTGAGCTGCTATCCTTTACCACCCGAGTAGGAAAATCAATTTCTTTTATTTCATCATACGTTTCATCAGTCTCTTCGTCATCTGCGGAGCTAGTTGGCATATAAACTTGCAGTACTGTGGTAGGTGAGGGGTTCATATCTATCTTGGTCACAATAATGTGTTCACTATACTGTTTGTAGTAGCTCATCTGCATTCCTATTTTCCTTTTCCTGTTCCTGTTCAAAATGGGTCAAATGGCTCTGAGCACTATGGGACTCAACATCTTAGGTCATAAGTCCCCTAGAACTTAGAACTACTTAAACCTAACTAACCTAAGGACATCACACACACCCATGCCTGAGGCATGATTCGAACCTGCGACCTTAGCAGCCTCGCGGTTCCGGACTGCAGCGCCAGAACCGCATGGCCACTGTTCCTATTAAACCTACTCCTGCTTTACCCCTATTTGATTTTGAATTTAAAACCGTGTATTCACCTGACCAGAAGTCTTGTCCTCCTGCCGGCAAACTTCACTAAGTCTCACTACATCTAACTTTAACCTCTCCATTTCCCTTTTTAAGCTTTCTAACCTACCTGCCCGATTAAGGGATCTGACATTCCACGCTCTGATCCGTAGAATGCCAGTTTTCTTTCTCCTGATAACAACGTCCGCCTGAGTAGTCCCCGCCTGGTGATCCAAATGGGGGACTATTTTACCTCTGGAATATTTTACCCAAGAGGACGCCATCATCATTTAGCCATACAGTAACGCTGCATGCTCTCAGGAAAAATTACGGCTGTAGTTTCCCCTTGCTTTCAGCCATTCGCAGTACCAGCACAGCAAGGCTGTTTTGGTTAGTGTTACAAGGCCAGATCAGTCAATCATCCAGAATGTTGCCCCGGCAACTACTGAAAAGGCTGCTGCCCCTATTGAGGAACCACACGTTTGTCTGGCCTCTCAACAGGTACCCCTCCGTTGTGGTCGCACCTACGGTACGGCTATCTGTATTGCTGAGGCGCGCATGCCTCCCCACCAATGGCAAGGTCCATGGTTCATGGGGGGGGGGGGGGGGGGGGGAGGGGGGGCTATTAGGATTAACGGAACAAAAATTAATTTGGAAATTTGTGGTAAGGTCTTATGGGCCCAAACTGCTGAGGTCATTGGTCCCTAAGCTTACACACTACTTAATCTAACTTAAGCTGACTTACGCTAAGGACAACACACACACACACACACTCCCATGCCTGAGGGAGGACTCGAAGCTCCGATGGGGGACCAGAAATGTGGGTATTACAAGTACACGTTTTCCCTGTAGTGATTCTGACAGATGACTTATGTAGATCTGGGTTGATGGATGGAAGAAATTCGATAATCAGTGAAGGATGCTTTCATGTTTCCATTCCCCTGAAACTGCTTTCAGGATGTTTCGAGAACATACTACTACAAACCAAAAAAGAACTAACATTAGTACATGCCACATCTGCTCATAATCCGAATATTCATATGAAGGAGAGTACTCAGGATCTACATGTACAATATTTACTGTTCAGTTCACATTTAAGTCCATGGCAGAGATTACTTCTCTGCTGCTTACCGGCCGGCCGCGGTGGTCTAGCGGTTCTAGGCGCTCAGTCCGGAACCGCGGGACTGCTACGGTCGCAGGTTCGAATCCTGCCTCGGGCATGGATGTGTGTGATGTTCTTAGGTTAGTTCAGTTTAAGTAGTTCTAAGTTCTAGGGGACTAATGGCCACAGATGTTAAGTCCCATAGTGCTCAGAGCCATTTGAACCATTTTCTGCTGCTTACCTCTCAGATATCTGGTGGAAAAAATGAACAGTTAAATCCTTTTGTAGCAGCTCTTATTTTTCTTATTTTATTACAATTATCGTTTCCCCTGTGTAGGCGGACACGAACAAAATATTTTAGTATTTGAAGTTGACATTTCGTAAAAAGATTTAGTCGCAACGAAAAATGCCTTTGTTGTAATGTTTACTACGAGCTGCCCTTCTTCGAACATTTCGATGTCCTCTATAAACCCTATCAGGTTTGGATTACGTACTGCGCAGCAGTGCCCCAGAAGATTACAGACAAGCATAATGCAGGCTGTCTGTTTAGTAGATCGATCTGTTACCTCTTCAAAGGATCTGTCAATAAAATGCAGACTTCGTTTCGCCTTACCCACAACATCATCTATGAGATCGCTCTAATTTTACCATGCTTTTCCAATGAGTAAAGCGGTAGTTCGTGAGGCGTGTTGGAAGGGTCCTGACATTTCAGTTCCGTAGCTAGGAACTGCATGAGGCTCCACTACTGCCAGCAGCATCTAAAGAGATTAGAGAATCTGGAAGCACAAAGTCATACGATTCTAGTTGTCCAGACAGACAGAAAGAATAACATTACAACTGACACTAGTAAGTTTGGGCGCTGCAACCAAACCAATGTAAAAGTCTATCTTTAGTTACCTGTACGATAATCTACATCTAAATTTCTCAAAAGAAATATCTGCATAGCTATACGATTATACACCCGGTTTTCAGCTTCATATTATGTCACCCCTCTTCCTCTTAGAACTAGCTCAATTCAAAGATCGTGCACCGACCACTGTTATAGAGCATTCACGACACAATGAAAGAATTAAAAGCTAGAATATCATCGTACAAATTGAGTATGATGGCTGTACTAATGCCCCTGAAAAGACACCTGTGACTGGTGTTGTAAGCCAGCCTTTCAGTTGCTACAGTATCAATCTACAATGACAGCATATAAAGTGATGATTCTTGACGCTGAAGCCTTAACGAATGATGCAATGACGTTCGAACAAATATCGGGCTTGCAGCCGGTTTTCGATTCACTCGTTTCACGATATTTCGACAGGGCACCTGCCAGTCATCTTCAGGTGAGCCATCAAAGACTGACGAATATTTGCTCCGTTCTACCCTATATAGCGCGCTGCGAATATTCTGCGCACGCGTCATTGTTCAAGCTGACACATGGACCACACCTCATGGTGGCAGCTCCCTCGCTGGTGGAACCGCGTGTCCTCTGTATTGCCGCTCGCCGTGGTTGTTGGCGCACTCTGCCATCTTCGATTAGAACAAATTGTGGAGATGATGGGGTTCCACGCACTGTCTAACTGGCAGTCACTATATACACTGAAGCGCCAAAGTAACTGGTATAGGCATGCATATTCAAATACAGAGATATGTAAACAGGCAGAATATGGCGCTGCAGTCGGCAAAACCTATATAAGACAACAAGTTTCTGGCGCAGTTCTTAGATAAGTCACTGCTGCTACAATGGCAGGTTATCAAGATTTAAGTGAGTATGAACACGGTGTTATGCCGCCCGCTCTGTTTTCCACTTAAATTCCTACGCCACCTACTCCCACAACCAGGCCCACTTTACCTTCATCCGCCTCGACAGCCTTGTTTAAGCCCCTCTCTCACCGTACCGATTCCTTCCCGCCTCCCACCTCCTGGCGTGTTACCAGTATCGTCTCCTCTACCTCAACACTCTTCCCTCTCTGCCAACAAATACCTATTCATGCATACCATACCCCAGGACCAGGTTGACTCCTTCATCCTTAGTGAATCCTTCCTCCAACCTCGCCATGTTGTCCGCACCTCTCCCTATCTCCTTCACTGCACCGACAATCCCCTTCCCCTCACCTGAGGTGGGATCGCTATTGGCCACCTCAAACATTTCCCTGTATGGCCACAAACCCTCCTCAATGACCCAACTGAACATTTTCTCCTCAGCATGTTTTTTCCCTCCCTCACCATTACCTGTGCCACTATCTATATCCATCCCATAGCTCCTCTACCCTATGACTTCATTTCGCATGTTGACTGTACCTTCTCCACGAATGTGATTGTCCCTGCCCTCAACATCCACAGCTGTGAGCCTTCCACCCTTTGGCAGTGGCATCAGTTCCTTGCCACCCTCCATGGTGACCTTGTTCCTGTCCCACAACACACTTGTCCTGAAAGTAACTCCAATCCCGATGTTATTCTCACTTCCCCCAACCTCCTTAATCGCATCGCCATGGACATCCTCGATCCTATTGGTAGTGACCACCTCCCCGTCCTTCTCACTGTCTCCTCTGCCATCGACCCCTGCAGCCCCCCCCCCCAGCTTCTCCTCCAAAGTCCGTGCATAACTACCGCCGTGCCGAATGGGATGCCTACCGGGTTGAAAGCCACTCCCTCACTTTTCACCATCCAACTGACGTCACCCCTGCCTCTTCCTTCCTCCAGAAGACCATCACAGGCGCTGTGGAGGCCCATGTCCCTACCAAACTCATCCACCCTCACCACCCTACACTTCCTCCACAGGCCATCCTTCCTCTTTACGAATTCCGCAGGCTCTACCGCTCCTTCCTCCGCACCTGTGACTGGGATACACTCGTCCACCACCGGCAATTACAGCGACACATCTGGAACCTCCTTACAGCAAAGAAACGCCGGGACTGGCACCAGACATGCACATGCCTCAACTCCACCCTCCCTGTCAACTCCTCCAAGTACTGGTCAGCCTTCCACCACCTTACTGGTAGCCATCCCACCCCACATTACCCTATCCTCCATGATGATCGCACCTTTCCTAACAACATCATTAAGGCTAACCATTTTGTTTCCACCTCTCTGAGGTCTTCTCCATTACTGATGATCCCCATTTTGGTCACTCCCTCTTCCCCACCGTCCTTGACCACAGTGATACCTCTGTTCCACCATTCGCCCCTAGCTTCCAGTACTTGGATCAGTTATCCCCCCTAAGAGATCAACAGTCCCATCACTGCACACAGCATCACACTCGTTCTAGGATCCAAACGCAACACCGCCCCTGGTCATGATGGCATCATCTACCACCACCCCAAGGAATCCCCCCCATCCTTCGTAGCTGTCCTTGCTATCCTGTACAATGTCCTCCTCTCCACTGGATTTTACCCTGATGTATGGAAGACTTCCCGTGTCCTGCTGTTCCCTAAACCCACCAAACCCCCCTCTGATACCTCTTCCTATCATCCCATCTGCCTCACCTCCATGTTCAGTACGGTCTTTGAGACCATCCTCTCCCATCATATTCACCACCACCTTAACCGGCACCACCTCCTTCCCTTTACCCAGTGTGGCTTTCGGCCTTCCTTCTCAGCTGACGACAAGCTCCTTAACCTTACCAATCTTCTTTCCCTCCAACTTAACTCCCACCACTCCGCTATCTCTATTTCCCTTGACCTCCAGAACGCCTACGACCGTATCTGGCATCCTGGGCTCCTCTGCAAACTCCAGACCTATGACCTTCCTATCAATTACATCCATCTCGTTGCTTCCTTTCTCTCCCTTCGTCACTGCTACGTCACTACCCTCAATTTCAACTCCCGTTCCTTCTGTTCCTCTGCTGGTGTGCTGAAGGCTCCGTCCTTTCCCCTCTCCTCTATCTACTGTACACTGCTGATACGCCCAAACCTCCCCTGCCTGTTCATCTCCTCCAATTTGCTGATGACACAGCCTTCCAAGCCCTTTATCCTTCCCTTCAACAGTCCCAACGTACCCTCCAAATCCACATTGACCAGTTCACTGCTTGGTGCAACCAGCGGTTCCTCCGTATCAATCCCTCCAATACCCAGACGGTCGTCATAGGCTGCACCACCCACTCCTTCCATCTCCATGATTTCTACCTCACAATTTATGGCCATCCTATCCACCTCACTTCTACCCTCAAATACCTTGCCCTCACCTCACCTGGACTCTCCATTTCCTTACCATCCAACACAAAGCGGACAACAGGATTTGCCTCCTGAAACTCCTGTCTGGCTGGACATGGGGACTGCATCCTTCCACCATCCTTCACACCTACAAATCCTTGGACCACCCCACCCTTTGTTATGCCAGCATTGCTTAGATTTCCGCCCCTCCCAGTTTCTATAAAGCCCTCTAAATCCTCGAGCGCCATGCACTCCGCCTCGCCTTCTGCATCTGCCTTCCATCCCCCATGTGCATCCTCTATGACCTCATCCCCTTTCCCCACCTTCTCCTTTTCCTTGAACACATCTGCACCCTGTATATTTTACGCTGACTCGATCCCCCTCACTCCCTGGTGTCTCCCTTCCTCTGCACCCCCAGCCCATTGCTGTGCCTTTACGATTATGTCCCACCCTCTCTCCATCTCCACACCCTGCACCTCCTTTCCCAAAGCAACTTCCAGCATCTACCCTTCCCGGATGACGAGGTTCACCCTGATGTCTACCCTTCCTACCAATTCTAACCTCACCTTCCTCCTACCTCCTTCTCAGGGCTCCCTCTCCTCCCCCTCCCTTCTCCTGAGTGGCTTTCCCCCTCCTATATCCCTTCCCTCTACTGTGCTCCCCTTCAGTGTCTCTACATTCCCTCCTGCCTTATCTTCCCTCTTCATCTCCCACCCTGCCCGCCTCCTGCATCTTGGTGCGCCCCCTGTCCCCTCCTTTTCCTCTTCCTCCCGCCCCCCTTCCCCCCTCTTTTTCCCTCCTCTCTGACCTCCAGTCCTTCATCAGGTCCCTATCAGCAGTTTTTATTCTTTATGAGTGTTATGTCGTTTCCAGTGGTTTTGTTTTCTTAAGTGCCTCGTTCTGTGTAATTTTTATACTGTAGTCAACTTTTAACTTGTGTCTGACTGCAGTGATTTTAAGTACACAACGAATTACCAGCTGTTTTCTTTTAACTCTATGCCGACTTTATAATTGTCCCCCAATGTCCCCGTATTAGTGTATATTTTAAGTCCCATTTACTGTGTTTCATGTCCCCCTTTTTACCCCAGTTTTTTATGTAAGAGTTCCCATTGTATATTTTTGTTAATGCCGTTTGGCTGAAGAGCAGTGGACTGTGCCACTGCCACCCATCCCCTGCCCCATAGGGGCAGGACAATGAAATTAAAATAAAGGAAAAATGGTGGCCCATCAATAAGTGTCAGCATGTGAACCATTCAACAAAATATCATTGATGTGGGCTTTTGGAGTCAAAGACCCACTGGTGTACCCTAGTGTACCCTTGGTACGACACAAAGCGCTATTCCTCGCCTGGGCCCATCAACACTGACGTTGAACTGTTGATGACTGGAACTACACTCCTGGAAATGGAAAAAGGAACACATTGACACCGGCGTGTCAGACCCACCATACTTGCTCCGGACACTGCGAGAGGGCTGTACAAGCAATGATCACACGCACGGCACAGCGGACACACCAGGAACCGCGGTGTTGGCCGTCGAATGGCGCTAGCTACGCAGCATTTGTGCACCGCCGCCGTCAGTGTCAGCCAGTTTGCCGTGGCATACGGAGCTCCATCGCAGTCTTTAACACTGGTAGCATGCCGCGACAGCGTGGACGTGAACCGTATGTGCAGTTGACGGACTTTGAGCGAGGGCGTATAGTGGGCATGCGGGAGGCCGGGTGGACGTACCGCCGAATTGCTCAACACGTGGGGCGTGAGGTCTCCACAGTACATCGATGTTGTCGCCAGTGGTCGGCGGAAGGTGCATGTGCCCGTCGACCTGGGACCGGACCGCAGCGACGCACGGATGCACGCCAAGACCGTAGGATCCTACGCAGTGCCGTAGGGGACCGCACCGCCACTTCCCAGCAAATTAGGGACACTGTTGCTCCTGGGATATCGGCGAGGACCATTCGCAACCGTCTCCATGAAGCTGGGCTACGGTCCCGCACACCGTTAGGCCGTCTTCCGCTCACGCCCCAACATCGTGCAGCCCGCCTCCAGTGGTGTCGCGACAGGCGTGAATGGAGGGACGAATGGAGACGTGTCGTCTTCAGCGATGAGAGTCGCTTCTGCCTTGGTGCCAATGATGGTCGTATGCGTGTTTGGCGCCGTGCAGGTGAGCGCCACAATCAGGACTGCATACGACCGAGGCACACAGGGCCAACACCCGGCATCATGGTGTGGGGAGCGATCTCCTACACTGGCCGTACACCACTGGTGATCGTCGAGGGGACACTGAATAGTGCACGGTACATCCAAACCGTCATCAAACCCATCGTTCTACCATTCCTAGACCGGCAAGGGAACTCGCTGTTCCAACAGGACAATGCACGTCCGCATGTATCCCGTGCCACCCAACGTGCTCTAGAAGGTGTAAGTCAACTACCCTGGCCAGCAAGATCTCCGGATCTGTCCCCCATTGAGCATGTTTGGGACTGGATGAAGCGTCGTCTCACGCGGTCTGCACGTCCAGCACGAACGCTGGTTCAACTGAGGCGCCAGGTGGAAATGGCATGGCAAGCCGTTCCACAGGACTACATCCAGCATCTCTACGATCGTCTCCATGGGAGAATAGCAGCCTGCATTGCTGCGAAAGGTGGATATACACTGTACTAGTGCCGACATTGTGCATGCTCTGTTGCCTGTGTCTATGTGCCTGTGGTTCTGTCAGTGTGATCATGTGATGTATCTGACCCCAGGAATGTGTCAATAAAGTTTCCCCTTCCTGGGACAATGAATTCACGGTGTTCTTATTTCAATTTCCAGGAGTGTATGTTGGCTGTGCGAATGAGTCTTGTTTCAGATTAACCAAGCAGATGGTCGTGTATCGGTATGGAGACAACCTCATGAATCCAATGACCCTGCATGTCAGCAGGGTACTTGGGCAATTCCAGCAGGACAGTGCGACACCCTACACTTCCAGTATTGCTACAGAGTGGCTCCGGGAACACTCTTCTGCGTTTAAACACCACCGCTGCCCACCAAACTCTCCATACATGAACATTATTGAGCATATCTGGGATGTCTTGAAACGCACTGTTCAGAAGAGATCTCCAGCCCCTGGTACTCTTACGGATTTATGGACAGCTCTGCAGGATTCATGGTGTCAATTCCCTCCAGCACTACTTCTGAAATTAGTTGAATCCATGTTATGTCATGCTGCGGTACTTCTGTGAGCTCGCGGGAGCCCTGCACAATAGTGGGCATGTGTACCAGTTTCTTTGGCTCTTCACTGTATTTAGATAAAATGATTAAAAAAGACGAAGTACAAGTGTAATGTGAGCTGATCTAGCCACAATGAGCTGAATCGATAGCACAAGTGAAGTGTGGGCAGAACAGTGAGTAGTAGGGCACTGTGGATTCTGGTCAGAAAAGTGCTGACATTAGTATCAGCAGTTCTCATCAGTGTTGTCATATGACGGCTAGGACAGTTGTGTGTGTTTTATTTAATTGAAATCAGGAGCTGCACAGTCTTAACTCCAAGGTAATTTCAGGAAACACAGCATGTTGCCATGTGCTAAGGCCATGGATAGTAGGGCTTCCCCACCCATCCTGCACTCCTGCATAAAGCATCCCACAGCCCATGATCCCATGATCCCATAAGCCTCATACCCACACTCAGCAGCTATGTTCGCATTATTGACTTCCAAAAATATGTTTAAGGACCGATTTTCTAGTCCTCACATCGATTACTTTGATTTGAAGATATATATCATTCGATTTGAAATATTGAAACAAATCGATATCATATTTCTATATAACTCATTAAAAACC
Source organism: Schistocerca serialis cubense (assembly GCF_023864345.2). Taxonomy (NCBI): domain Eukaryota; kingdom Metazoa; phylum Arthropoda; class Insecta; order Orthoptera; family Acrididae; genus Schistocerca; species Schistocerca serialis. Next base: position 202,454,154 of record NC_064640.1, read on the forward strand.
AAAACTCGTATATAAAATATAAATAATGAAATAGGAATTATCATTTGTTGAAAATTAGTTTTTTTACTTAAAACACTTTCCCACAACCTCTGAAAATGAAAACAAATTCAAGAACACTGTCACATCCTACTTGCTCCTGTCACCAGCAGATAGCTGCACTGAAAAATCGATCTGCTTGGAAAAAATAAATAACGAATTAGGAATTTGTTGAACACAAGTTTCACCTTAAATACCATTCCAAAAACCCAGAAAATGTGAAATAATAGCAAATCCCAGTTCCTCCAGTCACCAGCAAATAACTTCATTGTAAAATCGCGACCATAGTCTGATTTTTGTACCACACCAATACATGGCTTCAGTAACAATTAAAAACTCAAAGATCGTAAATTAATTATTTTCTTCATCTAAGATGTTGGAAATATTCTCAAATGTCCTCGAAATACTACAGCATTGCGATGTTTCCATTGCTTGTTGAGGTTATTACATGAAAACGCTGTTTCATGTCACAATTCAGCAAGAAAGTCTGCAGTGTAAAAGAAAATGCGATTTAATTTCCACATATACACGCATTTGCCAAATTAGTGCCCAAAATTCCGAAGTATATATCCCAATAGTAGATTTCAACATTTGACATTTGGGAATGTGGGCCTAAAAATTCGATGTCATATGACTATCCTGACCAGTATTACAGCAGCAGAAAAATAAGTGGTATCTAAGTGGCAAATAGACAGACTGAAGGTAACTAATTAGACACACACTCAAATAAAATATTTCACCCTCATAGTATATCTTTCCGAATTTTTAAATGGTTCTCAAGCACCTGTTCAGGAGGTACAAGTATAATGCATCATGTTATTCACTAGGAACATCATAAACGAAACTATAGGTTGCCTGTTATTGCTCTTATTAATAATAAGAGGCCTACTAAAGTGTACGTAAACAACAATGGTTTGCGGTCAGGAGGCACCCTACGAGCTTTTTATGCTGTATTTGTTCCACTTTATTGTCCACAACATACTGAAAAATATGTCAGCTGTGCTGTTACGTTGTTAAGTACGTAAAATGAGTATTCGATATGTGCAGTTGCATTTCTGCAAACTATGACTTGCAAAAATAAAAACCAGCGACCAACTACAACACCACATACGCCCACATAACACAATTGTTTTATTAGGAAAGGAGGGAAAGACTATGGTGTTTTTATTACAAAAAATGTTACTTATACAACAGAACATGTAGCCCACAGCTTGTAAACACACGAACAAAGATGCTAACAGTGGGAAATGTGACATTTCCAAAGACGATATCAGAGTCGATTTCTCGGAAAAAAACTATGTACCATAATACACTGCGTGACGCTTCGCATTTCGCAAGTGCAAATTTAATAGTATCACAACTAAATTATTTGTTTAACTGATTAAAGTACATTATATTGTAATATAAACAAAATTTCAATGGAAAGTCGATTCTGTATACCTTGCATACACAAAGGGCCATCATAATACACGTAACATAAGGTTTTGTATGATCATCCTCCGTTACTATAAAGGCTAAACAAATGTCACAACACATATTAAAGGGATGGTATCCACTATAACGCACAGAAATGTAGAGTTGGAAGTTATCATGTTCTAAAAAAAATTAGTGAATCACAAATGGATATGACGTTACCAATTCTACCAGCCCAATATGCTACCCCCTTGTGGAACATACTTAATAACAAGCACTCAACAACATAGTGCATGTTAGGACTTCCTGTGAACAAAGCTTAAACAAAGTGGCTGTAAATATTACAAGGTACGGTACCTCAACATTGTATTGTAACAGCTTGACATTGCCGCTTCCAAGAGACGATGATTTCAACGCCTTAATACACGGAAAATAATGTGATTAAAGCAGTAATAGCGGTGCGCAATTACTAATAATTGCTGTAGTGACGTAATTATATTCCATAACAGAGTAGCTGAAAAGTCATCTAGTACATACGCAAACAGCTTGCACAGAGAACAAACATACAATCCATTCTGTAGTGGTTCCCATATGGTTAATACCATGGTGGGCCATGTGTGTGGTCACTTTATGAAATCTATAAATTTGTTACCAATAACGTCGCCCACTCCTGAGCTTGTGATTTCATATACATAACAGAAGTTTTACTACTCTACAATCGGAGGTCACCCGAGTTAGTCAACCCTAACCATCTTATCATATAGTGTAAGCCTAGATGTCGCTGAATATGCTAGATGTCACCTCTACCTAGGAAAAACTTTACGACACTACTGGTTCCGCTAATGTAGATTTATTATGTAGTTTCGTGAGGTAGAATACCTGTGCTGTATATAAATTATAAATTTATGGCATAGTCAGCAAATAAAGGCCAGCGAATAATAATGTAATGGGATAATTTAATGGTAAATACTCCGATTTGTGTGACAGAGTACCAAACAGCGATGGACAGACTGTATCACTGACGGGATTGTGGAGAACAATACTGCCCCTGTTTTAATATGGCACTTCTGTCGGAGTCAGAGTAGCATATCACTGCTGGATGCTGGTAGAACATAGTACTTAATGGTCTTCTTCTTCGTCAGTAGACGAGCAGCAGATTGGCTTCCGACCAAGTGCTAGCAGAACTGACAGAGTTACAGCATACAAGTGTAGGAGACAAATTACACTACGAGTGCTCGAATACAATGAGTGGAACCTGCTATAACTGAGTGATAGTAATTTGTCATTTGTCATCCAGTTCTCATGGACTGTAACCGATGTAACTGCATCCAGAAGGTGGAGCTGCTGCTGTGTTAGTAATCAACAAAAAGCCCATACTGCTGACATTTTGCTCTCAATACATGTCATTCTACGTGTAATATATCATAAAGTTTGCATATGCAGCACTTTGGTAAGGCTCCCAGCATACATAACAATAGTAACATACACTATGTCATCAAAAGTATCCGGACACCCCCAATAACATACGCTTTTCATATTAGGTGCATTGTGCTGCCACCTACTGCCAGGTACTCCATATCAGTGACTTCAGTAGTCATTAGACATCGCGAGAGAGCAGAATGGAGCGCTCTGCGGTACAAACGTACGCAAGATTTCCACACTCCTAAACATCCCTAGGTCCACTGTTTCCGATGTGGTAGTGAAGTGGAAACGTGGAGGGACACATACAGCACAAAAGCGTACAGACCGACCTCGCCTGTTGACTGACAGACACTGCCGACAGTTGAAGAGGGTCGTAATGTGTAATAGGCAGACATCTATCCAGACCATCACACAGGAATTACAAACTGCATTAGGATCCACTGCAAGTAATATGACAGTTAGGCGGAAGGTGAGACAACTTTGATTTCATGTTCGAGCAGCTGCTCATAAGTCACACCTCACGCCGGTAAATGCCAAACGACGCTTCGCTTGGTGTAAGGAGCGTAAACATTGGACGATTAAACAGTGGAAAAACGTTGTGTGGAGTGACGAATCGCGGTACACAGTATGGCATTCCCATGGCAGGATGTGGGTATGGCGAATGCCTGGCGAACGTCATCTGCCAGCGTGTATAGTGTCAACAGTAAAATTCGTAGGCGGTGGTGTTATGGTGTGGTCCTGTTTTTCATGGAGGGCGTTTGCCCACCTTGTTGTTTTGCGTGGCACTATCACAGCACAGGCCTCCATTGATGCTTTAAGCACCTTCTAACTTCCTACTGTTGAAGAGCAATTCGGGGATGGCTATTGTATCTTTCAACACGATCGAGCACTTGTTTATAATACACGGCCTATGACGGAGTGTTTACACGACAATAATATCCCTGTAATGGACTGGCCTGCTCAGAGTCCTGAGCTGAATCCTAAGAACACCTTTGGGATGTTTTGGAACGCCGACTTCGTGTCAGGTCCACTCCGTGAAGAATGGACTGCCATTCCCCAAGAAACCTTCCAGCACCTGACTGAACATATGCCTGCGAGACTGGAAGCTATCATCAAGGCTAAGGGTGGGCCAACATCATACGAAATTCCAGCATTACCGATGGAGAGCGCCACGAGCTTGTAAGTCATTTTCAGCCAGTTGTCCGGCTACTTTTGATAACATGGTGTACACCAGTCGCGATGTCAATATTGCTTGCTTTATGCAGATTTCCAGTTCCCCAGTCGTATCTAGATTTCGCCATACACAGTGTTTAATGTATTATGTAAGCCTTGCCTGCACATCTGCTATGTATTTTTATATTTCCAATTACAGTTTATATTCTTCCGTTATGACAACATTTACTCTTTTTCTTACGACTTGTGGGATAAAATTATTTGTGAGCACCAGTCCCAACTCAGTGATATCTGTAGCTGAAGGTATCGTGGAGGATAATACCCTGACCTGAGAGAAATATGTTTTCTTCGCCTTAATACAGCACTTCTGTGTAATACTTCCGTTGCCTTTGTTGGAGTCAGCGTTAAGAATTTCCACGTAGTTTAAAGGTAGATAATTAAAACTGTATGCAGACAGAACATAATTAATAAGCTTTTCACTGTTTTGGGTGTCACGAAGGGTTATTTGTGCGCCAGTGGATTTTCGTGTTTTCTTATTACACCTGTAGACAAACTGCAGAACGTTGTCAATCACCACACAGAAGTTATTATGTAACTTATTCGTAAATGACACCACGTGGACATGATTGACACAGGGTACAGTGGAGCACATTGTAAATACAGTTCGTTGAAGTCTTATACACTTTAACAGTATTGTTCAGGGTCAAACACAAGAAGATACACTCTGTAGCCTCCAGCCTGGTAATACCATGGTCCTTAGCCAAGGAAGATGTAAAAGTTTCTCGTAGTGGGGTACAGACACATTATAAAATCTGCAAGGTGGTTGTCATTCCTGGACTTGCAATTTGACTTATAAAATTATTATATATCTTTACTCTACAAATTGGAGATCAGCCACATTGAGCAGTCTGTTATAACTGTCATATCGCTGTCGATAAACACAGTGCTCTTTCCCTGACAGTCTTCTTCCATACAGAAGTTGTAGTTTTATATTAGGTAGTTACACATATCCACTTTGTTAAAAATCCAGGCAAAATCTTGTGTTATGTCCAAATCCAAAAGGTAATCGTCATGTACATTAAGCTGCTGCAATATTCCAGGCAGCTCTTCCATTACAATACCAATTTTAATGTCGGATAATTCCACTTTATGTGGTATAACTGCACGATGTTTCTATTTCCTAGAAATGATTTCGAGTGCTCCCTTTTACATTTTTTCCAGTATTTATCACGTTTCCATGTAGGAGAAGAAGTAGCTTCGCCCTGATGATATGTCGTGCAGTGACGAACTTGGAGAATTTACTATCTACACAGTTACTTCTTTAACATTACAGACTTCCCTTCTGTAACTGCTCCTGACAGTCCACTTGATTGCAGATTTTAACAAACATACTGTTATCATGAAACGGTTCTGTAAGGGATGTAAGCAGAAAGTGTACCATATTTGGTGCAATTTATACTACCAACATCAGTAACAAGATTGTCTATGATCTCCACAAGAGGATGGAATGGAAGAAAGCTACCCCTCCTAAAATTTTGAAGAATTTACCGCAGTGGTATCTATAGTGGTATCCACAGGATGAATTGCCTTGAAAACATTAACAAACTAATACCATTCTCATCATCACTGATACCTCCTATCTTTTCAAGAACATTTTACAATGATACATGAAATGTAAGTGAAGAAAAACACAATTACTTAGTCGTGAATTTCAAGAAATTCGTCCGTTTCACATAAACCAATAACTGGAAAAAAGACACATCACAATAGCCCAAAAATACACAGTGAAATACATTCATAAATATCACAAACAATGTCCAATATACAGTGTGATTCACGAAGATATGCAAATATTTTAATATGTTATTCTACAAGTAAAAGTAAAGAAAAAAAGTATGGAGTTACGGCCAATAAAAGATTTTGCCTGAAACTTAGCAAACTTCGCTAATATGAAGCCCTTGCAAAACTGTACAAGGTTAAAGTAAAGCACGATTTCCATTTATTTTGTTGTTATTGGTCTGGTGAATCTAATAAAACATATCCTAGATGTGTGTCTGCAGTAGTTTTCCAGAACATCCAGAGAAGCAAAGATTATTGTACATGTAAATTTGTTTACTTCCCATTAAGGATGTAGAAACGTTTATGTCATTGTTGGCAACCATCAGTGAGTTGTTTCAGTTGGAGACATTTTTGATTATTTATTGTGAATGTATTGTGAAATTGTATGTACTCTGTACAACTTCCTTAATAGTGAGCTTTGTTTTTTTCTGGTTTAATATGAATTCACGTGTGCTATGGTATTAATAAAAACAGAATATCTGACGCATTCATAACGTTTCAGTTAACGCTATTACCATCATTTTTCCAAAATTAAATTCTCTACTTCTGTTGAAAACTTTGTGCAATTGTCTGGAATTAAAAAAAAAATAGTTGGGCCAAGTAGATAATAAATTAAAATTTTTACGAAAGTACATCTTTACTTCTCTGGATGTTCTGGAAAACTACTGCAGAAACACGACTCTGATATATTTTATTAGATTCACCATATCAATAACAACAAAAGGAATGGAAATCGTGCTTTACTTTAACCTCATACAGTTCTGCGATGGCTTCATATTAGTGAAGTTGCTAAATTTCAGGCAAAATCTTTTATTAGCCGTAACTCTGTATGCAAACATTTGCGGACCTATGTTTAAAAAACTTTTTTCTTTAGCTTTACTTGTACAATAACATATAAAATATTTGCATATCTTCGTGAATCACCCTGTACATGGTAATTTACATAGCGAACAAGGTAAAATTATTGAAATATATAAATATGCCGCTGCCCCTGGCGACGACTATGCAATTAGCTATGCCTGTGTCCCGCCGAACACCACTGAAGACCTCTAAACTCGCCACTGTTGCTCCGACGCCATCTCGCTGTCTGTGACTATGGAGTTCCCTAGTGGCCAGTCGCGGTATTATGGCCTCAGACTTCTATGAGCGCCACCAAGTCACACCAAATCGTTCGTTTCACTGCCTGTCAAAGTTTGGTTGTTTTGTTATGCTGCCATTCTAGTATTTGCGACGCTGCTGCTCCCAATGGCGACTACTTCAACTGCTGGCTATCGGTGGCGCAGAGTGTCCAGTAACAAATGGGAAGTGCCCTACACCACATCAAAGTTTATTTGTTTCCTAGCCGTCACAAGTTAAACGGTACGTCACGGCGTAATACGAGTCTGAAAAACACTAGGCCACAACTCTAATCTATCACAATGCTATTAGACGCATTTAATGGTTCTAATTGATATGGCTATGGGCGCCCAACCTAAACTATTTAAATTTTACATTGTCAATAAATTTTATTGAGTATAATAAGAAATTCAAACAAATGCACAAATTGCATCATTCCACTCAGTATCGCAGTTATTTTAGACTACGTCATATCTTTAGTTGTCAGAAATAGTTTTTTTGTCATAATGTCATTTAATTTCTGCACATTTTCACTTCCATGGAAAGTTCAGCGTGATATTCTTCCAACTTCAGCGTGTTAGGATGCTTTAACCTGACCACTTTATATAGACCCTTATACAGGGTGGTCCCTTGATAGTGACCGGGTCAAATATCTCACGAAATAAGCATCAAACGAGAAAACTACAAAGAACGAAACTTGTCTAGATTGAAGAGGGAAACCAGATGGCGCTATGGCTGGCCCGCTAGATGGCGCTGCCATAGGTCAAACGGACATCAGCTGTGTTTTTTTTAAAATAGGGACCCCAATTTTGTATTACATATTTGTGTAGTACGTAAAGAAATATGAATGTTTTAGTTGCACCACTTTTTTCACTTTGTGATAGATGGAACTGTAATAGTCACACACGTATAACTACGTGGTATCACGTAACATTTCGCCAGTGCGGACGGTATTTGCTTCGTGATACATTACCCGTGTTAAAATGGACAGTTTACCAATCGCGGAAAAGCTCGAAATCGTGTTGATGTATGGCTATTGTGATCAAAATGCCCCAGAGGCGTATACTATGTATGCTGCTCGGTATCCTGGACGACATCATCCAAGTGCCCGGATAGTTCATCGGGTAGTTACGTTATTTAAGGAAACAGGAAGGGTTCAACCACATGTGAAACCTCAACCACGACCTGCAACAAATGATGATGCCCAAGTAGGTGTTTTAGCTGCTGTAGCGGCTAATCCGCACGTCAGTAGTAGACAAATTGCGCGAGAATCGGGAATCTCAAAAACGTCGATGTTGAGAATGCTACATCAACATCGATTGCACCCGTACCATATTTCTATGCACCAGGAATTGCATGGCGACGACTTTGAACGTCGTGTACGGTTCTGCCACTGGTCACAAGAGAAATTAACGGACGATGACAGATTTTTTGCACGCGTTCTATTTGGCGTCGAAGCGCCATTCACTAACAGCGGTAACGTAAACCGGCATAATATGCACTATTGGGCAACGGAAAATCCACGATGGCTGCGACAAGTGGAACATCAGCGACCTTGGCGGGTTAATGTGTGGTGCGGCATTATGGGAGGAAGGATAATTGGCCCCCATTTCGTCGATGGCAATCTAAATGGTGCAATGTATGCTGAATTCCTACGTAATGTTCTACCGATGTTACTACAAGATGTTTCACTGCATGTCAGAATGGTGATGTACTTCCAACATGATGGATGTCCGGCACATAGCTCGCGTGCGGTTGAAGATGTATTGAATGGCATATTTCATGACAGGTGGATTGGTCGTCGAAGCACCATACCATGGCCTGCACGTTCACCTGATCTGACGTCCCCGGATTTCTTTCTGTGGGGAAAGTTGAAGGACATTTGCTATCGTGATCCACCGAAACAACGCCTGACAACATGCGTTAGCGCATTGTGAATGCATGTGCGAACATTACGGAAGACGAACTACTCGCTGTTGAGAGGAATGTCGTTACATGTATTGCCAAATGCATTGAGGTTGACGGACATCATTTTGATCATTTATTGCATTAATGTGGTATTTACAGATAATCACGCTGTAACAGCATGCGTTCTCAGAAATGATAAGTTCACAAAGGTACATGTATCACATTGGAACAACAGAAATAAAATGTTCAAACGTACCTACGTTCTGCATTTTAATTTAAAAAACCTATCTGTTACCAACTGTTCGTCTAAAATTGGGAGCCGTATGTTTGTGACTATTACAGCGCCATCTATCACAAAGCGAAAAAAGTGGTGCAAATAAAACATTCATATTTATTTACGTACTATACGAATATGTAATAAAAAATGGGGGTTCCTATTTAAAAAAACGCAGTTGATTTCCGTTTGACCTATGGCAGCGCCATCTAGCGGGCCAACCATAGCACCATCTGGTTTCCCCCTTCCTGCTAGACAAGTTTCGTTCTTTGTAGTTTTTTCGTTTTACGCTTATTTCGTGAGACATTTGGCCCGGTCACGATCAATGGACCACCCTGTATATATATGGTGAAATTTCTGTATTACATGCTCGTCTTTCTTTGACTGGTGGGTTCATATTAATACAAGGTCCCCACCTCGATGATGATCTGATGCACCATTTTATTGTTATGTTTCTTCCTTTCTTCAACTTTCTTGAGGAGGAACTGTTCTACTCTTTCCAGACTTTCTTGCCATGTTTCGTTTTCAGCTGTCACGTTGTTCATACTTTTCTTGTCAAACTGTCTGGCGTCACGTCCACTAAAATTTTCACCAGAGTGTATCCAGTAGAGTCGTGGGGTACATCCTTTATTATATCTTCAAAAGTGCTTGTCCACTGTGACAATTTACTTTGTTGGTTATGACAGTAGGCCCGACATAGCCCATTAATCTTTTTCATATTTACCGGTCGGTCTCTTTCAGGTTCAAATACCTTTTTCGCTTGTCTTGCATCTAAAACCAAACGAACGTGCCCATTCCTTTTTAACCATGTGAGCGTACAAGCTGTGGGGGGAGATTAGAGCTGCAGTTTCCCGCCGCAGAGCACGTGGGTGATGGTTGCTACGGGGCCGTGGCGAGTGACTAGCGTTTAGGTGGCCTTGGAAAAACCCGAGCGCGTACTAGGCAGGGGCACGTATGGCCGTGTTTGCGCGCTTGGAGGAATTTATATTCCAGAGAAAAACCGATAAAAACAAAACTAAGAGTGACACAGAGATGCGAGTTGGCTCTCATCGACAGAAAAATATGTAAACCTAAATCATGTAGACGCGCCACAAAAATATATAATAGTTTAAAAGTTACTGTTGTCTTACAAGTTGCAAACTTATGAAAGTTCAAAAGCTAATATTTCGGCAATGCTTTGGCCGATTAATATACACAAAGTGTCTATGGATGCGGCTAGTAGAGCTGCATGGAGCAATCATAGCCGATTTAGCAGAATCTGTACCGTTTTTGAATGAGATGTCGGAACATGGGATTCGACTGAGAGAAACTGTGTTTTTGGTAATAAATAAATTTAAGGAGACGAAACTAGCGGTAGCATTCTAAAGTTTAAAGAAGTAGGTGAATAATTAATTATGTATTTTTATTTGTTTATTTATGTTTAGTATAAAAATATGGGAAAAGCAAAATAACACTAGAACATTATTTGTGTATAACGGTCGCAGATACCAAAAATTGGACTTTAAATTGTTATTGCTCAGAAAATTACCATATTTTTCAATATAGTGTCACGTAGAGGAAGATGTAAATAGATGAAAGACGAACACTATTCAGCACTTGCACATACAAGAGCGCGGAGCGAACTGCCTCCGGCCAGATACACATACAGTATGCAGGGTGGTCCATTGATCGTGACCGGGCCATATATCTCACGAAATAAGCATCAAACGAAAAAACTACAAAGAACGAAACTTGTCTAGCTTGAAGGGGGAAACCAGATGGCGCTATGGCTGGCCCGCTAGATGGCGCTGCCATAGGTCAAACGGACATCAGCTGTGTTTTTTTTTTTTAAATAGGGATCCCAATTTTGTATTACATATTTGTGTAGTACGTAAATAAATATGAATGTTTTAGTTGGACCACTTTTTCGCTTTGGTATAGATGGTATAGTAATAGTCGCAAACGTATAAGTACGTGGTATCACGTAACATTCTGCCAGTGCGGACGGTTGTGGGGAAGACTGTGTTTTATTGGCAGAACACTTAGAAAATGTAAGAGATCGACTGAAGAGACTGTGTCCACTATGGTTATCCCTCCTCTTTTCGAGTAATGTTTTGTTGACGCCGAACTACATAGGGAGAAATGATACTCATAACAAAATAAGAGAGATCAGAGCTCGCGCAGAAAGATATTGGTGTTCGTTTCTCCCGCACGCTGTTCGAGATTGGAAAATAGAGAATTATTGAGACGGTTGTTCCATGAATCCCCTGCTGCGCACTTAAGTGTGATTTACGGAGTATCCATGTAGATAAAGATGTAGATGTCAGCAAGAACGCGGAGCTGAAGAGTTGGCAACGTACATCCGGGAACATGTGATGGGTTTTAACAGTACTGTTGTGCTCGAGATAAGTAGCAAAATGAAACTCCCTGAATGTTCTAATCTAGATTAACTGCAGAAAGGAGGACAGATAACTGTTAAAGCTTGAGAAGAGTGTTGATATTTGTTTATTAACAGCTGGTCGCAGAAACCGTTAGTCCATGTTGGGCAATCGTAAAGTGAGGCACGGCCGAGAGTGATGCATTACAATAATGATGAAATTTTATCATTACTGAGGAAACTGATTTTATAATAACGTTGTTGATATGAGAAAGAAATTTTGACTGACTTGATGACGACTTCATAATAAGATAAAGCAATTTTCTTTTCTTTAATTACTCGCGAACTGCTGCCTGTACACCATTATAACAATTTGGTATCTAACATAGAACTTCCCCCTTTTCTTAATTAGGTAATATTACTGGCAATTTAGGAAAGATTAACTCAATTAGTGCAACCTTTTGTAATTTACGATGAACATACATATTTTGTAATGTCATTTCTTTGTAACTCCTGGTTACAATGAGAACACTTTTGTAAAGAGCCTTTTCTAAATTTGTCAATACATTTTTTTAAAGAAATCAGCATTAACACAATTTACCATGTCATCATCCATTTCCGAATCTTTGTCATTCACTAGATAAAGTTTCATAATAGCAGTTTAAAATGCAGACACATTACGTGGACTCATTACACATGCAGGTTACCTGTAGTTAGTTTGCCGCTCAGTAAATGAGATGCGCCTTTTTAGTAGTTTTCATCTGCAGCAGCAGCAGCTTCAGTTTCCTGAGAGTGTAGCCTGAGCATTATTCATTACCACAAGTAAGCCAAAATTAGAAAAAGAAAAAAAATACATTGCAGCTACAAGGGGCTTCCTTTCATTCGATTAGAAATCAGTTAAGGTTTTGTCAAATTTCATCTCAGAGAAGTACAGAAATATGAAACAGAGTGTTATGATTTTTGAAGTGAAGTTAGATAAAAGCTGACTATCTTTATTAGGCGACTCAGTACAGTTTCTTGGAAATCGCAGAGTCAGATTATTTTCTGTTTCTATTCGTTCTTTGCGTTAGAGGCAACCTTTCAGACAGACGAAGCAAAGCAACTGTCAATGCAAAATCAATAAATAGAAACTTGTAAATTGCAACGATTCATTTTTTAAGACACTTTCAAGCTGTAAAAGAGATATTTTATAGAGAGAAAATAAGATATGTACTAGAATTCGAGAATTTTCCTAGTTTGTATATCTCAAAATACTTACTGAAGAAGGAAATGACTGACTCAGATGCAGATTTAAACTATAATTAAACTATAATTAACTATTAAACTATAATTAAGCTCGATGTTATCAAAACTACTCCAAATACATACAAAGAAAGTGTTTTCTGTGTGAATGTACATGCAAGAATTAATAAAGTTCGAAAAATATTATCCTTTCTTATTCACTGCCCCAGCAAAAATTCTAAAAAATCTCCTATTTATGATGATCTATGTGTGTGGGATATGAGAGTTGTATGATCTCGAAAAATATGCAAGACTACACTGGTCTTGCGGCTTAATTTGAAAAACTACAGACGACTGTCAGTTCACACACTGACAGCAATCACTTTACATTCCATGCAGTCCACTTATCAACCTGGCCATGCATTTCCTAAATTGTTTCTGCGCTCTGAAGGTAGTTGCTACTGTTAGCCTGCATTCGAGGTTATCACTTTTACCAGCATCTTAAATAAAACTTGAATGTTGCGGAAAATTAATGGAATGGTTGTACTGTCATTATTGTAGTCAATTAGTGATGGGTGATTAATACATCAACATGGAATTGATATTTTGTAAAATGACAAGAGTTTATTAATCATAAAAAGGACAAACAACACAAGTTAAGCGAGATAACAAGTAAATGAACTGTTGGCAACACTAATAGAGGCAACAAATAATTAGCACTCCACTGGGTGGCGTTCGGTTGGCAAAGACTAAGCTGTATCTGCATAATCTATTTACCCTGGCTTAAAACATGGATAACCAAATCTGAAATTATCTAATGCTGAATTGGTTGGCTGGCTCTGAGCACTATGGGACTCAACATCTGTGGTCATCAGTCCACTAGAACTTAGAAATACTTAAACCTAACTAACCTAAGGACATCACACACATCCATGCCCGAGGCAGGATTCGAACCTGCGACCGCAGCGGTCACGTGGTTCCAGACTGAAGCGCCAGAACTGCACGGCCGGCGCTGAATTGGTTTTCATAGATTTATTCTACACAGAAGTTATGATACGTTGGTGCACCTGAGAACAATTGGCGAGACTGTGATTCTGTTTGCCCCAACAAGCTCGAACAGCAATACAACATCGGTTTCTCGATGTGTAGCTCTGTCCCAGGTGACGGTCGTGGAGAAAGCCTCTGTAGAGTAGCGGTGTGGGGTACCAGTAATTTGTTATCATGGGCAGGAAATATGTAAAGTCACAGGCACAGCAACTGTCAGACGGATCGCAATTACTCTCTAATTGAGCCTTGAAATCTCGACAGATATCAGTGTGTGACTGTTCCATTTGCCGGTCATACCATGGACGAAATGGATTCACTTATAGGGCAGCATGCAAAGAGACGAAACTCCAAGGCTGCAGACCTGATTCGAATAAGTTTGTCCTTAGCACAGGAAGTTGTCCGAAATGATTAAGATCCAGACTGTCAGTACAGTTAAGACTTCAGCACAGGCCCCCCAGTCAAGACCAGTTCCAGTACGAAGTCACGCCCAGGAGGAGTGTCCCAAGAGCAACCCTCTCATAACTAGAGTCGAGACGAGAATCTTCTCTCCAGACTGAAGTCTGAATCAGAACGCCATTTCTCTGCACGTTCCCTTCCATCCAAACTTGGTAAACTCGAAAAGTGCACAAAAGCAACTGCCGCCCCCCGCCCCCCCCCCCCCCCCACGGTTTTTTTTCCAATCTCGTGACTCCACGATCAGCGTGTCTCCTCTCTAGCTCATTTGCTTTACCTTCTGACCAATCCTAAAGAAATAAAATAACATTCTTATCCCTGTTGGAGAAGCTGCTAATCTCTGACTCGCATATTTCCGCTCAGGGAGGAGAAGAAATTACACACCTGAATTGTGTTTCCCACTACCAGCTGAGGAAGCATGTTTTGAGAGTTTTGTTTAGGCCTAAAGTGAACAACACATTCATTACAGAGATCATTATCTTGACGGGCCAAATATTACCGCATGTCAGACCAGGGATTCGGCTAAACTAAGAGAGATGCTTTTGTGTCCCAACATAGACCATTTGAGGGCCTTCATAAATTGTTCAAAAGGCCCAAAGCTTTCCAAAAGCTCAACAGTCAGAGGGAAGGCACCACCTGATGGCTCTATCTATATCGTCTGGTCTAAGGCGAACATGGAAACTCGTAGATTTTTATGAACGCCAGCTCCTAACACAATGGGCGTTTATAACACTGTCGAAATGCCATGGCCAATTAACCTACTTTCTCTCCTGTGCCCCTATCCTATCTGTGGCCAGAGATGCCTAACAGGTAGATTCTGGTAGGCAGTTTTCCGTCTCTTCAGCGAGAGCATTGCCTCCACACCAGTGCAAGAAAAATCTTGGCATCACCATTCTGTCCCTGGTAAGTGCTTCGAGATGTTCCTCTCTCTCTAAAAGCTGCATGTAGTATCCAAGCTCCGAATGTCCATTGCAAGATTTACTGTTAAATAACCAATCTGCCTGCTTGTTCTCAGCATCAGAAAAGACTATTCGAAGAACTACCATAAATATATCACATGCATTAACAATGGACATGCTCCTATTAACGCCTGCTCATGTTGATAACTTCGTGTCGTATCCCAGAAAATGATATCTGGAGTGTAATAACAACATTGAAGAATAGCCTTGAATATGAAAACAACTGAGAGAGTGACTTTTCCTCTCTCAAGTAGTTCAAACTAGATAGCTGAAAGTGTAGTGAACCACTATATGACTTTCTGGTCCTACATTCCAATTTTTTTCATTTTTTGCATACGTAACACATTAACCATGATTACGGGCTTATTACTCCAATATAAAAACTGCAGAACCCCACATATAAACTGACATCTTTTCTGTGTGCAGAGTGGCTCACCATTGGATTATGACGGCAGGGATTCATTGAGCGCTATCTATTTTCCGTTACAAGCTGGTATTCTTTCAGTTTTAAACACTGTAAATGGTTGTTATGTTGTTATTTCCAGATATGTTCTTGCAGCTCGTATGTATTGGAATACAGTGCCTTAGTATTTAGAATCCAAACAAAGGGTGCACTAGAATCTTACAGCTGGGTACGGGATAGATAGTTTGATTTTACTCTGTGCAAGACTTCTTAAGAATATTAAAGATCATCTAACAGTATTTAAGATGTTATCCATTCTACTCTGTGCCAATTGCTTACATGCGGGGATGTGGTGTCTATTTATGTATCAAGTCACAAGCCCACAGGTGACGTAAGTTATTGGTAACGACCTTATAGATTTTTTATAAAGTGCACAGACATGTAAATACATCTTCCTTGGCTAAAGAACTTTGTATTACCTAGATGGAGACCACTACGGAATGGATCTTGTGGATGTTCCCTGAGGAAAACTGTTTAGGTATATACATGATGACTTCTATCTTTTTTTTAACTACTCTTCTGTGGAATGTAATTACGTTACTCTTAGAATTACTAGCAATTACCCGATACTAGTGCCGCTGTAATCGCAGTATTTCGTCTCTGTTTTATGTGTACTACAACGTCGATATCAATAGTGAAATGAAGAAACAGGTGTGAGGTAGCGTAGCTCCGTACCTCTGTTTTTTGACTAGGGAGAGGTCAGGATTCCTTGCAGAATTTTAAAAAAAACACCATCTGTGTTTACAAGATTACTTGCTAATTTAATTTCAACAGCTTCCTTAATAACACATTCTCAACAACTGGAAGTGAATACCAGAAACTCTGTGTTGTTATACTTCATAGGATGAGCGGTGCTCGGCTGTTGTGAGCTTTTGTGCCACTTATGCTCAGCGCACCAGTCCTGCTCTGTCCTGATAGTCTGACCAAAACATGGAACGCCACAGCTGCAATGAATAGCGTAAACATGTGCCTTACGCAAACCAGGATCATCCTTTACGCATCTTAAAGGGATCCTGATATTCGGTGGTGGTCAAAACAAACACTTGACACCATATTTCAGAAAAATTCGACAAATCCTCTTCGAAATGCTCCATGCGTAAGGCAAAAGGACCATAGACTTTGGTGTCGCCTCTATGTTATGGTCACCCATCCAGTGCTCAGTTAATTATAGTTCATTATAGTGACTTCGAGTTGGGCTAACTCAGCTGACAAACTCTCTGGGTCCGACAATATTGAGCGTATCACAGCATCGATGCTGACCCCACAAAAAGTGTTGACAGGAAAACTAACAGCCTGCCAAAGCAAAGTTCTTTATCACAGGAGACTATCAAGAGTATTAATTCTTATTGCAGTGTCCCCCGTGGGTTATATGGCCTCCTTACGGCCAACAAGCAAAAGGTTCTTCTTCCTCTGATTGTATCATTGGTGCTCCGACACATTGTTTAACAAATCATCTTGTTACTCTGTTGACCCCTTTAGTAGGCCGGTGTGAGCATCAAACTCGGCGGATTTGTTACGTCGACTAGAGGGAATGTGTTTGAACGATTCTGATACTCTAGTAAATTTGATATGGTCTCTCCCTCTACATCTACATCTACATTTATACTCCGCAAGCCACCCAACAGCGTGTGGCGGAGGGCACTTTACGTGCCACTGTCATTACCTCCCTTTTCTGTTCCAGTCGCGTATGGTTCGCGGGAAGAACGACTGTCTGAAAGCCTCCGTGCGCGCTCGAATCTCTCTAATTTTACATTCGTGATCTCCTCGGGAGGTATAAGTAGGGGGAAGCAATATATTCGATACCTCATCCAGAAACGCACCCTCTCGAAACCTGGCGAGCAAGCTACACCGCGATGCAGAGCGCCTCTCTTGCAGAGTCTGCCACTTGAGTTTGCTAAACGTCTCCGTAACGCTATCACGGTTACCAAATAACCCTGTGACGAAACGCGCCGCTCTTTTTTGGATCTTCTCTATCTCCTCCGTCAACCCGATCTGATACGGATCCCACACTGATGAGCAATACTCAAGTATAGGTCGAACGAGTGTTTTGTAAGCCACCTCCTTTGTTGATGTACTACATTTTCTAAGGACTCTCCCAATGAATCTGAAACTGGTACCCGCCTTACCAACAATTAATTTTATATGATCATTCCACTTCAAATCGTTCCGCACACATACTCCCAGATATTTTACGGAAGTAACTGCTTCCAGTGTTTGTTCCGCTATCATATAATCATACAATAAAGGATCCTTCTTTCTATGTATTCGCAATAAATTACATCTGTCTATGTTATGGGTCAGTTGCCACTCCCTGCACCAGGTGCCTATCCGTTGCAGATCTTCTTGCATTTCGCTACAATTTTCTAATGCTGCAACTTCTCTGTATACTACAGCATCATCCGCGAAAAGCCGCATGGAACTTCCGACACTATCTACTAGGTCATTTATATATATTGTGAAAAGCAATGGTCCCATAACACTCCCCTGTGGCACGCCAGAGGTTACTTTAACGTCTGTGGACGTCTCTCCATTGATAACAACATGCTGTGTTCTGTTTGCTAAAAACTCTTCAATCCAGCCACACCTGGTCTGATATTCCGTAGGCTCTTACTTTGTTTACCAGGCGACAGTGTGGAACTGTATAGAACGCCTTCCGGAAGTCAAGGAAAATAGCATCTACCTGGGAGCCTGTATCTAATATTTTCTGGGTCTCATGAACAAATAAAGCGAGTTGGGTCTCACACGATCGCTGTTTCCGGAATCCATGTTGATTCCTACATAGTAGATTCTGGGTTTCCAAAAACGACATGATACTCGAGCAGAAAACATGTTCTAAAATTCTACAAGAGATCGACGTCAGAGATATAGGTCTATAGTTTTGCGCATCTGCTCGACGACCTTTCTTGAAAACTGGGACTACCTGTGCTCTTTTCCAATCATTTGGAACCTTCCGTTCCTCTAGAGACTTGCGGTACACAGCTGTTAGAAGGGGGGCAAGTTCTTTCGCGTACTCTGTGTAGAATCGAATTGGTATCCCGTCAGGTCCAGTGGACTTTCCTCTGTTGAGTGATTCCAGTTGCTTTTCTATTCCTTGGACACTTATTTCGATGTCAGCCATTTTTTCGTTTGTGCAAGGATTTAGAGAAGGAATTGCAGTGCGGTCTTCCTCTGTGAAACAGCTTTGGAAAAAGGTGTTTAGTATTTCAGCTTTAAGCGTGTCATCCTCTGTTTCAATGCCTTCATCATCCCGGAGTGTCTGGATATGCTGTTTCGAGCCACTTACTGATTTAACGTAAGACCAGAACTTCCTAGGATTTTCGAATTCACTGAACGCTTCACGCAGAGCCCTCCTTACGCTAACTTTGACATCGTTTAGCTTCTGTTTGTCTGTGAGGGTTTGGCTGCGTTTACACTCGGAGTGAAGCTCTCTTTGCTTTCGCAGTAGTATCCTAACTTTGTTGTTGAACCACAGTGGGTTTTTCCCGTCTCTCACAGTTTTACTCGGCACGTACCTGTCTAAAACGCATTTTACGATTGCCTTGAACTTTTCCCATAAACACTCAACATTGTCAGTGTCGGAACAGAAATTTTCGTTTTGATCTGTTAGGTAGTCTGAAATCTGCCTCCTATTACTCTTGCTAAACAGATAAACCTTCCTCCCTTTTTTTATATTCCTATTAACTTCCATATTCAGGGATGCTACAACGCCCTTATGATCACTGATTCCCTGTTCTGCACTTACAGAGTCGAAAAGTTCGGGTCTGTTTGTTATCAGTAGGTCCAAGATGTTATCTCCACGAGTTGGTTCTCTGTTTAATTGCTCGAGGTATTTTTCGGAAAGTGCACTCAGTATAATGTCACTCGATGCTCTGTCCCTACTACCCGTCCTAAACATCTGAGTGTCCCAGTCTATATCTGGTAAATTGAAATCTCCACCTAAGACTATAACATGCTGAGAAAATTTATGTGAAATGTATTCCAAATTTTCTCTCAGTTGTTCTGTCACTAATGCTGCTGAGTCGGGAGGTCGGTAAAAGGAGCCAACTATTAACCTAGCTCGGTTGTTGAATGTAACCTCCATCCATAATAATTCAGAGGAACTACCCACTTCTACTTCACTACAGGATAAACTACTACTAACAGCGACAAACACGCCACCACCGGTTGCATGCAATCTATCCTTTCTAAACACCGTCTGTACCTTTGTAAAAATTTCGGCAGAATTTATCTCTGGCTTCAGCCAACTTTCTGTACCTATAACGATTTCAGCTTCGGTGCTTTCTATCAGCGCTTGAAGTTCCGGTACTTTGCCAATGCAGCTTCGACAGTTTACAATTACAATACCGATTGCTGCCTGGCCCCTGTATGTCCTGACTTTACCCCACACCCTTTGAGGCTGCTGCCCTTTCTGTACTTGCCCGAGGCCATCTAACCTAAAAAACCGCCCAGTCCACGCCACACAACCCCTGCTACCCGTGTAGCCGCTTGCTCCGTGTAGTGGACTCCTGACCTATCCAGCGGAACCCCGAACCCCACCACCCTATGGTGAAAGTCGAGGAATCTTCAGCCCACACAGTCGCAGAACCGTCTCAGCCTCTGATTCAGACCCTCCACTCGGCTCTGTACCAAAGGTCCGCAGTCAGTCCTGTCGACGATGCTGCAGATGGTGAGCTCTGCTTTCATCCTGCTAGCGAGACTGGCACTCTTCACCAAATCAGATAGTCGCTGGAAGCCAGAGAGGATTTCCTCCAATCCATAGCGACACGCATCGTTGGTGCCGACATGAGCGACCACCTCCAGATGGGTGCACCCTGTACCCTTCATGGCATCCGGAAGGACCCTTTCCACATCTAGAATGACTCCGCCGGTATGCACACGGAGTGCACATTGGTTTTCTTCCCCTCTCTTGCTGCCATATCCCTAAGGGGCCCCATTACGCGCCTGACGATGGAGCTCCCAACTACCAGTAAGCCCACCCTCTGCGACTGCCCAGATCTTGCAGACTGAGGGGCAACCTCTGGAACAGGACAAGCAGCCATGTCCGGCCGAAGATCAGTATCAGCCAGAGACAGAGCCTGAATCCGGTTCGTCAGACAAACTGGAGAGGCCTTCCGTTCAGCCCTCCGGAATGTCTTTCGCCCCCTGCCACACCTCGAGACGACCTCCCACTCTACCACAGGTGAGGGATCAGCCTCAATGTGGGCAGTATCCTGGGCAGCCACAGTCTTAGTCCGATCGGGGGATGCGTGGGACGAACTGGCCGTCCCCAACAAACCCCCATCCGGACCCCCACTGTGATGCCCATTGGCAACAGCCTCAAACTGTGTGACCGAAGCCAACACTGCCTGAAGTTGGGAGCGAAGGGATGCCAACTCGACCTGCATCCGAACACAGCAGTTGCAGTCCCTATCCATGCTAAAAACTGTTGTGCAAAGAACGTCTGAACTAATCTACAGAGAGCACAAACAATTCGACACAAAATTTAAACGGTTATTAAAATACAAGATTGCCTAGTAAATGCAGTAATGCTGCTACTTGCGCACTGCTGACCACTGCTCGGCGGCGGAAGGAGACTACGCGATTTTACACTATTCAGGTACTAAAACGCGATGCTACAACTCTCAAATACTATAATACGCCCGAAATTTATGAATTAAACAATGCAAATACCAAAAACACGCAAAGAAATTAAGAATTAAACTATGTAACAAATAAGTGAGCTAAGAGTATACGACTTGCTGCTGCAGCTGCTTATCCAACGGCGGCAGGGAGCACACTGGCTGTGATCAACCGACACTGGCCATTCAAAACAAAAACAGAAGACAGACGACTACGCGAATTTACACTATTCAGGTACTAAAACGCGATGCTACAGCTCTCAAATACTATAATACGCCCAAAATTTATAAATTAAACAATGAAAATACCAAAAACACGCAAAGAAATTAAGAATTAAACTATGTAACAAATAAGTGAGCTAAGAGTATACGACTTGCTGCTGCAGCTGCTTATCCAACGGCGGCAGGGAGCACACTCGTATTCCTCTGTCTGATTCGTTACAATTGAGTGAGGTTAGGTTTGATTCTGAATTAACTGTTGTGTCGGCTACTGTGGGAGCCAGCACCGGCACAAACAAGGAAGGAGAGAAGTTGCGATGGTCAGTGGCAGGAATCTAAAATGATCTGTACATAACACTTTCAAATTAATAGCTTACTTTATTTCTAAATGGGGATAAAAAAGCAACTTGTTGTTATGAAGTGGCTTTGTGTGCTTGCTGCGTGTCCTACGTGGGTTTACATTACACACTATTACTACTCCCAGAATGCAGGCTAAGTATCGTCTTCCAATTACTCGGTACTAATGCTCTCAAAGTCTGCGACCAAATTGGAGCCGACCAGCGATGGGCGGCTGGTTAAGCCATCGTGGACAGGAGGTACTGCACTCTGTCTTCCTGGAGGTGTGGCGCTGTCAGTTCTTTCCACTGTCGCTTGGGTCAGTGCCTTCTTGATGCTGTTTTGTGGCACCGTGCTGCTCCGTGTGCAGTCGATGCTTTATGACTGCACATCAACGAAGTTATTTGGACATGTGTTGACTTCCACTTACTTTTTATTCAATGACCAGTACAATGATCAGAGTTTAGCCGTTGTCATAAAAGGAAAATAGCCTGATATCACACACTTGCAATGCATCTCAATTATTTCCTTGTATACCAATACCTGTTTTCACACCTTCACTAATACCTCCCGTCGAATTGCATCTGGTGCGCTCTTGAATGTCCGTGGACACTCAATATGCACAGTCGTTGTCCTTGTCAGCAGCCGCAGTTGCACATTTACTGGTGATGTTATTTCATTACTTGGTATTGATCCTGGTGGCATCTTACAAACTTCTTCATTTTTATATGAGGTTTCGGGATTGCTGTCGGATCACGTTGACTTCTTATCTCAATATTTCGACTGGCAACCGTCCAGCCATCATCAAGTGAGTCTCTGCCATTGGAGTGTGCTAGTTCACAGATTCGGATGTACAACAGCAATTGGCGCGGAGATGCATGCGCATTGGCGGCTGTCACAGTAGCGTCCTCTACTGAAATCCGCCCCCTCTTTAAATACTGTTCCATCTGTGGCGCAGAGGTGCATGCGTAAATGTGAAACTACATGTCCGCCCTCTGTCTGTCAACACGATCTGGCTGCAATCCCTGAGTCTCCTTGAATCTTCAGTATGTTGGGAAAATTTCAAGAATAACTTCTTCGTTTTCTCTCTTCGGAGTGTGTACGCTTGACATCACACACTGACCTACTCTGCACTGAGTTAATGCTTCGCTGCATCTTCCTGTTTTTCTAATGCCTTAGTGTTTGCTCACTGGACCTTTCTCCACATTTCCCTTGCCGTTCTCGCGAATTCCCGCACTGTCTCTCCTTTCCTGCCTTCTTTCTGGCTAATCATGACGAATGGCGACATCATCTTTTTCCATACATCACCTTGAATTGCGACAACCCCGTGCTAGTGTGTACGTTGGAGTTGTATGTACTTACTACAGAGAATAGATATGTGTCCCAGTCTGAATGGTGTGCGTTCGTGAAATAACTAGGCATCTTTCCAATTGTTCGATGAACTCGTTCCATCCTTCTATTAGCTTGTGGATGAAGTGAATTAGCTCTTAACTTCTTTATTTTTAGCCACCGACACAACTTCTTATTGAAGGCTGACATGAAGTTCGCCCCTTGTTCTGTAATTATCGTCTCTGGCATCCCGAACTTCAATAACCACATATTAACCAACACCTGCACGACTGTGATTGCCTCCTGGTCCAGCATTGCTACCATTTCTATGTAACCAGAAAAATGGTCTATTAAGGTAGGCCGGCCGGGTTGGCCGAGCGGTTCTAGGCGCTACAGTCTGGAACCGCGCGACCGCTACGGTCGCAGGTTCGAATCCTACCTCGGGCATGGATGTGCGTGATGTCCTTAGGTTAGTTATGTTTAAGTAGTTCTAAGTTCTAGGGGACTGATGACCTCAGAAGTTAGGTCCCATAGTCCTCAGAGCCTTTTGAACCATTTTATTATGGTACCACAAAATGATTACCTGCTGGCGTTCGGCTGAACGGGGCTAACACCTCCACGCCAGTGAACTAAATGGTTCTGTTGCTTCTGGAAATAGCTGTAACTGTACCTGCTTTCAATTTAAATTTACCTGCTGCGCACATTCCACACACTTTCTAACGTATAGATCAACATATTTCTTCCTTCCTTTCCACCAGCACTTTTCTGACACTCTCCAATTTGTCACCCTTTGTCCCCCACAGCCTGATAAGATGTGACCATGCATTTCCTTTAATACTTGAAGCTTCAACTTGGCTGGCACAACCACTTCTGATGCTAATTTCTTTTCTCTACATAATAATCCACCATGCATACGACATCGCTGTTGTTCCACATACAGTCTTCGGGAGTGCTCTGTACTGCTTACCATTCCCCAATGTCCTGACCTGGTGCCTGTATTACAGCTATCTTCCTGCTCAATCCGCCCACATTACTGTTTTTCTTCCCCGGTTTGTGGATTACTTCAGATTCAAATTCACTGAATTTCAGTGAAAACCTGATCAATCTACTGAACGGGTCCTTTAAATCGACTAACCACTTGGAGGCAGTGTGGCCCTTCACTGCCTTGAATCTTCTTCCATACTGGTAACACCGGACGTTTCTTGCTCCATACACCAAGCTAAGCACCTCTCTCTCTGCTGTGGAGTAATTCCCCTCTGCTCTGTGCAATTGTCTTGATACCAAGGCAGCAGGATGTTCCTACGACTCACTTGCTGACTAAGAATACACCCAAGAGCGTGATTCGACACATCACATGACAATATGAACTCATTTCGAAAGTGTGAACGCTCCAACAGTAGATCTGACGGCAATTCGTTCTTAATTCGAGAAATGCTCCCTGATGTAACTCAGATCATACAAGCTCAACACTTTTGTAAGTGGTTTTACAATATATGTAAACCCCTTCACTAACTTCATATCACAATTCTTGAGGCCCAAAAAGGATTAAAACTCTTTGGTTGCAGAAAGTCTTAAACTGGTTGTACTAACCTATGACTAGTTCTTATACCATATTTACTAATGATATGGCCAAAATAGTTAAATTCCACCAGAATGACTGTTAAACCGGCTGCTTGCAATTTGTTGAATATATCCCTTAGACGTTGTCTATGCTCTTGCATATCTCTTGAAAAGACGATTATGTCATCAAGATACACTAGACATTGACACACTTTCAGTCTTTTCAGAGCTGCATCCGATAAACTCTGGAATGCTGCCAGTGCATTTTGAACCCAAAAGGCACCCTTCTATAATGGTGGTGGCTACAGCATGCAGAAACGCCGTTTTCTGTCTATCCTCCGGAACCACTTCTAATTGAGGGTACCACTCATTAAATACTTTGTCAAGAAATACTGGATTCACCCTAGGTTATACGACATCTCTGTGACTTTCGAAATTGGGTAGGCATCTGTCATAGTCTTACTATTCAAGGGTGGCAATCCCATAGAAAGATGGGAACCTCCTCAGCGGCATAATTATCCACATTTACGGGTACTACTTTTCCCCTGTCCCTCTCTTGTATGTGTACAGCACAACGTTTCGCCAAACAACATGCTGTATTCAACACTTCATTGCTTTCCAGTGGATCTACTACATATAACATATCAAGTGGCAAGTCAGGCTCCACATTCACCAGTAACGAGATTCAGGTGCCTCCTGTCACACAATCATACGAATCAAGCCTAAATGACATTACTTACAGTATAACTTCCTACTGTATTCCAATACATGTCATAGAAGGTGAATTAAGGTATAATTTTGATGCAGAAAGTCTAACACTAGGACCAGGTTGTAGCCCTCTCTTACATGAGACACCAAATCCTCAAATTGCTTAGACTTAATTGCTTCCAACGAAAAATTCATCACTACTGTCCCCAGTAGTTGTGTATCACTATCCCCCACCCATACAAATTGGAACTTGGTGATTTATACCTACTACCTCTCCTGTGGCCAACAAAAGATGCCCCCCTGTGTCTAACGAAACTTTATATTCTCTACCTTCTATTACACCCACTATGGTACATTCTACCTCTGTATTCTCTTTTACCATGTTCATATTTACTAGGAACTCCTTCTGGCTGGTGCGGGGTTCCCTCTTGAGCTTGAGTTATACAACTTACTATTGAGACCACTTGTCCAGTTACCAATATTACCCCTGGCGATGGTCCTTACGAACCCTAATATTATTTCCATTAAACCATCTGGTGCCCACGCCATCTCTATTACCCCTCTTTGGCTGATAGCATTGTCTTTGCACGTGACCTGCACAGCCACAATTAAAGCATCGTTCATTCGATGCAAACACGCTCCTTTGGTCCCTTACACCCGTGCACACATCAATCTCCTCACACTCCCATGTTAGCCTAACTGCTGCTTAGAGATCTTTCAGCGCCTGACTGCACGCCTTCCTAGACATCTCTGGTGAAAAAGCTCTGTTAAAAATATCAAGCCCAGGGAACTTGCTTTCCTATAACAGTATTTTGTTCAGTCCTCACTCTGCGTTGACTCACAAGTATACATTTAATTTTCTAATCTTGTCCGCTAAATTCTCAACCACTTCACTATGCCTGTTAGAAACCATACTCAACTGCTAATGGAAAAACCAATCTCTGTTTTGTTTCCTGTACGTTTATTATAGCCCCTGCCTGAGTTGGTCAAAATTCTGCACATTGCTTAGCACATTGGTCTATGCACTGCACTGTACACTGTACCTCATTTCCTCTACTCAACGCAATCCTACTATCGGTAACAACTGTTAATCAGACCAACCCCCTATGTTACCTGATGACCTGTGATCCTCCGAGAATGCCAACACATCCTCAGATGATCAACAGAGAATGGAGAAACAAGGTTAACAACTGCTGGAATCACACCTAGAGCCTGTGACCTTAACACCTCAATTTCCTAACCTTTCTCCGTCACCTTATTGCCTTCAACCAAATTCTCTGCACTTAAATGAGTCACCTGATTCTCCAACGACTGTATAGACGTCTTGCGTCTCCGATTTTGCCACTGCTTCATCCTTACTCATCTTTACGACTCAAAACGAATGAAAACCTCAAAGCATCACAAAACAATAATATACAAGTAATCTAGGTAGAATGGATAGTCGCAGAGCGTTCCACCAGCCTACTTCTGGATAATCAAGAGCTACCTGGACTCTCTACACTGCTGGCCATTTGCTCAAAACTATTACATGCAAGGCAAACAATTGCCACAGACTCGGCACAATGGGCAGAATGCCCAAGCAAGTCTCAGTGAGTAAAAAACACAGGTACTAACCATTCAGCTGTAGAATTCACAATAAACTGTGAGAAGTCCACTGTTTCTTCCGGTTAGAAAATGTGTAATCACCCCCCCCCCCCCCTTGAACGTCACCTGCGTGACTATAACCACGGCACTGTAGGCTGTGGTTTGGACCCATGGCTGCTGTTGGCGATGCTCGGTTATCTCGGATCGCGCTGCAGGTGTACCACGCCCTCTGCTCCTGATTGTGGCGACGTCGGCAGTGTTGATAGCACTCTGAAGGGTGCAGTGGCATGTGGTGGGCTGGTGGACCCAGTTGAAACACTGTTGACAGTTTTTAAGAATGACTTTAACTTACTTCTATACTTGATGTAGTGAGGCAACCACATCTCTCTCTGTTGCCCTTGGCTGGCACTGACGTATAGGTGGTGGCTTCCACCGTGACTGCTGAGCTGTCGAACTGTGTTGCTGGCAGTAGGCTTACAGTAGCCTGCAACCTTTGGAGGCCAAGGCCTATAACGCCAGCATCACGCTACTTTCCTCGCCCACACCGGCCCCAATTCCACTCAGTGCAGCACAGTGATGCGTGACGATGGTTGTGTGCGGCATACAACTCGCTGCCCTATGGCAGGAGCCCGACGGCGGCTGGTGTGATGGAGTCAAGTCTCACTAAGCACTAGCAGGCACAGATGGCAGATCAGTGGGACGGTTGGGTTTTTTCCAGTGAAGGACTTAGTGCTGGCAGCTGGCACAGGGCAGTGTCGAACTCAGGGCTTCTGCTGGCGATATCCAGTCATCTCAGTGTCTAGCGTAGCTCTGGCGTCATGGTGGTGCTGCTGGCTTACGACGATGGGAAATGATACCTGCACTGAAATTTAGATTTATTTATATATCTCTGGCTTACATTTGTATCACTAAAACCCGGCATCCAGTCCCGTCGCCCATGACAAGTCACTTGCCCTGATGTGATAACATCGCCCTGCTGCCTACACGGTTACCGCCGCGTGGTACACTGTTACGGTTTACTGCAGCGTTCGGCTATCCTAGCGTCGCAATTCCCTTGTGCGCTGTTATTGTGACCCTCATGTCGCCACAATTGCAACTATGGATTCTTAGCTGTTAAAGCAATGCTCCGTGGCAGCTTTGACACTACTCCTTATTACATTTGCTAAAACATATAATTTTTCCTCAAGGACTTGGTAGCAGAACTACACTTACATTAACAATGTCAGTATAAAGAAAAGTGTAATTAGTGACATTACAACTATCTTGCACTTGTCTTACATTTAAATTAATATATCAGTTGCTATGTCAACCATAAGTATTACAACTAGTAGACACGACAATTTGAATAAAATCTTCACTCTCGACGAAACCATCACTGACCTGCCATGCCAAACAGTTTTCTTCATCCTAACGTCTGACAGAGATAGTGGGCAAAAACTTTCACATGACAGTCCTGAATATTGTAGGTCTCTGTGGTCTCTAGTGGACCCTATTGTTTGTTCTGTCAGTGAATAAGCGCACTTAGTAGGCATCCTGCCAGTGTGCACGTGCAGCCTGTATCTGTTGACTGGCTCTTTTGAGGCAAGAACGATTCGACATATAAATTTTCTTCGAAGGAGAGCATGTGATAAGATAGTTCGGAAATCGAGAACCGTGGTGGCTACAAACTAACGCTGATGTCCCCAAGTGGCTTAACGTGCAGGCCTGTCAGACAGGATAGACAACCGAGAGACAGGAACCAAGTCTATGGGTTCGATTACGCTAGCTAGCCTAAATGTTGGTTTTAAACACGTCCTCATCTTCGCCCAAGGGAACATGTGGCTCGGTATCAGCTTTCATTGTGATTAAATGTTTAAGAAAAAAGAGCATGACTTGGTTCGTATACAATGTCATATCTTTGGCTTTGGAGCGATAACATTCCTTCCCAAGATTCACTCCATAGATCAGCTGAAATTACAGCAGATGGGACATGATGTAAGAGATGTGGTGCGAGAAAGTGAGTACCAATTCCACGAGAAATTGCGCCAGTTCAGTTGGAGGATAATCTGATTAATTACTGACATACAATCCAACGTACCAAATTTGTTATAACCGTTTATTGTTATTTGATAAAATGTAAGTCAGATGCTACTGTTTGTCATGATGACTACACACTCAATAGCAAACGTTAATCCACATAATTCAGGTCTCAGTTTTACAACAAGTTTCATCCACATTAGGATAACGATATTCTGGCAAATCACTTCTATCATCCTTCATTCTCTCTGCAAAAGTGTGCCCCAAAGCGAAGTGCTTCGAGCTGTCTAGCAGAACACAACTAGGCCCTCGCATTTCCTGCTTTTCCAATACAAATGGGGATAGTTACATGTTATTAATGGCAACACGGGAGAGGGTAAGTGAAGGAAGAATTAACTCGGGAAATGCGCGTTTATTTGGAAACAGACTATTTGATACTTACAAGGGACCTCTTTAGTTCGAGGTCGCAAGTTGAGTCTTTAGTAAGGCTCATCTGAAAGAGTTGTGTTAACATTTATCACAGGAAAATATTAGCTGCTAATGACTAACCATGTGTGTCAGGAGGGGGACAAAAAATAAGTGTCTGAGAGGTGCAGATATCAACCTTCTATGGGATGTATGTGTTACACGTCACAAAATAGACTAAACCACGAACACAGAATGAACAATCGGGCACCACAGTGATCACAAAGGTTCCCACTATCATGATCGAAGGCAAACTCCTTCGGAGTTACAAACCGTCCAAGACCTTCAGCTAGGTATCCACTCGTAAAGAATGCATAGAGAATTGGGTTGATTGAATGGGATGATGACAACTGATGGAATGTGATGGCGTGCAACCGAATATGAAACAGTTAAGGTGTAGCTGCAAACAGTAGAATAACATGTTTTGTAGGCACGGAAAAAGCGAACATCCAGACGCTATGTATTGCAATGCTACGCACTTTTCAGGGGAGATAGTTTGCTCTAAGGGAGTATGATCCTTATACGCAGACCAGGCATCAAGCAAAAGGAAGTTATTTTGATAAGCTATAAGCAAAATTTAGTGCTCATACTACAGTTGTTGTTCTCTTACACTCATTTTCACACTCTTTCTGGTTGTGACGTAAGTATTCTCTACTGTCCTTACAAGATCACGCACACGAGAAAGAATCGTATAGGGAAGAGCACCTCCTACTTCTCACATCACATTAAATAACCTTCCAGCCAATTTACCATCCAGATTAGCAATCGACATAATTCTATACGAATTCGATAAGGCATTGAGGTTACTTGATCTTGGTAAAACTTTCTTGGAACCTCTACCTTCCAGGGTTCTCTTCATATGCATTTCCTCTTCAAATCCTGATTGGTATGAGTTGAAAAAAAATTCCTTACTGAACGATGCGAAAAGATTGATTATCTCATTTACAAATTTTCGGGCAGATTCGGCAGTTAGATGTGGCTCGTCAAGTTGATGATTTCTTTGAAATTTCGTTATCTTAAGTCTTCCAATAGGGCTTCCTTTTAGCCACGAAAATGGGATGAGGCCCTCCACGCTTGTCTTTGCATAGGCCACAGTCTTCTGACGCATGGCTTCTTGCTCCCACACGACAGTCCTCCAGAGTGTGGTGCTTGTAGCGTACAAATAAATCACTGTGCACCACATTTTAATAAAAAATGGGTCAAATGGCTCTGAGCACTATGGGACTTAACATCTATGGTCATCAGTCCCCTAGAACTTAGAACTACTTAAACCTAACTAACCTAAGGACAGCACACAACACCCAGCCATCACGAGGCAGAGAAAATCCCTGACCCCGCTGGGAATCGAACCCGGGAACCCGGGCGTGGGAAGCGAGAACGCTACCGCACGACCACGAGATGCGGGCGCACATTTTAATAGACTGTGTTTTATTTTCGGACCAAGGGGCACGCCAGATTTTCCAGCAGAACTGCCCTTTATTTTAAGTGACATTCAAACAAATGAGGTGAGACTTTTAAAGTTTCGTGATTTGTCCAACTTGTTTCTGAAAACAGTAGGGAGATGCTTTTAATGTGTTAACAGGGTGACTGGCTCACCCATTTATTTTGTAAGTGGTCAGCCAACCCCATATCATTGTGCCATTGTTTTAGCTCCTCTGTTGTTTTACTTCTGTTTTAATCCTCGGTGTAGCACCTTTCATGCTTTCTCCATTGTCTTAAGGTGTATTTAATAGAGTGACTGTGTGAGTGAATGCGAGTGAGGTGGAATGAGTGTATGAGTGTCATTTTATAGGTTTTATTCTCACTATATGCAACAATTTTAGCCATGTTATTCACATTCATTACTTTTAAAATGTGTCAAGGCGCTGATAACATCGCCATTGAACGCCCATAACGAGAAAACACACACACACACACACACACACACACACACACACACACACACACAAAACACACATGCACTCACACACACACACACACACACTTACTCTCATTCACTACACGGTTGCACTGTTGCAGACATATTCAAAATTATGTTCATAGTTACTTTTTCCTATGCTGCTGATGATCTTTGACATATGTAATTATGCTTGGTACCTGCTCCTATATCTATAACCTCAAATCGAAATTTTCATTTAAATAAAAAATAAATTATTCAACTAAAATTAAATCCTAAAAAATTAAATTGAAAAATATTTCAAGACCCCTGATTTATGGCCTATAAAGGGAAATGAAAAATCTAAAAATTCATTCAAACTCAATAGCACAAACTGAACAATCTTTAATCTGTTTATTACCTCAATAAATAATTTTCTGTAATTTATCATCATCTTCTGAAAATAATTTAGTATAACGATCTGGAAGAGTAATTTGATATTTATCATCCAAAAGTAATAAATGTTTTTGATCATATTTAGTTGACAAAATATCAGCTGTTGTAATATTGTAAGGTTTATTTTTTTCAACCCCAAAAATTTAGTGAACACTTCTGCACAACTGTAACTATAACTTTTAATTTCACCTATTAGATTTTCTATGATATAAATTTCGTCCATTTTGTTTTGGTTTCATTTATGTAGAAAAAACTAAGTTCCCAGAAACTGAAACACTTAATAAAGGAACTATTCATTTCTTATGGTCAATGTTTTAATTACTGAAAAACTAAATTTTACAGTTTTGAACTTCTTTATTTTTCTGAAAATATTTTGGCAGGAGATGAAAACATAAAGTTAAAATTTGTTTAACACTTTTAATATTTTATTTATTTATGTAATTAAAATTTTTCAGTAATCATTCTATGTTGTGTATCATAAGTCAAATTCTTTTTACCACACATAATAACATACGCATTTGTATCATTAGTTACATTTTAATTAAAAAAATACATAATTCATTTTCGTTTTTTGAGTAGTTACAACATTCATTCATCTAGAAATATTTATGACATAGATAGGAGCATTTAGAATAAAACTGAATGGACCTGCATTTACATTGTTATTTAACTGGGTTATTTTTTAAAAACTCTAAAAGCATTGTAAGCTT
This sequence comes from Schistocerca serialis cubense, assembly GCF_023864345.2. Lineage (NCBI taxonomy): Eukaryota > Metazoa > Arthropoda > Insecta > Orthoptera > Acrididae > Schistocerca > Schistocerca serialis. The sequence continues at coordinate 202,486,711 of NC_064640.1, forward strand.
TTAAAAAATTATTTAACAGATCGAGATTCCATAACTCTTGAGAAACAATTTCATTTCTTCCATTTGTTGCATCGGTATTCTATAATCTTACATGACAGAATAAACAAGAATCATTTAGGTAATTGTTATTTTTTTATTAGTTTTTAAAAATTCTAGGGCTATATTTTACTTTTGACACATGGATCTATGTGACAATTGTAAAAATGGCGATGGTATATTAGTCCTTACTAATGTAAAAAATGGTTCAAATGGCTCTGAGCACTATGCGACTCAACTGCTGAGGTCATCAGTCGCCTAGAACTTAGAACTAATTAAACCTAACTAACCTAAGGACAGCACACAACACCCAGCCATCACACGAGACAGAGAAAATCCCTGACCCCGCCGGGAATCGAACCCGGGAACCCGGGCGTGGGAAGCGAGAACGCTACCGCACGACCACGAGATGCGGGCTTACTGATGTAAAATTGTTACCTTCTGAAGAAGACAAATTACTATTTCTCGAAAGCTAGGTAAAGAATTTCCTTATCCATTGCAACTGGTCAGCTGTTTATAATATTATTGTTGAGAGCATGTCCTTCCATATTTAATATATTTGATAGGCATGAAGTTAATCAAGTAACAGTTAATGAAGAAATAAAGAGATGTTCTATTCTAGATAAAGTATTGTTTACTTTTTAAATTGTTAGAACAGCAAACAATTTTCATACATAATTATCAATTAGTTTAATATTCGATTTACCATTGTATGCTGAAAAATCTGTTCCATCTACATGAATAACATCAAATGTAATATAAAGTTGTGAACATTTAGAATGAATCCAATAATCACCAGCATTAACATTAATTTATGTTTCCTTGTTATGAAGATTTAAATTATTTGTTGTTTTCTCATTAACAGGAAACGAGTAAAATTGATAACTCTCGATATTTTTCATGATTTATTAATGGAAAAACTCATAAGTTCGTTTTCAAAATTACTGTTATATAAACACCATTGAAGTCAATCAAATTATAATTTTCATCAGTTATAGTTACTTCTAAATTCTGAATAGTATCAAAAATTGGAATATTTATAGGTTGATTTGGTTTATAAATTATTGGTCTTCCAAATTCAATATTTGGCCGAAATGAAGAATCGATATTAGCTCCTTTATGAAAATGATTATTATGTTTAACAAACATTCCATCAGATAGATTACAATTTATATTAATTAATTCAAATGGAATAATTTTAGAAACATCTTTAGCAACAGTCTTTTCATAAAATTCAATAACTTGATTAGTAAATTCAACAATTTTAGAGAGACAATCTTCTTAATGTACAAATAATTTAATATCACTTACTTTCAGTAACAATTCTATTTAAAATTTATTCTTATTTAATGCTTATATTAGGTTTTTTCGATTGAATAAATTTTTCAAACTGTACTGACCAACTGGAATTTCTATCGTTTTTTCGTTAGTATACAATTTATTATTTTTTGATGTAATATTTTGAGTTAATAAACTCAAATAGAAGTAAACTAGTGAGGCTCTTTTATAAGTTTCTATTATTGGAGCAGTTAATCTATTTTTCAGAGCAGGTGAATTATCAATCAATTCAAATAATCTACTCATATTATATTTATACAAATTATGTAAATAAATAACAGATTGAGAACCAAAAATAAGTATTCCAGAAAAGAAATAAAAGAATAAACATAGTAAACTTTTACCAAATTCTATTCAATGTGCAGTCATAGGACCAAGTGGTTGTGGAAAAATAGCACTAATGATTGATAATAATATTCTAGCAACAGGATCGTTAAACTGGAAAAAATTTATGATTTATATGTTCATGCAAAATTTTAGATAACCAAATTATCAACAATTCATAAAAAATGAAGAAATTGAAGATAAAATAAATTAAAAAATTACTGCTTTTATTGAAAATAATCATGAAATATTATTGATTCAGTTGAGAAAGTTGATGAGGGCTTAGGAAAAAGAATTTCAGAAAAACCAGTTGAATATATTTGGACAAATGACGAGTGTCAATTAGTTGATAGATTAGCAGTAATCCATGGAGAAGAATTAGCTGAAAATAAAAATTATCATAATGAAAAAGTTGGAATAACTGAAATGTTATCAAATAAATTTTGTGATGTTATTGTTAATGATCCAAAAGGAATTCCATATTGAATTAGATATTTGAATAATTTGCACACACATATTGGAAATGTGTAAAATATGGAAAAGGATAAGTTAATAATTTAATTAATGAACTTCCGTTTGAAATGCATCTTCCAGGCTATCGATTTTGCATTCTGGGGTCCAAAGTAGAAGTAAGATTAGCTAAAGGTGATAATGGAATTAATCCATTAGATGAAGCTTGTATAAAACATGATACTGCTTATAAAGATAATAAAGATTTAGAAAAAAGACATGAAGCTAAAAAAAGAACTTCAATTATTTGCAAAAGAAAGAAACCATGTTTCAGATGCTTCATTACTAGAAAAAATAGTGTCAACTGTCATTAATTGGATAATGTATGGAAAGAGAAATTTAGGTATGGGATTAGGTGTGGGTGAAAATGGATTTGGTTATAAAAAAATTCTTTATTAATTTTTAATCTACATCAATATATATCTATATAAATCAATAATTTTTCAATTGATTGTACTTTGCTACATAGTGGCAAAATTTAACCACAATCAATTAAACCGAAACTCAATAATGAGCAATTATATAGTATTGAACCATTCTTAACCGATGCTCAAAAAAAGAAAGGTAAAGAAAAAAACTAGGGGAAGTTTACTTGTGACCCTTAGCTTTTCGTTTTGTGAAAAACATTAGTAAGTGTGTTATGAGAAAGAAAGGAATGGAAAACCAAAGTTGATTTTTACCATTAACATTGGCAGCTTTACCATACTTATCTGTTATTGGTTCACTAGCTGATGGAAGTGCAGCTGTTGGAAATGCATTTATAAATAACAGAAAAGCCGATAAAAATAAAAAAGAACAAAAAATACTCAATCTACCAACGGAAAAACAAAATGAATTAAAAATTCAAAGAAATAATCACAAAATTTAATAATCTTTTATCTAATTTTGACATAGAAGAGTTAGTTAAACAACTAAAAATTAAATATTTTATGGAGTTTTTATGAGTGATGGATTACCAAACAAAGCAAAAAAAAGTTAGGATGTGGAGTAGTTAATTTAGAAGTCTCTGACCATAATGGTACTCATTGGATTTGCTATAAAAAGAATAAGGGTATAAAATTTGTTTTTGCTTCATTTCTGGGAAATACGCCAAAAGAATCAGTAAATTATTTAGAAAAAAATGATTTATATTATAACAATGACCTAGTAAAGAATTTTGATGAAGTAGTATGTGGTCACTGTTGTTGATTTGTTATAAACGATTATGTATGAATTATAAGTTTAATTATATTTTTAAATTAATATATGGACATTTTTGGAAAAAAATTATGATAACCTCGACAACAATATGAAAATATAAAAGATTTTCAATCATTAGAACCAAAAATTAAAGAGTTAGCGCGGTTTTCTACTGACTTTGCACAATGTGAAGAATTTCGATCAAAAATATTCAATCCGCAGTAGACTCAAAAATAATTAATATAATTAAAGAAAGAATCTGTAAAGTGACTCGAGGTTATATTAGTTTTAAACGTAGGGGAAATACGAATGTTAATAATCCAATGGATGTATAACATGCAGTGAACACATGTTTTTTACAGAGTGAGTTATCATATCTTGTTACAAAACCTGAATATACAAGTATCATAATGAAGCTGAATAATTATGTCATTAAAACGGATTTAACTCCATATTTAAATTAGTTAAGTGATCTTAAAATACAGTATATGACAAACCAATAATTTAATTTACTTTTATGAATGGAGGCGAGCAAAAAATTGACCATTTCAAAGAGTATGACTTTATTCTTAAAAAACTTGTTGTTGTTGATGAAAGCATAAACATAGATTTAACACTAATTATTTTGATCTTAGAATGACAAACTTTACAAAATAAGCCCTGACATTCAGTCAATTAAAATAGTACACAAATCAAAATTGCAGACTGTAAGATTAAAATATTAAAACTGTTTCAGTTGACTTAAAGCTAATTAATTAGTTGAAATAATTTAATTATTTTTTATTCTATATAAATGAAGAATGAGAATATCATTTACAGTTTGAAGTGCAAAAAGGTTATTGAAACACGTAATTGTCACAGATTAACAACTAAAAATGGAAGAGAAAGAATAGCAGGTCTTTGTGCAGTATGTTAAAATTGTTGTTGTTGTGGTCATCAGTCCTGAGACTGGTTTGATGCAGCTCTCCACGCTACTCTATCCTGTGCAAGCTTCTTCATCTCCCAGTACGTACTGCATCCTATATCCCTCTGTATCTGCTTAGTGTATTCATCTCTTAGTCTCCCTCTAAGATTTTTACCCTCCACGCTGCCCTCCAGTACTAAACTGGTGCTCCCTTGATGCCTCAGAACATGTCCTACCAACCAGTCCCTTCTTCTAGTCAAGTTGTGCCACAAACTCCTCTTCTCCCCAATCCTATTCAGTACCTCTTCATTAGTTATATGATCTACCCATCTAATCTTCAGCATTCTTCTGTACCACCACATTTCGAAAGCTTAAAGTAAAGGGAGTAAATTAGTTAAAAACGTTTTGCAGATAATGCAGTAAGTATCTGCGAACAAATTATTAATGAATTACATATGCCAATGAGAAAAAGTTTGAAGGAAAAAATGTAATTTCTTTTGAAGTAGATGATTTATAGCAAGCTGCATCAGTTGAAATGGATTCTGGAAAGTTAAAAGACATTTTACAAATAGATAAAACATATAAATACTTATTAACTATTATAGGCGTCATATCAAAATTTGCTTGGGCTATTCCAGTTAAAGATAAGGCTAGTAAGAATATAGTCGATTCCTACGAAAAATTTAAGAATAAATGACCAAAAAATTTACAAACAGATAATGGAACAGAATTTTGTGATGAAAAATTGCAATAATCAATGAAAAAAATTTAACTTTAATAATCGTTCACCTTTTAGTGAATTAAAACCATCTGTTGCTAACAATTTCATGGTACATTAAAACAAAAACTGTGGAAGAAATTTTCTCTTCAAGAAAATTATAGTTGTGTTGACTTAGTTTCGATATTACTATTTGACAAAAAGAATGAAATGGAAAGATGTAAACAAAGAAATTTAGGAAACATCTTATTGTAAACTATGTATGTAACAAACTTATTAGAAAGTGATGCTAAATATAAAATATGTGATAAAGTAAGATTAAGTAAATTAAAAGCAATTTTTGAAAAAGCATATGCTGCCAACTGGTCAATAGAAATGTTTGAAGTTGAAGATGATATTCATTCTAATCCAATCACATATAAATTAAATGATTTAAATGGTGTACAAATAAAAGGAAATTCTTATGAACAAGAACTATTGAAAACAAATTTTCCAGATATCTATCTTGCTGAAAAAGTATTAAATAACATAGGTAATGAAGTATATGTCAAACAGATAGGTTTTGATAAATCACACAATAGATGGGTAAATAAGACTAAAGTAATTTTTTAAACATTTAAAAAAATTCATATGTATATTGAAAATTTAAACAATTTTGGTATCGAATATAAATTTCAATATCCTTATTGTTTTATTAAAGTAGATAGAGCATATTATGATAGTCAAAAAAGTCAACAAAAACGATGTAATGTCGAAATTATTTGAAAATTTTAAATATAAATTAAAGGAATCTGATATTTTTAATTCTTTTTGTCAATGAGGTGTATAAAAAAATCTATATGAATATTATGTAAAATTTTATTCGTGAAAAAGTACTTGGAAGTGATGTTTATGTCCTATGAAATGTATGCTACGTTATTTGCGTCTTCATACAACTGTTCTCGTGAAAATTATTCAAAGTAGTGAAATAATTTCGATGATAATCAATTCTTGAAGTTTCTTTCATGCACTGATATAGATTTAATGAATTTGGCTCATAATTAATTCCTTAAACGTCTTCACAATTAAGATGTCGATTTCTGATAATGTATATTTGATTTTGTGCATTTGTATGTTGTGTTTGAATAACAAAATATTCATAATTAAAATTATATAATTGAAGAATAGCAAAAGAAGATATTAAATTCCGATCATTTGCCTGAGGAACCACATGAGGTAAAAAATTATTTATTTGCTAATTTTTTCTTTATAAATGGAAAGCAGAAATAAAATGACTTGTCTATTATGCAATCTAGAGAAGGAAATTCAGAATTAAATGAAAATGACAAAACATATTACACCTTCAAAAATTTGTAATTTTAATTGTATAAAAAAAACCAAAAAGAATATAGGAAAAATAAAAATGAACATTTAAAACCACTTGTTAATAACTGGAATAAAAAACTTTTATTTATGAAAATTATAAAAAGTTAATTATAAATTTTCCTAAATATATGCATAACTGTGACCATAATCAATTGAAAAAAGAGAAAATAGATTTTCGTTATTAAAAACATAAAGAAAGATATTATCGAAAATTTGAATGTTTGTGGGAAATATGTTTGATTAATGTATCTGGAAAAACAAAAGAATTACCATATCACGAAAAAATATTAGTAACTAATTAATTATTGGTTTTATTTAATCTTCTGTGCAACTGTTTATTCACAATAGAAACTGACATTATATATTATTTTATTTTGGTTTAATTTATAATGTTAATGTATTAATTAGATCTTGTAATATAAGACATTATCATACACTTAAAAGAATTTCATTATGTTTATCTGTATACAGATTGTGTTTTAAAGATCTAATTAAATTCATTTTTCTATATTAATTCATTTTGTTATGTAAACACTTTTTTGAATCTGCAAACTAATTTCAAACTAATTACTCTTTTTACAACAGATTTTTAACTCATTTAGATTTTTTCGTTTCCTTATCTCCAACTTTATAAGCACAACTTTAACCTTTAGTTTTTCCTAAACTTCCTTATTTACTTGGAGTATTCCATAGATATTGTCTTTTGGATAATCACTTGTGTCAATTTCGTTTATCATCGATTTCGTATCTTTGTAAACATCTTGAGTTCTTTTATCATAAACAAATAAATCAATATCCAAAAAACATAAATCAATATATTCACTGTATTTTGGTTATGTAACATTAATATGAAAGTCATACATTTTTAGTTTTGATTTATCTAGGATACTCACTCCAATATAAATTGGCTTATTGAATATTATTTTATTTTTTTCCATATGAAGTGGTACTAGATTTTTTGCAAATGCAGTTGTATGTTCATTTTTGTCTTTTGAAATATAATTCGTTTATTTTATTGGATCTAGTATTACTTTAATATCTTTTCTCTTTCTAATATTTTCTAAAATTTTTCCAAATACTGAATAAATCATTAACTTGTTGAAATGTTTTTCAAATTCGTTAGCTGTATTTTTTCTTATTTCTGTATTGAAATCAATGTATTTCTTCCACCAGTCTGACTGTTAAAATGATAAGATTCTAAGAATTTCCATTAATTTTAATCCAAGATTTAAACATTGTTAATGGTTTCTAAATGTAAAACATATTTTTCTTTATTATTTAATGTTGTTAATACTTCATTTCCATCTGTCAGGTGCAAATGGTAATCTTTATGTAATTCATTTTTATTTTTTTCTAAATTTACTTTTAAAATATAACCATATTTCGTATCATCTGACATTTTAAGTATTATTTCAGAATTAAACATTTTGGTTCTAGTCAACTGAAAGCTTTCAATGGTCAAAAAACCATGTTATTTATTTGCATCTAAACAACCAATATATTTTTATCGTCATTTTGGCTCAAAATTTATTTATTATTTGATTTAGCATATTTTTTTAATACTTTGAGAAATTCCTTCTCGAATTTCTTTTTCAAGAAGTAAATCTACCTTATTTTTAATCATTTTGACACAGAATTCCAAGATAATCCTGGCGCAGGAAAATACCAAGATGGATCAAGTTTATATGAATTAATACATATATCACTAAAATTTTCGAAAATAACCACGAAAATTAATACACAAATTTGTTATATAAGCTTGTATATTGATCTAAATTTTTAATATTTAATTTTTTCCAAACTGTTTTTGCTCGATTATAATCTTCATGAGAAGTGTTTTCTTTATTAAGTCATGAATAAAAACATTCTTTCTTAGGTAATTCAGTCTCTTGTTTTTTTTCTTCATGATCTATATATTTACAACGATAAACTCCTTTTTTAGTAATTGTATTTAACTGATCACCTTCAAAATTTTTGGTGTTTCTCTAAATTGTTCTTTTGTAGGATAAGAAGATAATTTATCAATACTTAAGGCCATAAATTTAAAAGTATGTAAAAGTCTTAATGTTTATCCATCTCTAGTATGTTTTCTAAAAGAAGTATATTTTTACTTCCTGGCAGATTAAAACTTTGTGCCCGACCAAGACTCGAACTCGGGACCTTTGCCGTTCGCGGGCAAGTGCTCTACCAACTGAGCTACCGAAGCACGACTCACGCCCGGTCTCACAGCTTCACTTCTGCCAGTATCTCGTCTCCTACCTTCCAAACTTTACAGAAGCTCTCCTGCGAACCTTGCAGAACTAGCACTCCTGAAAGAAAGAATATTGCGGAGACATGGCTTAGCCACAGCCTGGGGGATGTTTCCAGAATGAGATTTTCACTCTGCAGCGGAGTGTGCGCTGATATGAAACTTCCTGGCAGATTAAAACTGTGTGCCCGACCGAGACTCGAACTCGGGACCTTTGCCTTTCGCGGGCAAGTGCTCTACCAACTGAGCTACCGAAGCACGACTCACGCCCGGTCTCACAGCTTCACTTCTGCCAGTATCTCGTCTCCTACCTTCCAAACTTTACAGAAGCTCTCCTGCGAACCTTGCAGAACTAGCACTCCTGAAAGAAAGGATATTGCGGAGACATGGCTTAGCCACAGCCTGGGGGATGTTTCCAGAATGAGATTTTCACTCTGCAGCGGAGTGTGCGCTGATATGAAACTTCCTGGCAGATTAAAACTGTGTGCCCGACCGAGACTCGAACTCGGGACCTTTGCCTTTCGCGGGCAAGTGCTCTACCAACTGAGCTACCGAAGCACGACTCACGCCCGGTCTCACAGCTTCACTTCTGCCAGTATCTCGTCTCCTACCTTCCAAACCGGGCGTGAGTTGTGCTTCGGTAGCTCAGTTGGTAGAGCACTTGCCCGCGAAAGGCAAAGGTCCCGAGTTCGAGTCTCGGTCGGGCACACAGTTTTAATCTGCCAGGAAGTTTCATATCAGCGCACACTCCGCTGCAGAGTGAAAATCTCATTCTGGAAACATCCCCCAGGCTGTGGCTAAGCCATGTCTCCGCAATATCCTTTCTTTCAGGAGTGCTAGTTCTGCAAGGTTCGCAGGAGAGCTTCTGTAAAGTTTGGAAGGTAGGAGACGAGATACTGGCAGAAGTGAAGCTGTGAGACCGGCCGTGAGTCGTGCTTCGGTAGCTCAGTTGGTAGAGCACTTGCCTGCGAAAGGCAAAGGTCCCGAGTTCGAGTCTCGGTCGGGCACACAGTTTTAATCTGCCAGGAAGTTTCATATCAGCGCACACTCCGCTGCAGAGTGAAAATCTCATTCTGGAAAGTACATTTTTGTTCATTATTTGGAATAACACAAATATCTATATTATCTATTGTTAATTCTTTGAACAACAAATGAACATCGTAATTTGTTAAATTATGAACATAAAGTGGAATAAATTAAGGATTTTGATAATTAAGTTTATAATCTTCATGTGCAGGTCCTCAATACGTTTCTGTTAAATGACAGTAATCTTTTACTTTCGTTTCTCCTTTAGTATTTTTCTTTTCACAAATAACAGAAGTTTCCGAATTTTTAAGGAGTGTTTTATATTCAGTTGCCATTATCATTGGAATATTTTGTCCCTATATTTTAGCAATTTCTCTAAATTTTAACCTTTCAACGAATTCTTTAGCTGCATCTTTAAAAGTATACATAACAGGAATTTTGTAATCTTCATTAGAATATTTAACATAGTAACTGAATTAAATTGGTAAAGGTTTCTGATATCTATTAATACAAGATTTTTCAGGCTATAGTTGAGAAGAGTTAATATCTTTTAATAAACCTCCGAAATGTGCGTAAAATACCAATGGTACCCTTAATGTATGATTATAATTTTCAAATACAATTTTTTATCCTTTAAAAGGTACATCTATTTTTACTTCTTTACATTCTTTACAGTCAATTTCGTGATTTAAGTTCTTAGACTTTACCCACGACTTTGTGACATCTTGTTGAACTGGGTGTACTACCGGTGGTCTGCGTTTATCTAACACAATATTTCGACATCGTACCTCTGCGCCTTCATCAGGTGCTTCCTCTGACTGAACAACAGGTTAACAGTGTCCCATATTTATGTCTGGACGGTGTCTGGCTTTCCCTATGCCGTCCGCTGCCGCTGCGACCGTGTCGTTTGGTCTCCAGATGTTCTGTCTTCCGTCCGCTTCCGCTTCCGCTGTTTTCCCCAGTGGCAGCCGTTTCATGGCGTTCCCTACGAGGTCCGCGCCCGCCAGGCATGTTCCTCGCAGTGTCGACAGGCTGCGTCTGCTGTTGGTGACTTGTCCGACTTTCTCCAGTGCCCCTGTCATTCTCCTGGTCTTGTGTTTTCTTCTGTCGTTTTTGTAATAGGTCCAAAACCGGGTTCCACACTGTACTGAGTTGGTATCCACCTTCTCAGTTTATCAAGTTCTCTGTCATCCAGATTTGAAACGATTCAACGACGACGCTGTCCCAAAATTTGAGGGTCTGAGATAAGATCCTGATTTTATCATAATTCATTGTGTGCTCAAGTTCCAAGCAATGTTCTGCTATTACCGATTTAGTGGCTTGTCGTAGCCTGGTATGCCTTTGGTGCTCTTTACATGTTATAACAACGGCCCTGGTGGTCTGGCCAATGTAAGACATACTGCATTCACATAGTATATGGTAGATACCACGTTTTCTCAATCCCAGATCATCCTTAACTGTTCCCAGAAGCACCTTGATCTTATTTGGTGGACAGAACACACTCTTGATACTGTGCTACTGCTGATCTTAGTAGATATAGATCCTGCATATGGTAGAAAGGCTACCCTCCTGGTCTGTTCTTCTTGTTGTTCTCTCTCAGTATCAGGTCGTCTGAAGGGATGTAGCGCCATGCAGATGTCCCTTGTTGAGTATCTGTTGTCTGCCAACGCTTGCTGTAGGTATTCCAACTCTGCTGCCAAGCTGTCTGAGTTGGGTAGTGCTTTGGCTCGGTGAACAAGTGTTCTAAGCACCCCATACTTCTGTGCCAGATGATGGCAGCTCTCAGCCTAGAGGTATAAGTCGGTGTGTGTAGGTTTTCTATACACACTATGGCCTAATGTGCCATCTGTCTTCCTTTTCACCAATACATCCAGGAAAGGAAGTTGACCATTATTTTCTAGTCCCATTGTGAACTTAATGCTGGGGTGTCTCGAGTTCCAATGGTCAAGAAACTCGTGCAGTTTTTCGTGACCATGTGGCCAGATGACAAACGTGTCATGAATGTACCTACAGAAACAGCTCGGCTTGTAGGCAGTGGTCCTAAGTGTCTCATCCTCGAATCTCCCCATAAACAGATTTGCCACTACTTTAGATAAGGCACTACACATTGCCACTCCTTCAGCCTGTTCATAAAATTGGCCTCCACATAGGAAATAGGTCGATGTTAAACTCTATGTGATGTGATGTGATCTGACACATTAGGCTATAGTGTGCATAGAAAAGCCACACACTCTGACTTATACCTACAGGCTGACATCTCCCATCATCCAGCACAGAAGAATGGGGTGCTGAGAACACTTGTTCACCGAGCCAAAACACTGTCCAACTCAGACAGCTTGGCAGCAGAGTTAGAATACCTACAGCAAGTGTTCGCAGACAACGGATACTCAACAAGGGACATCCACAAGGCGGTACATCCCTCTAGATGACCTGATACTGAGAGAGAAGAACAAGAAGAAGAGACCTGGAGGGTAGCCTTTCTACCATATGCAGGATCTATATCTGCTACGACCAGCGGAATACTGCAAAATCACAGAATCAAGAGTGTGTTCTGCCCACCAAACAAGATCAGGGTGTTTCTTGGAACGGTTAAGGATGATCTGGGATTGAGAAAACCTGGTATCTACCATATACTATGTGAAAGCAGTATGTCTTACATTGGCCAGACCACCAGGACCGTTGACATAAGATGTAAAGTGCACCAAAGGCATACCAGGCTACGACAAGCCACTAAATCGACAATAGCAGAACATTGCTTGGAACTTTAGCACACCATTAATTACGATAAAACTAGGATCTTATCTCAGACCCCCAAATTTTTGGACAGCGTCATCACTGAATCGATCGAAATCTAGATGACAGAGAACTTGATAAGCCGGGAAGATGGATACCAACTCAGTACGGCGTGGAACTCAGCTTTGGATCTATTACAAAAACAATGGAAAAAAACACAAGACCTAAGGAGTGACAGGGGCACTGGAGAAAGTCGAATGGTTACCAACAGCAAACGCAGCCTGTCGACAGTGCAAAGAACGCGCCTGGCGGGCGCGGACCTAGTAGGGAACGCCATGAAACGGCTGCCACCAGGGAAAACAGCGGAAGCGGGCACAGATGGATGATGAGACACCTGGCGACAAACCGACACTGTCGCAGCGGGAGCAGACGGCGTAGGCAAAGCCAGACACCGTCCAGACGTAAACACAGGACGTGGTTAGCCTATCGTTCAGTCACAGGGAGCACCTGATGAAGACACTGAAGTACGACGTCGAAATATTGTGTTCGATAAACGGGTACCATCGGCAGCACACCCGATTCGAGATGATTTCGTGATTGTTTAACTTTTCTTGTGAATGAAAATCTCCTAAATATCTATCACAAAGATAAATTTACCATTGTGTCTGCTTGCTTGAGAACTAATTACTCTAGATATAATTTTTATTTAGCAACAATGGAAATTATTTTTTTCGAATTAAAAGAAGGTTAACATGTTTTTCTGTTTTTTGTATGGTAAAGAGGATATACAATTACTCTTTCTTTTTCTTCATTGCTTTCATACGCATAAACATTAATTGAAATATTTGATTTCTTTTCAAATTTTGGAATATTTGTTAAATAAAGACGAAAATTAAGTTTCTCTTTTTCAATAATTTCATCTAATTCTAATAGAATATTTTTATATGTACTAACTCTTTCTCCATCATGATTTGCTGGGTATAAAGCTGATTTTATTGAATAAAGAAAATATTTTTGATCTGTGTTTTTTACATTAACTTCAGCTTTTTCATCTTTATTACTTTTGGTAAATCAATGGAAGGAGAACCAAAAATTAGATTTTTGCCCATTAACACTTAATTCAGAATTATCTATATAAAATAAAGACCACCAAAATTTTCTCCTTTGCATTTCTTCCACTTTAATTAATGGTGTAACCATTGATTTTTGATAAATATCTTCTGAATCTGTTGTTCTTAATATAACCTGATTAGTTTTTGTGAAGTTAAATTCTTTTATTTCATCTGCTCTTTTAAAATTACTATGAAATTTCATTTTAATTTTAATTGCTCTCCTCTGTATTAAAATGTTTTTTAATTTGGTGGTTATCTCATCTTTAATTTGTTTACAAAATTCTTGAGGCTCATCAATATTATTATTATTAATTCCATATGTTATTATTTTTGATTTGAAGGCAGACACTTTTCTATAAATTCGTTAGAGTGATTTAAAAAAAATTAATCATCTAGAGAATTGAAACCTGGTACATTTTTCTCACAACGTTTTCGTTTCACTTCTTGATATTTATCCACTAGATGGTTTTGAAAATAATTCTCATAATGATTATTATTATTATTAATACTGTTCTGAGATCTCTTGATAAGATTTTTTAATTGTTGTTTATTAAGTTTTTTAAAAATTTTTCGTTTCACTGATTTTGCGAAGATTATTTACAGATTACTTATTCAAATCTTTATTCTTATTATTAATTTTACTTTCAGATCTTTTGATAAGAGCAAGAAATGGACTTCTATTAAGTTTAGAATCATTTTTCAATTTTCCTATTTTACCGTTTTTATGAAGGTGTTTTACAGATCTTTTTATTCAGTTCATTATCGCTATCATTGTTATTAATATTGTCAATAGGATTTGTAAACATTGATTTACTTTTTTACTATATTTGCAATAAGTATTTAATTTTTTTTATTTTACAAATTGATCAAAGTTCTTTTATATTTGTGAAACTTAGCTCTCCCATTTTCATTTCTTTTTTCATTTCTTTCTTATTATAATAATCAATAAATTCCATCAGATCTTGTCTAGTTAGATTTAAATAACCGTTTTCTTTAGAATAATTTTTTAATTAATTGTAACTTAATCCATATTTTCTTTTACTATAATTTTCTAATTTTTGAAATAGCTCAGCTTTGGAGTATATTTTTGTTATGCTTTTATTTATATAGAAAAAATTTAGCAATTCAGAGTTAAAACATTTATGTTTGAAATGTACCTTTGGGTTTTTTAATTCAAATTTCAATGGATGTCATAGATAGCTAAGGTTTGACAGATATCATTTATCAAGAGAAAAATTTATTAGCTGGTTTTTCTATTGTGGGTGTAGACATATGAGGTTTGATGGCTCTTATTTATAAAGAATAAAATATGTTAGATTTTTAAATTTTAAATGAAAATTGCATTAAATAGATATAGTCAGATGAGGTTTGGTGGCTCTTATTTATAAAGAATAAAATTTATTATATTTTTATATTTTTAAGGAGGATTTCGTTTTATGAATATAGATGAATTTTTGGTGGGAGGATATGGCGAAACTAGAATTTTGATTTATATCCTGGAATTCTTTGTGTCTGAACTCTGATTTATATACTACTATGATGAACTGTGTTGCTCAATTCCTGTTTCAATATCACTTTCGCTTTTTATACACATATCATCATCACTGTTCACACAGTCGAGCATATAGGACACCACACATTCAACTGATGCTCCTGTAGAAAAGCTAACATTTCATCTGTCACATCTTTCTCACTCTGCCAAATTCTTCGGTTCCTTTCTGATGAAATGTCGCTTCTGCAACTGTTGTTGTAGATATAATGCAATGTTTACTTTCTTTATAGCTGCCATTGTTCTGCTTTTTATCAACACCACTAGCATTGTAGCACTGTTGTGAATTACTTGTGAACTAAGCAGTTGTAGAATTTTGGAACACGTATTGTGTTCGAGTATAATGACTTTTCTGGAGACTAGAAATCTACTCTGTAGGAATCAGCATGGGTTTCGAAAAAGACGGTCGTGTGAAACCCAGCTCGCGCTATTCGTCCACGAGACTCAGAGGGCCATAGATGCGGGTTCACAGGTAGATGCCGTGTTTCTTGACTTCCGCAAGGCGTTCGATACAGTTCCCCACAGTCGTTTAATGAACAAAGTAAGAGCATATGGACTATCAGACCAATTGTGTGATTGGATTGAGGAGTTCCTAGATAACAGGACGCAGCATGTCACTCTCAATGGAGAGAAGTCTTCCGAAGTAAGAGTGATTTCAGGTGTGCCGCAGGGGAGTGTCATAGGACCGTTGCTATTCACAATATACATAAATGGCCTTGTGGATGACATCGGAAGTTCACTGAGGCTTTTTGCGGATGATGCTGTGGTGTATCGAGAGGTTGTAACAATGGAAAATTGTACTGAAATGCAGGAGGATCTGCAGCGAATTGACGCATGGTGCAGGGAATGGAAATTGAATCTCAATGTAGACAAGTGTAATGTGCTGCGAATACACAGAAAGATAGATCCTTTATCATTTAGCTACAAAATAGCAGGTCAGCAACTGGAAGCAGTTAATACCATAAATTATCTGGGAGTACGCATTAGGAGTGATTTAAAATGGAATGATCATATAATGTTGATCGTCGGTAAAGCACTATTTTTCCGGTTTACTCTCCATTTCCTGTACTTCCCCTGTGGTGTTATTAAAGTTTTCGACATCTTCCCTCTCAGCTGTCCGAAACACGTCCTTGCGAAGTTTACCCCCTGCATTCAAGCAACCCTTCTTCACCCTTACCCATGTCTTTGGAATGACTTCTATCAGTTGCTGCAACTGAGCGCTTAACCCCTTAAAAGGAAATTCTAGCTGCTGATATTCATCCTGTATATCTACTAACATCCGATTCTTTGTTACTTCAGTTACCAAATTTAAAAACATGTCTTGAAATCAATGTACTTCGTTCCTTACCTCTCATATGTTGAGTGTAAGCTTCAGTGACCACTTATGGCTCGTGAGGAGTACATCAGGTTACCTCGAGAACAAGACTCTTGTTTCCAGTGGTAGATTCTGTATTCTACTAGTCCCATATTCCTGCTCATAATAACCCTTCTGAGCATCATCGCTGGCACCACTTAGGAAAAGGAATTGTCAGTGAATCCCTTTCCCTCTCTGAACAACAAAGAAAACTAATACAAGGCAAATCAAGAGAACCTATATCTTACATGGCGTTTATACCTTTCTCTGGCTTTATGAGACAGCTATTTCTCTTTTTGTATAGAAGAAGATGCTTGAATTAACACATCATTTACACCCTGAAAAGGTTTTACGTGACTGACATGGGCTACAGAAGTCTTAGTAGGCTACTGCAATTAGACATTCAGTGATGATGTCATTTCTACCACTTGTTATGGCCCCTGAAACTTATGAATTTCTTAGTCTCATCCTTTGGGCTATACAGATTCGTTAACAAAACCCATTGTCCTTTCCTATACTGCCATAGCTTGCTCACTGGTAAACCTGTACACACCTGATGTTGTAATGCTTTTGTGTATGCCCGTTTCACCTTCCGCCAAACTTCCTTTTATGTTCTCACGAACTGCTTCACATGCTCGCCTTCAGCACCTCACTCTGGCTGTAGCACATCAGAAGGGGATGGCCTTGTATAGTGATAGTCCTGTCCATATGTGGACTTCAGAATTATAGGCTCATGTGACGTGACTTATATACATGTCCTAGTACCAGTGTTACCTGTTTACATAGTAATTCAACATCTTCATTATTTTGCGGTGTACTTGCTCCATACATGCATTTGCTAGTGCATCAAATGGATTGGTACGCAATTTCTTGACTCTTAATAATTGGAATAATTGTTTCATCAGATCAGCCATAAAACTAGTTTGTTGGTCTGTAATTATGGTCTCTGGCACCCCGAATTCGAGAACCAATTGTTGACAGTAGCCTATGGCACTGTTCTTGCTTTTTGATCCAATATTGCCAAAATCACCAAATATCTCGAAAAAGATCGATCATCATCAACAAATATTTGTTCTCCATTAAACTCTTGTTAAAGGATCCAAAGACATAAACCCCTATCATTTGAACTGATTCAGGTAATCTATGACGTTGAATTTTTTGATAACTCAAGTTGGCAAGTAGTGTACACGGAATACAGTTCTAGACATACTGCTCCATATCTTGCCATTGCGTTCTCCACCAAAACTTTCCTGCGTCTCTTCTCTCTATTGCTCTCCTGCCTTCTTAACCCAGAAGTATGTGATCATGTGCTTGATGCAAAACTTCCGTTTGAAGCGCAGCTGGAATGATGATGCACGAGCCGCACTTTGTCGAGCTGCAGAGCAACCTACCCTCTATTATAGACTGTGACTGTTTGTTGTACAACTGACATTCCTCATCAGCTACTTGTGCTTTCTTCCAGTCAGCTAGACTTAGTCCCAACACCTGTGATACCACAACTTCTCTACTCAACTTATCCGCATTTGCATGATTCACCCCAAGTTTATGGATTACGTCATACTTGAATTCGCTCAATTTCAAAGACCATCTCATAAGCCAACATAAGGGTTCTTTAACCCAAGTAACCATTTCTAGGATGCACGATCCATCAATACCTTGAACGTACGTGCACATTAGTAGCAACGAAAATACGAAATGTTGTATATCACAGTTAGTAATTCCTTTTCAGTTGTCTCCGCTTTATAGATCCGACGAAATGCAAACTTTATTAGGTGCTCATTCCCACTTAGCTTCTAACTCAAACAGCCCCCTGAGTACGGTTGATTATGTCACATGGCAGTATGAACTCGTTTGTAAAATCCAGAAAATTCAGACTAGGATGTCAATACTTATCTCAAATTCTAAAATGCTTCTTGCACTCCGCTGTCCGATGCAGAGTTACACCTTTCTTTAGTAGTGTGGTCAGGGGTTTTGCAACCTCTGCAAATCCTCTGACGAATTTTCGAGAGTAATTAGCCAACCCAATAACTGTCTGTGAAGTTGCAAAGTCACATACAGCAGAAGTGAGATGACTATCTGTCCTTACTCTGTCCTGGCAGATAATATGCCCCAGGTAATTCACCTGGGTGTGAGCAAAATAACACTTGTTGATGCTAAGTGTGAGACACGCAGATCTTAACCTGTCAAATACTTCTTCCAATCGTTCTGTGTGCTCGTCCAAATGTTTAGAAAACAAATTTTGTCGAGGCAACCCATGAACCTTTTGGGTTTTAGACTGCAAAGAACTCAATCCAATAACTGTTGGAACATAATGGGCGCATTCTTCAATTCAAAACGCATTCTAGGATACTCGTAGTGACCAGAATGGCTCATAAATGCTGTCTTCAGTCTGTCTTCTGGATCTACCTTGATCTGGCAAATCCATTACTTAAATTGCTGCTAGTTATCCAACGTCTCGGTAATATTCGGAATTGGGTATGCATCCGTCACTGTCTGTTCATTCAAGTACCTGTAATCACAACAAAAATGGTACTTCCTCAATCCCTCTAGTGACTTCTTCAGAATAAGCACCATACTTGCTGAACATGGACTATTATTGTGCTGAATTATTTCATCTGCTAACTGCTGATCTACTAGTTGCTCCACTACCCGTTGGAGATGCTTCACCAATCTGTACAGCTTGCGGTACACTAACGCACGGTTCCCTGTTACAATGTGATGCTGTGTTATCTGTGTAGTTGGCGAAGGTCCTTCCATTTCAAACAAATCTTTGTACTTCAATAATAATGCTTCAATTTTTGTGTTCATCCCCTTTCAAGTGACCAACCTTATTCCGCAAATGCAGATGCGCTGACGGTTTGTTTGATTCGTAATCTAATTTCGAATTATCGATGGACTCCTCTTCTATAACTTCTATCATAGCAACTACCAATCCCTTTGGGAGATCCACTTCCTCTTGCGCAAAGCTGTCAAAGCTTATCGGTATCACAGCTTGCCCATTTACATCCCTCACATTTGCTATACCCCTCTGAGCAAAGCAATGCTTCTTGTCTAACACATCGTTACTTGGCAGCAGTTCTACCACGCATAAACCCTGTTGTGGTACATCAATGCCCACCTGTACCCAGATCAACTTTCCTGACCTACCAGCATTCTTTCATGCAGAATCACTTTTAATGTACTTGTATTGTTGGTAACTTAGCAATGAGTGTACCTTGCGACTTATAAACTCGCTGCCGTACTTAACGTGAACAAGTTCCCATTCCCATTGAGTTCAAGTGTGTGTTGCAAAAGGTTAATTTTAACATGGTACCTAACCTGAAAGTCTAACATAAGTATTGCAGAAAATCCTTGCGTCAAAGGTGGTAACGCTTCCATCTGCTCATGGAACCACACATTCCCTACCTCAAGCTGCATTGGACGTACGAAATGTAACTTGGTATCCCCTGTTGTGCACAATCGGAGTTTCCAGTCCCCTCTTGTTCACAAGACTCAGCCTGACAATCGGTACATGTGCCCCAGTGTCTGCTAAAACTCTGCACTTCTTATTTTTCACCCAAACCATCAAGCAACAATCCGCCCCTGCCTGTACTGCGTCAAGCTGGGAATGCCTCCCGGGGGCAGGAACATTCCCTTTGCTATTTAACGGTTTCTTCCCGTCTACCCCTTTCTCCTAACTTTCAGCCCTACTCTCCCAAGCCTTATGCCGAAAACACTGACAATTACGACTTACTATCCCCATGTATTCTACTCACACTGTCTATCTCTTGCACGTGCGTCGCAACCCGAAGTTCTATCGCTAGATCCTCAGCGTTCTTCGTTCACACTCGTCATGAAAAATCAGGTGTAATGACTCTCAGGAAAACATCCAAAGCCCTACTCTGTGCCTCCTTTAGTAGCACCCTGTCTTCCTCCAGATTTCGAGATATCTCGTAAGTCTGTACGCTTATCCTCCGAATTCTGTCGGAAACTCCTCTATTATTTCTTTCACTTTCTGTGTCAGTGTGTTCAACATCATCTTAAACAATCGGACATTATTCTGTCTCCTGAAAATCTAATGCAACAGCTAATTCTGAAAATGTGGAGAATTTGCATGAGCCCTCAGGATACAAAACCGAAGTTTTCGCACACCCATGAGACGATGCTCAGCTGTATGCAAACACACCTTCTCCGACCAATTAAGAAAACTTGGTCGTGGCCTAGACATCACTTATGAACGGATTCACATACTCTGACGTTTTTCTGGAGAAAGGAGTTACAAGATTTTCTACATCTACATTTACATCCTATATCTCTAACGTCGATCAGTTGTAGAATTTTAGAACACGTATTATGTTCGAGTATAATGACTTTTCTGGAGACTAGAAATCTATTCTGTAGGAATCAGCATGGGTTTCGAAAAAGACGATCGTGTGAAACCCAGCTCGCGCTATTCGTCCACGAGACTCAGAGGGCCATAGACACGGGTTCCCAGGTAGATGCCGAGTTTCTTGACTTCCGCAAGGCGTTTGATACAGTTCCCCACAATGAACAAAGTAAGAGCATGTGGACTATTAGACAAATTGTGTGACTGGATTGAAGAGTTCCTGGATAACAGAACGCAGCATGTCATTCTCAATGGAGAGAAGTCTTCCGAAGTAAGAGTGATTTCAGGTGTGCCACAGCGGAATGTCGTAGGACCGTTGCTATTCACAATATAAATAAATGACCTTGTGGATAACATCAGAAGTTCACTGAGGCTTTTTGCGGATGATGCTGTAGTATATCGAGAGGTTGTAACAATGGAAAATTGTACTGAAATGCAGGAGGATCTGCAACGAATTGACTCATGGTGCAGGGAATGGCAATTGAATCTCAATGTAGACAAGTGTAAAGTGCTGCGAATACACAGAAAGATAGATCCTTTATCATTTAGCTACAATATACCGGGTCAGCAAATGGAAACCGTTAATTCCATAAATTATCTGGGAGTAGGCATTAGGAGTGATTTGGAATGGAATTACCGTATAAAATTGATCGTCGGTAATGCAGATGCCAGACTGAGATTCATTGGAAGAATCCTAAGGAAATACAGTCCGAAAACTAAGGAAGTAGGTTAAAGTACACTTGTTCGCCCACTGCTTGAATACTGATCACCAGTGTGGGATCCGTACCAGATAGGGTTGATAGAAGAGATAGAGAAGATCCAACGGAGAGCAGTGCGCCTCGTTACGGGATCATTTAGTAATCGCGAAAGCGTTACGGAGATGATAGATAAACTCAAGTGGAAGACTCTGCAAGAGAGACGCTCAGTAGCTCGGCACGGGCTTTTGTTGAAGTTTCGAGAACATAGCTTCACCGAGGAGTCATGCAGTATATTACTCCCTCCTACGTATATCTCACGAAGAGACCATGAGGATAAAATCAGAGAGATTAGAGCCGACACAGAGGCATACCGACAACCTTTGTTTCAACGAACAATACATGACTGGAATAGAAGGGAACCGATAGAGGTACTCAAGGTACTCTCTGTCACACACCGTCAGGTGGCTTGCGGAGCATGGATGTAGACGTAGATGTAGATGTTCTCAGTGGTGGTCTGCACCCGTGGATAAAGACCAGACAGCAAAAGCGCAAGCGTGAAACGACAAACAATAACCGATTTTTGTCGCCAAATGGTAACAGACGGTCTCTGTCCATATTACCATGACAGTAATATTTCTGACTTTTGTGATCAGTCGCGCGGAGTGGCCTCGCGGATTGAGGCGCACTGTCAAGGACTGCGCGGCCCCTCCCGCCGGAGGTTCGAGTCCTCCCTCGGGTATGGGTGTGTGTGTGTTGTTGTTAGCATAAGTTAGTTTAAGTAGTGTGTAAGTCTAGGGACCAATGACCTCAGCAGTTTGGTCCCTTAAAAATTCACACACATTTAAATATTTTTTTCTTGTGATCACATTCAGTCTGGCTGATCAAAAGTGAAGATCACGACCGATCCCGCGAGCCGGTCAGAAGCGAATCCATTGGGCACCCCAGATTGCCTTCACAACGAAAGATTAGCGCCTTGTTCCCAATGCACAGGAAAATCTCCAATCGTGGGAGTTTACAGAAACAGCTGCCGAACATACTCTTAGATTCTGCCACTCCTTTCCCCTCCAAACCATTACAACATCAGCACACGTTCACACCAATCCACCATTCAGATGCCGTTTTTCGGTCTATGCACAGGAAAACTTAGGCGTGCAACTGCCTCTGGCCGTGGGATAGTAGCGGTCTTTGTGGGCACCATACTGTCGATTCCTCTTGGACACAGACATCAAAATTCTCCAAACCAACATAGACGATGCAGTCATCCGGCATTGTCTGGTAGGGAAGCGGCGGGCCTTAGTGCACTACAACGATTTCTGAGGAGCTGGCCTCAGCTCTGGTCACGTCCCAGACATCATGCTTTCCTCGCTACAAAAGGCGAAAACGCCAGCCACGCCCTGTGGTGCGACGAGTGGACCGTACTCTGTTCATGTCACTCATATACCAGTGCCGCCACACATCGTCCCACGCCTAACAAAGGGCGCCAACCCCATCACCCAGTTTCTTTCTGAAAAAAATCAAAGCTCTCATTCCAGATTTATCACTCCAGTGACCTTAATTGGCCGTCATCACTGTGGAAGTTAACGAGAAAAAGTTGAATCAAGGCAAAAAATGGAAGGGGATAAGTCATGAGAGCTTGGCGTCTTTCGTAGCCCCTCACTCACCAAGAATTTTGTTTTACAGTGATTGGCTCACTTAATGTTAGCATAGTGTAACATTCACATAAAAAAATCTGAGAAGTTGGAACTTACATTTCGTCTTAATCAAGTCAAAGAATGTTAGCAAGACCATGAAGATAGGTGGAAGAGTTAACTGTTCAGCCAAACTTTCTCTCCCACTAACTACAACACCTCACCCAACGCAGACTTATGTTCAGGGGTACCACAAGCACTCAATGGACAAGTCATCCACACAAATGACAGTTGGGCTCTTGGCAGAAGGCCATGCTGGAAGTTGCTGATAGTATAGGATCGCCTGGTCTCTTCAACTTCAATAACATTCTTAAACAATTAAAAATTCATTTTTTGTATACCCAACACAAACACATTTATCATCCTCCAAGAAGAAAATTGTCTTTGTTCTGTTGACTCACACATGTACAATATCGCTTACCAAATGAGGATTGTACATTAAGGGGAGTTGTAAAGGAAAATGTAACCATTTATTTAAAAAATCATTACAGCCATATTTATTAATGTACAAATCTATAATTTCGCATGTTTAAAGCCAAAGAGCTGCGTTTTAACAGAAAAATAAAATATGCACGATTAATATTTTGTAAGAAATTCGAATTTTTTAATTTTTTATTGTCTTTTCTATAAAAAGCTATAACTCAAATTCCAATCATGCAATTAATCTGAAACTTTTATTGTAGTGTCCTGAGATGGTTATAAAAATACTGACCTACAGTTATTAATTTATGGCAAAAACTGTATCATTAAGAGAGCTTTTAATTTTGCACATTCAAAATTAACTTTTTTTCTACATATAATCATCTAAAAATCAGAATGCAAATTGCATTATCTCGTATTTTTTAGTTCCAGGGAGACAGAAACAGGTTTCGAACAGTTCCTGAAAATTTCATAGCATTAGCGCATATACTTTTTGAGAAAAGACTTTTAATAATGTAAAAAGTGTAAAACTGAGAAAATAAGGTAAAATATTGTCTTCTCATACTTCTACATCTAATACGCTTACTTCAATTTTAAAATCCTCCATATTGACACTCCTCATCCTCTAGGTTTCTCTTCTCTCCTCTTCGAATCGTCCTGGCCTGTATTTACAGGTAAGACACTGATCTGCTAACTTTCTTGATCCTGCTTTCGCCGATGGTGTAAAATGCTTTTATTGTAAACACACCAGGATCTATACCATCTCTCCTCAGCACTTCAATTCTGCCATTATTTTCGTTATTGTAACATAAAACTGCATCATAGACACCTATTTTGAGTACTTCAAGTCCACAGAATGTCATTTTTGAGCATGTAATCCAAATTAAAACATTGAGGATTTCATTTGCATCTCGTGTCTTTCCGTGAAGACACTTACTCAATAAATCAGGATTTGCGAGAAACCTGAATGTGCGCTTTATTGAATTCATAACAGGTTCTGGTAATGTGTGTTTATGTGAATACGTCTCATTTCTGTTGTTGAACTTACACCAATCATCTTTCGGACAGAGATTGTGCATTGCTATTTGGTCAGTAGATAGTTTGTGGAAAAAAATTTCCCACACGGTACTCCTCATTTCCTCTAAACAATGTGTATTTTTCCTGAAAACTCTCCCATAAAATAACTGAAGAGAATCAATTTCTTTCAGAGTATGCTTGCCCTTTCCTCCTGTTGGTTTTCCATCCTCAAGTACTTCACCTTTCTTCTCTTTTAGCAAGCGACGAAGCCTACCACCAAGCCTCTTTTGTATGAGGCCAACACATTCCAACTTTCCTACTGTTGTATTACACGGATTTTTATTTCTTACAGCTTTGAACGAAGAGGAGTTCCCATCACCAAGGTATTTAGTGTATCTAACGCCATACTGGTCCCCAGATCCGTATAACATTCTCAAAACTGCAGCAGCCTCCATGCCTCCACTTGAGCTACTATAATTTTCAGAGCATGCTGCTGCATCCTTTTATTGCCACAGTTTCTCACTGTCTTCATTGTTGGACATTTTCCCTGTTGCACACTGGTGGCAGTATTTAAATATAATTTCTACATCCAAAACTTTACTTGAATCAATACCAATAACAGATGCAACTCCATACAGAGATGTGTGACCCCTTTTCATCCAGGTCCCATCTACAGACACACACAGGTCAGTAACATTTGTAGGAGATTCACTTTCATGGATATCTACCCCAAGATCTACTTCTTTTTGGTTTATGTCCACCAATTCCTCCACTGCTTTCTTCATAGAAACTTTGGCAGTATCGCATACAGCATCAGACATTTATTTATTAATTTTTTCAAACCTTGCAGAAGGTGAAGGCATCTTCAGAAACACAATAAATTAATTCCTTCCCTGCCCTGTCCAAGGCATTTCAGAGCATATGCTAACCTAAAATTGCTTTCATAGGTACCAGTGTTAGTTTTTTTGGAGGAGGAAAATGAAAGTCATAGCCACACGAATTGCAAATTAATTTAATATCACATGCTATTCCCACTCCTCTTTCTTCAACAACAATCATGCATTTTGTATTTTTGCAACTAACACATGAACATGAAAACTTTACAGCCTGGCAAAGAAGCTCTAAATCAATAATTCTGAATCCAGTGGAATGCATATTAACATCATTCACGCACCTGTACAATTCTCCTGCCTCAAGTTTCGATGCTGAAGCTGAGGGCTTACGTTCTTCATTTCGAGCTGCTTCCTCTTTTTTGTTGGTAAGCCGATTTTCATGAAACCTCGGTTTCATAAACACAGTTTTTCCACCACCCATTATTCATAAACCTTGACTTGCACGTAAAGGTTTGCGAATTCAACCTTCCACGTACTAATATGCGTTAGTATTGTCAAAACGTAAATAAACCACATGCAAGATAGTTTACAGGCAAAGATATAGATGTCAGCCAGTGATATAGATGTCAGTCAAAGATATCGAAAGAAAATAGCCTTCACACTGACAAAAATTCCGATGAAGCAAGCAGTTTCCCAAAAGTCGGAAAAGGTGGGAGTGGCCATCACTGTAGAGTTAATCAGTTTAACAATTTAAAGGCATTTCTAAAGATGCTATCACGTTAAAATTCACACACAATATAGACTAAACTGTGTAGATCAAGAAAATAAAATTTCTGAAAAATCGTTTTTTTGGACCAAAATCCATTACATTCCCCCCCCCCCCCCCCCCCCCCCTTAAACGCAGGTGGCTGATGCAATTTTCGGCTGACATTCAACACTTGATACAAGACATTTACAGCAAATATTCAGCAATCATACACCTGAGAGCACAATGAAACATTATCACTGTTTGTGTGGCATATATACTGTTGTGTCTAGACAAGACAGCCTAGACACAATGAGAGGAAGCCGAAAGGCACGCGCAAAGCTAAAGCCGGATGGCGTGAGGTCTGAAACAGGATACGTAATGAATGCTATAAAGAAAAGTACGTAGCTTCTGGAATACTTAACTTTAATCCATCCTTTTGGTACATCTGGAAATTGTGGCGATACAAGTGAGACTCTTTACATACATGCAACGTTACTAAAGGCGCCTTGCTAGGTCGTAGCCATTGACTTAGCTGAAGGCTATTCTAACTATCTGCTCGGCAAAGGAGCGAGGCTTCGACAGTGTGCATCGCTAGCTACGTCGTCCGTACAACTGGGGCGAGCGCTATTCCGTATCTCGAGACCTGCCTTGTGGTGGCGCTCGGTCTGCGATCACACAGTGGCGACACGCGGGTCCGACATGTACTAATGGACCGCGGCCGATTTAAAACTACCACCTAGCAAGTGTGGTGTCTGGCGGTGACACCACATATACAGTGTCACATTTTGTAGGTGGTGATAAGCAATCATAATTATATGTCACATTATATGAGACAATTCGAAAGATCAAAACAATAACATCACAACAAAATACGCAACAGAATTAAATACGTTGCCACAGTGGCATCAAATACACATAAGAAATTCACATTCCCAGAATGAAACACAAAAAAGGATTTAATTTTTCAGTAATAAAAAGGTATTGACAGCGAGTGTTGTATGAAATCGTCCAGGTGAGGCTTCCCATTGAAGTAATCCCTCTTAATAGATTTACCAATAACTGAAGTTAAAAATTAGAATTATTTTGACGAATTATTTTAGAAAACCTGTCAAATAAAAAAATAAAAACTAGTGATTAGTAGCTTAAGGGGCGAGGAAAGATATCATATGTCCAATGCCCTCTATTGTATAGAAACTAAACAAGGAGAAATAGGTAAGGGAATGATAAGCTTGGCAACACCAAGACTGTGAAATATTACAAGACACAGTTCATTAAGGTCTCAATATTGGGGTACGATCAACTTGTCTTAACATAGTGGGTGGGGGACTATTTTTTGCAGGACTATGGTTTGCCATTGGTAGTACCAAAATAAAGAACACATCACACACTTACACTTCACCCTTCCACTCACTTCACAAGGATCATCTTCCTCCGTGGCAGTGGTCCAGGGATGCGAGTTAGCATCGGTGTGGTCACGCTCTCAGAAGATGCGTCTAGTGGCAAGGGCCATCAGGCTAATGTCCTTCAGAAGATGCATCGAGGATAGGTACCAGTGGGCGGCACCGGGCATCCTTCTGCATCGTTAGAAGTACCAGCAGTCGGAGCAAGTGGCTCACATCGTGGCGAGGCAGCTCATCACAGGTAGACTGTTCTACAGGATATTGCATCAGCCGTCACAGGAAGTCTCCGTAGGTGTATCAGTCGTGATCGAAACACGACATGAGCCTAGTCCCTCTGTGGACCTCAACTCATACTTGATAAAGACAGGATTATCAGATTGCTGTCTCACGAAAGGAAAGAAAATTGTTAGTTCAGAACCTGGTTCTTTTTTATTAGCCTATCGAGTAATTTTGTAGGACTCATACTCTGACGATTCAAGGTCTGGGCATAGGATAATTTCTCGTTTTATTCGGTGCTGCGTTTCCAGTGGCCTGTATATTTCGAGAAACGCGCCTTTGATTTCTCGGAATGATCGACAGTTTGCTGCCACCCCGAGCATTTTCTCGGCTGATGGACCTTCAATATGTCTGCAGATAACTTACAGTCTTGCCTCTAGTGGCCACGACCCTGGTAATGAGAGGCTGAACTGAGACAGCCAAACTTTTGCATGGGGCGAATTTCCGTTTTCTTGAAAATTGTGGAATTTTAGCAACGACAGGAAGTGCTTATAATCGAAGTCCGCTCCTTGGCTTGCGCTCTCGCTAAGCCCCGAGTCACACATCCATACCTCTGGTCGATTGTAATGAGCGACCAACCGTGCGTTACTCTGGTATTTAAGCTCGGCATTGTACAAGAGGTCACTGTGATGCGTTTTCTCTTTCTGACTCCACACACAGTGAGCATCCTATTCTCTCTGCCGCTCCCGTGAGGTCGGAGCGCAAAGCACCCCTCTGACCTGCTCGTTCTATTTGAAAAAGACGTTTCTGTTCTCAGTATTTTCTGCGAGGTGCCCGCAACATGTTCTTCTACACTCGTTAGTCGTTGTGAGGTATCCACCACATGCTATTGTCCCTGCATTTTGAAGGATTCAGCTGCAAACGCATTAATGTTTGAAGTACACTTCAATTTCGTGGCACTGTTATTTGTCTTTGCCGCGGTTCTTTTGCCGACTGCCGCTTCGGCCCTGGTAACGAAGACTCCTTAGCCTCGCTAATAATCTTGCCCACTACCGTTAGGTAGTCATAGATTTTCTCTAGTCGACTTCCCATCTTTTTTCCTGCCTCCTGACGTCTCTTCTCCGTCTCCTCACCTTTCGTCTCTAATTCTTGCATTTCTTTTTTTCTGATTCTTTTTTTTCCCCAAAATCTGACATAGTAAATTTGACTCCTGCTGGCGCTCAGAACCACCGATTGGTGACATGACACGCGATTCCTGTGCGCTACTACATCGTCTTGGCAAGATTGGCCCTTTGATGGTTCGTTCTCCTTCTTCTCCCATATTGTCACATTCACCGCTCCACTCGCGACCAGTTATTGAATCTTACCTCACATTAGTGTGTCTATCATCCTGTTCCGTAGGAACGTGAACCGTCTCATCCGCTGACCCGTTTTCGTTCGTAACTGCTGCTCTGTCCATCACGTTACACCTTTTGGACTGACTCCCGTTACGTCACAACCTAGCCTTACTTCGTGTCAGCATTCACGCGAATAGACAGCAAACAAAATTTGCAGTGCACGACAAGTGGTAAAAATTTTAAAATTTGTACTACGCTTCCTAGTTTCCCGATAAAACTTGTCACATGAATTTATATAATTACTTATCATCCCCTACAAAATGGATCCACAGCTCTGTTAGAAACGTCGGATATCGACACACAGAAAAGATGGAATGTGGTGCAGACATCCATACGAAAACAAACCACAGCTAAATAAAAAGAATAACATAATGATTAGTTAAGTCGCGCTAGTGTCTTTTATTACCACGGAGTTAAAATAAATGAAGGGAGAGAAAAAACTGAACTTTATTCAACGCTGACTACCTCTCATAGCCAACGTGGAAAGATCCTAAGCACAGATTGCCATATAATGCGAGGCGCTGGAGTTGAGAGGTGGACATGTCACCCAAATTCGTCAAAGATATCCGTATTAGTTAGGTTAATACACACAACCCCCGTCCCCTTTAACTACCACAGTTCCTATCACGCAACAGAAAATATGATATGGCCCTGTTTGTGATCGCCGGCCGAAGTGGCCGTGCGGTTAAAGGCGCTGCAGTCTGGAACCGCAAGACCGCTACGGTCGCAGGTTCGAATCCTGCCTCGGGCATGGATGTTTGTGACGTCCTTAGGTTAGTTAGGTTTAACTAGTTCTAAGTTCTTGGGGACTAATGACCTCAGCAGTTGAGTCCCATAGTGCTCAGAGCCATTTTGAACCAGTTTGTGATCAGTTTAAGAGCTGCCGTTCGACATAATTTTATTTATGATAATTTAATAGCTGATTACTAGTTTCTGACAAAGGGCACTGTTAATGAAGGTGGAATTCAACTAATAAATACAGAGCGAGGTGGCGCAGTGGTTGCCACACTGGACTCTCATTCGGGAGGATGACGGTTCAAACCCGTGTCTGGCCATCCTGATTTAGGTTTTGCGTGATTTCCATAAAATCGCTTCAGGCAAATGCCAGGATAGTTCCTTGGAAAGGGCACGGCCGACATCCTTCCCCGTCCTTCCCTAATCCGATGGGACCGATGACTTCGCTGTTTGGTTCCCTCTCACAAACCAAACAACCGACCAACTATTAAATAATACAAAGCTTTTGGTATCACAAAGCAAATTAGCGAGAGAATTCATAAAATATTACAAGACAAAAATGTTGAATGTAATATAAATAATAACATTGTAACTTGGGTAATGAGATATTGGCGGAATTCACATGCAGGAGTGCGGTCGACTATCAAGTTATGGAGCCCTACAAACTTTGTGAGTGAGGGTATGTCTTAACACGTTACCACTGACTATTCCGAAGAATACTGATCTGGAATGAGAGCCTTTGATACAGATGGCTCTCTATGGCGGCCGGCCGAGGTGGCCGAGCGTTTCTAGGTGCTACAGTCTGGAAGCGCGTAACCGTTACGGTCCCAGGTTCGAATCCTGCCTCGGGCGTGGATGTGTGTGATGTCCTTAGGTTATTTAGGTTTAAGTAGTTCTAAGTTCTAGGGGACTGATGACCTCATAAGTTAAGTCCAATAGTGCTCAGAGCCATTTGAACCATTTTTTTTTTTGTGTGTGTGTGTGTGTATGGCGACAAGGCGGCAGCATAAGCTGGAAGGGGTCAAGTTTGAATTAGACAAGTCCCTATTGCGCCGGTGCAGCAAATACATTACCACTTGCAAGACTGGCCGCGCGACGACAACTCGGACCACAGGGCTGACGTTGCAGCTGCTCTTAGTGGCGGTCCGCACGTAACAGACAGGCTCCGCCCAGACTACCGTGACCGTAATACTTCCGACTCTTTCAATCACCTACACTTTCGTTGACCAGAAGAGAAGAACTCTAGCGTTCGTTCTGGCAGTGAAGATGCAAAACACGACCGATTTCTCCCGCCGTCTAGAAGCGAATCCACTGAACTCCTCACTTAGACTTCACACCGAAAGATTAGCGCCTTGTTCCCTCCGCACAGGAAAATCTCCAATCGTGGGAGTTTACAGAGACAGCTGCCAATCGTAATCTTAGATTCCGCCACTCCTTTCTCCTGCAAACCATTACAACAAATTTTCCACCTATCACGGATTCAGAGTGCACTCTTTTGCGTCAGCACACGTCATACCTGTCCACCAATCAGACGGCGTAGGCCTGAAACTGCATCTGGCCATTGGACGGTAGTGGCCTATGTGGGCGCTGTGCTGTCGAACCCCCGTGGACGTAGACATTAAAACTCTCCAAAGCGACGCACACAGTGCAGCCCTACAGCCTCGTCTGGTGGGCGAGCGGTGAGCCCCAGTGCACAAATCGATTTGCAAGGCGCTGGCCGCGTCCCAGACTCCCTGCTCGCCTCGCTACAAAAGGCGGAAACGCCGGGCACCCCCTGTGGTGCGACGAGCGGACCGTACTCTGCTCTTGTCCTTCAGTCCTTCAGGTAACCGTGCGCCACACATCGCCCACCCCTGGTAAAGTGCGCCAGCCCTGTCACCCCGTTTCTCTCTAAAGAAAACCAGAGCTCTCATTCCAGATTTCAATACTCCAATGACCTTAATTGGCCCTCACCACTTGGGAACTTAACGAGAAATAGGCGAAACAAGGCAAAAAATGGAAGAGAGCAAGGCAAGGCTTGGAGTTTTTCAGAGACAGTCCACGATTGAAACCGGTAGTGAATAAATGTATTGTAAGACAGCACAGCGCATTCCTCCAAGTATTGATTATGGTTGGCGAAGAGATTTTGCTAATGTAAATGCCGTGTGACTAGCGCTTCCCATCAGGTAGACCATTCGTCGGGTGCAAGTCTTTCGATTTGACGCCACTTCGGCGACTTGCGCGTCGATGGGGATGAAATGATGATGATTAGGACAACACAACACCCAGTCCCTGAGCGGAGAAAATCTCCGATCCAGCCGGGAATCGAACCCGGGCCCTTAGGATTGACATTCTGTCGCTCTGACCACTCAGCTACCGGGGGCGGACATTTTGATAATAGGCGTCATTCAATGACCGAACGTCCTCCTTTATTCCTAGCTGTCAGCAGTCTCTCTCATGGCTCAATAATTCGTTTTGGTACATTGTCCCTCTAGACAAACCTACAGTGAGTGAAGTTGCAAAGCGAATCGTACTTTTCGGATGACGTTACAGAGGCTCACCGTGCCTCGTCTACCTTTGTATGTTGCACAATTCCTGCTGAATCGCTGACAGTCACTCAGTGTCTTGCTGACCTAGCTGTCTCTACCGGTCTGCTCTCCAAGAGTACTCGCTTACGACACACGTCGCGACTGTTGATACACTGGTCCCACTGCGGAAGGTGAATTTAGAAATTATCTGTCTTCCCAAAATGAACTGTTCCACTGTGTAACAGTATGCTGGTTATAAGTGTCTCTTACACGGTAGCCGGCCGGTGTGGCCGAGCGGTTCTAGGCGCTTCAGTCTGGTACCGCGCGACCTCTACGGTCGCAGGTTCGAATCCTGCCTCGGGCATGGATGTGTGTGATGTCCTTAGGTCAGTTACGTTTAAGTAGTTCTAAGTTCCAGGGGACCGATGAACTCAGCTCTTAAGTCCCATACTGCTCAGAGCCATTTGATCCATTTTTTTCTTAAACTGTAGTTTTTCTTCAGCTTCCTGTGCTTATGTAGTTTTAAGAATAATTAATCTTCAAATGTCAATTGTTAATGTGTGCTGAGGTCTATAGATAAAAGAGACTGATGTTGGGTAGAACAGATATATCGCTGAAGTAAAAATAAATAAATAAGTATTGAGTTTTAGTCATTCACTTTGTGGTACTTCCCTTGTAAGTGAAACACATGTAAGTACACTTGGGTCAGCATTCACTCCATCGGGACACACTGAGCGTTACCGACGTTGCCTCTGCTGGGAAGGAACTATACCATGTAATTATTCATAGGAGTACATTTCTCAGTGCACGTCGGAGTGTCATGATAGAGCTACCATGTCACATTTTAGAAACCCACGCAATTGCTGCGAAATTTATGACAGAGGTAAATATTGTAAGATCGTAACCTTCCCTATCGGCATCTTAAAGCTTGTAGTGGCAAGTCTTACAAGTTTTTCCATAATTTTGGAGACCTTCTCATTTATCGTGACAATATGAATGGTGATTTCACTTCTCACTGAGTAATATGCTTTGATACTACATACTGGATGTACACTATATGATCAAAAGTATTCGAAGACCTGGCTGAAAATGACTTACAAATTCGTGGTGTCCTCCATCGGTAATGATGGAATTCAATATGGTGTTGGCCCACCCTTAGCCTTGATGACAGCTTCCACTCTCGCAGGCATACGTTCAATTAGGTGCTGGAAGGTTTCTTGGGGAATGGCAGCCCATTCTTCACAGAGTGCTGCACTGAGGAGAGGTATCGATGTCGGTCGGTGAGGCCTCGCACGAAGTCGGCGTTCCAAAACATCCCATTGGTGTTCTATAGGATTCAGGTCAGGACTCTGTGCAGGCCTGTCCATTACAGGGATGTTATTGTCGTGTAACCACTCCGCCACAAGCCGTGTATTATGAATAGGTGCTCGATCGTGTTGAAAGATGCAATCGCCATCCCCGAATTGCTCTTCAACAGTGGGAAGCCAGAAGGTGCTTAAAACATCAATGTAGGCCTGTGCTGTGATAGTGCCACGCAAAACAACAAGGGGTGCAAGCCCTCTCCATAAAAAAACACGACCACACCTTAACACCACCGCCTCCGAATTTTACTGATGGGACTATACACTCTGGCAGATGACGTTCACCGGACATTCGCCATACCCACATCCTGCCGTCTGATCGCCACATTGTGTACCGTGATTTGTCACTCCACACAACGTTTTTCCTCTGTTCAATCGTCCAATGTTTATGCTTCTTACACGAAGCGAGGCGTCGTTTGGCGTTTACCGGCGTGATGTGTGGCTTATAAGCAGCCGCTCGACCATGAAATCCAAGTTTTCTCACCTCCCGCCTTACTGTCATAGTACTTGCAGTGGATCCTGATGCAGTTTGGATTTCTCGTGTGATAGTCCGGATAAATGTCTGCCTATTACATATTACGACCCTCTCCAACTGTCGGCGGTCTCTGTCAGTCAGCAGACGAGGTCGGCCTGAACACTTTTGTGCTGTACGTGTCCCTTCACGTTTCCACTTCACTTTCACATCGGAAACAGTGGACCTATGGATGTTTAGGAGTATGGAAATCTCGCGTACACACATATGACACAATTGACACCCAATAACGTGACCACTTTCGAAGTCCGTTGAGTCGCGCGGAGCGCCCCATTCTGCTCTCTCACGATGTCTAATGACTACTGAGGTCGCTGATATGGAGTACCTGGCAGTAGGTGGCAGCACAGTGCACCTAGTATGAAAAACGTATGTTTCTGGGGGTGTACGGATACTTTTGATCATATAGTGTATGTGGTAGGGAGATGAAGGCAGGCACATGGACCTGAAGAAGTTCTTCGCTAGATACTAAGAGATAAGAAAAAAATAATATTAAGACTAAACGCACTGACACCGACTGTTTGGATTAGAAGGATGAAAAAGGAAACTGGTCATGTTCTTATCAAAGGATCCATCCCGATTTAGTAATTTAAAGAAACGACAGAATACTTTAATCTGGGTTTTCATGTGGAGATGTGAACCGCTGTCCTTCTGAATACAAGAGATAAGAAAAGACTAAGATAATGACTTAATACAAGGTACAGAAGATGTTAGAAAACATGCAGGAGCAACATATAAAAAGATGAACAGACGACATAGCACATGCAGGAACAACAGTGAAGGTAAGCTGAAGACCCAAGCTCATGGAGAAAGTTTGAGAAGAACCTTATTAAGTAATGTATGCCAAATGACTGATGATGGCAGAATATGGCGTTATAACTGAAGATGATGTTATCATTGTGATCATCTGGAAATACAGTGATCAGCCAAAACGTTATTACCGCGGCCCATTACGCGATTGTGTGCTGTTTGGTGTCAATGAGGGAATGTAACGCGGTAAGGAAACAATATAAACGGAGCAAATTCCAAAGAGAAAACATAGCGATGATATGGGCTGCAAACAGAGAAATCCACTGACTTTAACCGAAGGGTGATGAATATGGCTTGACGCCTCGCGAGCAACTTGCAATCAGCAAAGCCGGTCAGCTGTTCATGTGCTATTGTCACCAGAATTTACGGAGAGAGGTTGAAGGACTGCAAAACCGCAAGTAGGTAACAAGGCGTTGGACGTCCATGCCTCGTTACAGAATGCTGTAGGTCGGAGGCTGGGCCACTCTATAAAGGGGGACAGTCAGCAATGTGTGGCAGATCTGACGATAGAGTACAGTGTCAGTGCAAGTACGAGCGTTTAGGAGCATACTGTCTAGCGCACATTGTTGAAATGAGGACCTACAGCAGATGATTCCTTCGTGTTCTGATTTTGACTCGATGACGCAGTCAATTACAATTGCAGTGGACACACTATGGTCATGATAAGACGTTGGATCAACGGCAACGTGTACTCTGTTCATACATTGATGCTCATAAATTAAGGATAATTGCAGAATGTGGTGCCACACGACTTGGCACTACACAATACTGGCACTAATAGCATAGGCACATAGGGGACACACACGACACAGACCTGTACGTCCACAGTATTTGTGATAAGTTGAAAGAACCGCCCAGAAACACATGTGCTACAAAACGCCAGTGTTTCCTGCGCATGTACCCAGACATCAATATGGGATATGATCACCATGCACACGTACACGGGCCGCACAATGGGTTGGCATACTCTGGATCAAGTGGTCGAACAGCTGCTGGGGTATAGCCTCCCATTCTTGCACCAGTGCCTGTCGGACCTCCTGAAGTGTCGTAGGGGCTTGAAGACGTGCAGCGATACGTCAACCGAGAGCATCCCAGACGTGCTCGATGGGGTTTAGGTCCGACGAACAGGCAGGCCACTCCATTCGCCTGATATCTTCTGTTTCAAGGTACTACTCCACGATCACAGCTCGGTGGGGTTGTGCGTTATCATCCATCAGGAGAAAGGTAGGACCCACTGCACCCCTGAAAAGGCGGACATACTGGTGCAAAATGACGTCCCGATCCACCTGACCTGTTACAGTTCCTCTGTCAAAGACACGCAGGGGTGTACGGTCACCAATCACAATCCCACCCCACACAGTCAACCCACGACCTCCATACAAGGACATTAAGGGGGTGGTATCTGGTTCCTGGCTTACGCCGGATGAAAACCCGGCGAGAATCACTGTTCAGACTATACCTGGACTCGTCCGTGAACATAACCTCGGACCACTGTTCTAACGTCCATGTACTGTGTTCTTGACGTGCTCTCCTGTGATCAGGGGTCAGTGGAATGTTTCTTGCAGATCTCCGGGCGAATAAACGATGTCTGTTCAGTCCTCTGTAGACTGTGTGTCTGGAGACAACTGTTCCAGTGGCTGCAGTAAGGTCCTGAGCAAGGCTGCCTGCAGTACTCCTTGGCCATCTGCGGGCACTGATGGTGAGATATCGGTCTTCTTATGGTGTTGTACGCTGTGGACGTCCCGTACTGTAGCGCCTGGACACGTTTCCTGTCTGCTGGAATCGTTGCCATAATCTTGAGAACACATTTTGTGGCACACGGAGGGCCCGTGCTACGACCTGCTGTGTTTGACCAGCCTCCAGTCGCCCTAGTATTCTACCCCTCATAGCGTCGTCAATATGTGCTCTTTGAGACATTTTCAACACACTTTCACCATTAGCACGTCTGAAAACGTCTACACACTTACTCGCTGCACCGTACTCTGACATGCACCAACACACCTCTGCGTATGTGGACTGCTGCCAGCAGTCAAATGCACCGCATGGCCATACCACGAAGTGATTAAAACCCACAAAGCACCCACCAGAGCGTTGTTTCACCATGTATCAGCATTATCCTTAATTTATGGGCATGAGTGTAGAACTCACGTTTCTTGGAACTCTAGGTTCAATGATCGTGTCCAGACACACCTCGTCCAGGCGAATGGTTGCTGAAAACATTCTTCGCGCGTGGAAGCAGGCTGTGGGGCAGCATTATGGTAAGTGAGACATCGCCTGGGCTTCCACGAGTCCTGTGATAGAGATCGAAAGCACAATTACATTCGTAGATTACGTGAACAGTATTGCAGACCAGCTGCGTCCCTCCACGCTCGATGTCTTCCCCGATAGCAATGGCATCTTCCATTGGGGTAACTATTCACGCTTCATAACGCTACAATCGTGCAGCATGGGTTTGAGGAGCCAACAAATTTGGATGACCTGATCGCGATAGAGCGAACAGAACAGGGACACTAACGGACAGCAGTCCCGTGCCCGCAAACCACCGACCTGTGTTCACCTAGAATTTTGCGACCTGTCCACAGACATTTAGAGCTACATACCTACGAAAACCTGCCTGCGACTTTTCAAATCAACTATGAGAAAACTGTCTGTACAGAACAGCCAATATCATAATGAATAAAGTCCAGATCGAAGTCCAACAGTGGGAGCATACAAGAAAGACTTAAAAGCGTATGCGAAATGACAGAGGCAATTTATTTATCTTTTTAATTTTTAGCCTCTTCAGCTAAAAATACAGTGGGCTGTTTGGTTTCTGTCCCATTGTAAATTAAAGGTCTTTTGAGCCAAATTCCAGTCGAATGGTAAGTGGCAAAGGAGAGTCCCAACTGGGAATCTTTGGGATGAGATTTACAATTCCGGTTTTTGCCTTACAAGCAAGGGAGATCTCCTGAAAACCTTGGTCAGAGTAGGGGAATGGGAACTATTTTTAATTCATCACCGAAACAATATGTAGTGGATAAAAATACAAAACCCTAGCATAAGTGTACGTGAATTTTGTTCATTTGCGTATGAAGTCGATATTTGCAAGTGTATGCATGTCGCTACTGACCGCAAGTGATACAAATGACGACATGCGTTCAGCTCGCTGAATGAAGTCCACAGGGCTCGCGACGTAACTTGGAATAGTCAAGCAAGGAATCTTTTCCGCGCAGCCGTTTCTGCTGGCGACCGTTGTTGGCTCTCAGCTTAGATGAAGAGCACTGAACCAAATTAACAAAACGTCTAACGGTCGCTTTTTCTGTTATTTAAGCATTAGCAATCTGCAGTGAGAAACAACACAAAATTGCCTCTTCTGTTATTACTGTACTACGGATTGAATTAATCACGTTGCATGTAATTAGTTTACACAGTCATCTAATGAAGCTATTATAATGAAAGTAGCTTTAATTAACAATAAGTACCCTCCATTTACCTCAATGTCAACACAGTATCTAACCTACTATCCACTCAAATAGTTACAATGTGACTAGACAGTGACCTAAGTTGACATCAAAGGCAATCGGTATCCGAAGAGGCACTAACACACTAAGCTATGACCGTTAATAAATTTCATCACTTTCTACCTGTGCAGCCTTCTCCAAAATCAGCATGTGGCATTGTGGTACACACAGGTAAGACAGATGCTGGTACCCACCATTAAACCATCCAGGCAAAAGTCTTGCAATTTAAAAATGCTGTAGAAATTTTGCTAATACTATCAAACCTATCTGGTATGGGTCCCTCACACTTGAGTAATATTATAGGATGCGTCGCACGAGTGTTTTGTAAACCACCTCTTATAGACTACAGTTTCCCAAAATCCCAAAAATGAACAGAAGATAACTGCATGCAACAAAAACTTGTGTCGGCTGCTACGTAAAAGGCCATTACTAACAGCAGCACGTGAAGAAGTTCGCACCCCACAGATTAAATAACACAGAAATTAGGAGCCGACTAGAGGCGCATACTTTGGTCCGGCGAGTAGCAATTTTTCCTCTTTTCAAATGATATGAGGCGTCTATTGCACCGACAGCCCAGTGTGTCGACAGTGTAGTTCAGATTGGAGGCGGTTCTGTCACATTTTGAAAGTGGTTTTCATTCCATCACTTGACACAGTTAATTCGTATTACTGTGAATATGAATCAGAATGTTCAACGTTCACGACGACCACCTTTTGCTGTTTCTTCTACATCTTCACGAAGAGTATACTGCGGACTCTGACGTACTCCAGGGTAACAATAGGGCACTGTACATACATTCCCGGTTTGAGGAGCGCTCAGTGACTGTGTCGTTCCTCGACTAGTCCGCTCAGCCATATAGAAACCGTCTGAGGCTATTTCGATCAGCAGCTGCAACGTAGCAACGAATATCCTTACAGTTATTCAGTTCTGCGGGCTCTAATCGTCAATGAATGACATCAGCTGTATAGGGCAAACATGAGGAAAATTCTGGACTGTCTTCCGCGCCGCACTGAGGCCATCACCACGGTGTTAGCGTAACCTCTTTCTTGTCCGGAGTGCTTGCAAATATTTGCACAGTTTAATCCACTAGTCTTGTGAGAGGTTTCCGAGAGCGGACGCGGAATGAAGGAGGGTAGGGCGTCATGAACACCCTCAACCCTATTAATTGTTTTTAGTAGTGTGTCTCCACAAATGGCTTTCAGACAATTAAGTAACATGAAAACTTGGAGTATCGGAAATGGCAAGGAATTCTAGAAATTACAAGCTACAGGTAAGTCAGGACACTTTTGAGATGACTGCCTATGTGGATGGACTTGCAGTCTGATCAGTAAAACTACTGTGATGTAAATAGGCTGAACGTACCTGCTGTCAGGAACAAATCCCACAAGCTTCGTTAGTCCACAAGTGAACTAACAAAGCACAGGAAAGAGGAAGTGGGAAACGCCTCCATCAAGAAAATAGAAACATCGAATTCCGCAAGGTAGACGGAAACAGCATGGCCGTCATTTACACGCTCTGCATTCAGATAGCCAGACGTGTGTTCACTACTATGGAGCTTGGTGAAATACTGATAGTGGTGATTGTGCAATTCGATATTATACTGTTAACTTCCGTATACACCTCCTGTCCCCCATGCGGATCCTCTATGACCCGATTCCTTTCCCCCATCTGCTCCTTTTCTGAGAACATATTCGCGTCCTCTATACCTCCCGCCTACTTGATGCCACTCATCCCCTGGTTGCTCCTCCCCTCTGCAACCCCCATCCTCTGCCACGCCCTCACCGTTGTGTCCCCCGTACCCTCCACCTCTACACCTTTCATATCCTTTCCCAAGGTGGCTTCCATTGACTCCCCCTCCCAGATGATGCCCTCTCTCCCTCCATTTATACCTCCTATCAACTTTGATCCTCACCTACCTCTCCCTCCCTCTGCCCTTTTCCCAGGCACCCTCTCCCCCTTCCATCTTGTTTTTCTTTTCCTCACCTAACCTCTCTCTGATTTCCTTCTCTCCCCTGAGTCCTTTTGATTTCCCCTCCACTGCCTTCCCCACTCCTTCTCGCATCTGCCCTGCCCCCTTTTTTCTACGTTCTCTCCCTCCATTGGCTCCCCCCTTTCTTCTTTTCCTCTCCTCCCCCTTTATCCCCCCCTATTCGGTCCGGGTCCTCTCCCCCCCCCCACCCCCATCTGCAGCCGTGTCGCCTCTATTGTGCTGTTTTAAGTGAGTGTTCAGTGTTGTGCGTCCCCTGTCACCATACTGTCGTTAGGTATGTTTTTAGCTGTTGCGAGCAGAAATCAGACTGTCACTGTGTTTTTTAATTGTGCCTGTCTACTTACTGTGTGTTTTAATCAGCATTACCAACCTTTTGTTTTCACATTTTTTTTCGCAACTTTTTCGCCTTGTTTCAGTTTTTAACAGTCGCCTTTTTGTCGCCTGTTTTTATTGTTATATCTCTTAATTCTGTTTTTTTAACTTTTCAGTAGGCTGCAGAGCGGCGTACTGTGCTGCTGCCAGCCCGCCCTCCCTTCCCCCCCTCTGGGGGGAGGGGGAATCAAATGGTTCAAATGGCTCTGAGCACTATGGGATTCAACTGCTGTGGTCATAAGTCCCCTAGAACTTAGAACTACTTAAACCTAACGAACCTAAGGACAGCACACAACACCCAGCCATCACGAGGCAGAGAAAATCCCTGACCCCGCCGGGAATCGAACCCGGGAACCCGGGCGTGGGAAGCGAGAACGCTACCGCACGACAACGAGATGCGGGCTGAGGGGGAATCGAAATCCAATAAAGGAAGAAGAAAAAAACGACCAAGCTGCTTCAATCTCTCAATCTCAGTACGTCGCATCGGGATTCAGTTCGCGTTACACTTCAATACGTCGCACTGTGCTCTTGTCTTCTAGTGGTAGTCGTCGCCTCACTCCTTAGTTATCTGTGAGGGAACGTTAGTGATTGTATATAGTTGTGATATGGACACGGACAAGATTCAAGAATTAGTACATGGTATATGATTGCTGTTATTCACAAAACTTCAGATTGGACATCATTGAAGTTAAGTACTCAATTGGTAATGTGTATTTTAACCACATGTACATTTTGTGTTGTAGTGAGAGGAAACCGGCCACCCACCTATCGTACCACCCTCTGCTCATCCAGCCATGAACCACAAAACATTACAAGAGGTCACAGCCACAACAAGTGGCGACGAGTTTGATCAACAAGCTTTGTTTGCTTTTCATGTGTTCCAGGTAGTTGCAGGGGAGCTGTCGTTACAGTGATTCTGTTTGTTAATTTGTTTTTGTTGTTGCATGTACTACAGGAGGGGAGCTGCAGAACTAATCTCTTTCCCTTTTCAGACGTTTTGCACATCGCTTTTCTAATTGTCTTTTCATATTTTCCTGTAATTTGTTAGCGTTAGAATGACTGCCCTTCTCCCTCCACCCCCTGCCCCTGCGCCTCGGCAGCAGACTGCTGCTCTGGAACTAAATCAGAGTTTTCAGTTTCAGAACGAGCAAATCGCCACATTGCTGTTTACTGTACAGCACAAGCTGCGTCGGCTGCCCAACCGATTCGACAAGTGCCACCAAACAACATTCCACCATTTCGGCACTTCGACGAAAACGATGAGGAATGACTCGAATATCTCTCACCCTCTTCCACTGTAAAGTCGAACGAATCCAAGGTACTGTGAAATCTCATTATTTCCTGTCGGTCACGAGAACCGTTGTGTTTCACTTAATTCAAAAACTCTTCCCTACGTCGTCCAACGACGCACTTTCCTATGGTGTAGCAGTAGGTGCATTAAGTCAGTGTTACGAACAGCAAATTCAGGTCGCGGCAGCCAGATTTCAGTTCTTTCGCTTTAAGAAAAAGCCGGAAAAGACGTACCGTGAGTGGTATAGCGACTTCTAGGGTCTCACTAAAAAGTGTAAATTCAAGTGTAGTTGTGGCAACTTTTATAGTGAGATGATGACCCGTGATGCGTTCACATACTATCTGGCAGACAGCAGAATTAGAGAACAGAGTCTCAAGTACTCAGAGCTTTCGCACCATCAAGTGTTGCACAATATTAGAACAATTCGATTTCGGCGCCATAGCCGCCGATAAAGTTGATCAGGTTCCGATTTGTCGGGTCATGTCACCTCTTGACCACGACCGCCCCACTCAGCCGCCACAACGAACGCATAGACAGCCTAGTAAACACGTAGCCAGACCTGTAAATCTAGTAAAGTCTTGCCCTCGCTGTCTAGCTC
This sequence comes from Schistocerca serialis cubense, assembly GCF_023864345.2. Lineage (NCBI taxonomy): Eukaryota > Metazoa > Arthropoda > Insecta > Orthoptera > Acrididae > Schistocerca > Schistocerca serialis. Next base: position 202,529,583 of record NC_064640.1, read on the forward strand.
GCCATAAGCGACAAGATTGTCCGTCGCGCAGCGTAACATGTTACTCATGTGGAAAGGAAGGCCATGTCCAGGCAGTTTGCTTGCGCCAATTCTGCCCGCTCTCGCAGTAATAGGTCCCATGCACATTCTGTGAATGCTGTGTTTTCAAAACCAACTACAGGTTCTAGTGGTAATTCAAGTAAGGTTGAGCCCTCATCTCGCTCCAGTGCAGTGCGATGCCATTCCAACAAACTATTTGTAACATTACTAATTGCTGGTCGTCGCGTTGACTTTCCAGTGGACACAGGTGCTTCTGTAACTTTGCTTAATCGTGCCACGAATGATCAATTAGGCTTACCACGCCTGTCAAAATCTAGTACCCTCGTCACTACATACCAGGGACAGGAAATCCCAGTACTTGGACAGTGTAATTTGCCTGCCACTTACAAATCTCGCACTAGGACAGTAAAATTTACTGTGTTGCAATCAAGAGACAGTGAAAATATTTTTGGCTGAGATTCGTTTGAGTTGTTTGTCCTTAACATCCAAGACAATGTACTTTCAGTGACTGCTTTTAATCCAAAAGACAGTGTAGCTAGATTGCGTAAGGAATTTCCTGAGCTCTCTTCCTGATGGACTAAGAAAAAAATGGTTCAAATGGCTCTGAGCACTATGGGACTTAACATCTGTGGTCATCAGTCCCCTAAGACTTAGAACTACTTAAACCTAACTAACCTAAGGACATCACACAACACCCAGCCATCACGAGGCAGAGAAAATCCCTGCTGACCCCGCCGGGAATCGAACCCGGGAACCCGGGCGTGGGAAGCGAGAACGCTACCGCACGACCACGAGATGCGGGCGATGGACTAAGAAAAGCTTATAACTTTGTAGCGCACATTATCCTTAAACACAAGTATTTCCGAGCTCAGCCCATTCCCATTGCTTTCCGAGACATAGCAAAAAAAAAAAAAAAAAAAAAAAAAAAAAAAAAAAAAAAAAAAAAAAAAAAAAAAAAAAAAAAAAAAAAAACACTTCAATTTTGGTGCCCAAGCCTTCTGGTCGCATTCGCATTTGTGTTAACTACAAAGCTACACTCAATCCACAGACGATAATTAGCACTTATCCATTGCCTCGCCTTGAGGAACTTAAGGACAGGCATGGTGCTGGCCATTATTTTTCTAAGATTTGCGTGATGCTTATTTGCAAATACCACTAGATGAAGAATCACAAAGTGTTTGTTGTTAATACACACCTAGGCCTCTTCAAGTATTTGCCGGCCGGTGTGGCCGTGCGGTTCTAGGCGCTTCAGTCTGGAACCGCGTGACCGCTTCGGTCGCAGGTTCGAATCCTGCCTCGGGCATGGGTGTGTGTGATGTCCTTAGGTTAGTTAGGTTTAAGTAGTTCTAAGTTCTAGGGGACTGATGACCACAGATGTTAAGTCGCATAGTGCTCAGAGCCATTTTTCTTCAAGTATTTGAGTTTGCCCTTCGGCAGTGCCTCTGTAACCACCATTTTTCAACATTACTTATAACAGCGGACTGCTCAAGTGCCGTTACGTTCGAAATACCTTGACGATATTATAGGCCAGAAGAACACATCGCCAATTTGCGTTATCTTTTTCGAGGGTTGATAGATGCAGGACTTAAGTGTCGTCTCTAAAAGTGACTCTTTTTCAGACAGAACTACAGTACTTCGGTCATGTGATAAACAGCCTGGGTGTGCATCCCCTCAAATCTCATTTCTTTGCAATCCGTGACCTGCAATTTATCTGAACTTGGTAAGCTTCACAGATCGCGGCTCTGTTGCATCGTTTGCGTCGGAAAAATGTGCCTTTAGTGTGGCACAAAGAGTGTCCCGATGCATTTCGGAAACTCAAAAATGTCTTACTCAGTAACAGATGTTCAGTACATTTTGATCCTGCAAAACCAGTGATTTTTGCAAGTAGACTCTTCCTCTCACGGAATCGGCGCTGTGCTTTCACACAGAATTGGTGCACAAGATAAACCTATCGCTTTTGCCTCAAAGTTGTTAACTCAAACTCAGTGCAATTATTTACAAATTGACTGTTTGCTCGCAAGTTCTATTTAGACACGGATCACAAGCCTTGCAGTCCTTGTTTCATCCGTCAATGCCGGTTCCTACACGTACTGCTCAAAAATTGCAACGTTGGACTTTTCTTCTTACCCAGTATCAGCATGAAATTGTGTACAGATCTATGGCAAAGCGTGGCAATGCTGACGTCCCTTCTCTGCTTCCAATCCGCTCCGACTCTAATTTTGATTTCTCTCACGTATCTTGTTGCCAGATCGATGTGCAGGTCTCTGAACTGCTGCAATCTTTTCCACTGAACTACAGAAAAATTGCACAGGCCACGGAAGTGGACCCTGATCTGAAGATTTTGTTGCATTACATTCGCGCATCTTGCCCTCGCTCATTGAAAAGTATTCAGAACTCGGTAGTGCGCCGATACTTTGGTCGTCGGCATAACCTTTCAGTACAACAGAGTTGCTGAAGGATTTATTACAACTGCTTCACCAAGGACATTGGGGAATTGTACAGTTAGCGCGCTGGCACTGTACTTGGCAGGGCATGGACGCCACATTGAACAGATGACGTCACAGTGTCGCGCATGCGCGGACAACCAGTCGCCTCTGTCACAGGCATTCTCAGCTTAGGCTAACAAGGGGAGGCCGCCAATTGTGAAATTCGGATTCGATTCATACTGCGCATAATAAAAGCGCATGGCCAGAGGTGTAATGTGGCAAAGCACCAAGATGCACTTCTCAGCCGTTGTCGAGAAAATCGACAGTTAAAAGAAACCGTTGCGGTGAAATGCTCTCTACGATAAATAATTCTATATAGCGTCGTGGCGCAGCGGTAAGCGCTCGGGTTCGTAATCCGAAGGTCGCCGCATCGAATCGCCCTATGCAACCTATTTTTTTATTTAGTATTTGTTTTTCATAATTCAAATATATTTTTTTTAGTATTTGTTTTTCATAATTCAAATATATATACACATATATATAATTCCCGGCAATCAGTTGCAACAATTATGCATATAATAAGTTGTTGAAAGTCGTTTGTCGTGGAAAAACTGGCGACTTCGAACATCATTATGTTCTCCGCAAACAAAGTTGTATTTCACAAATGTTATTAATTGTCTTCATAATGTTAACCACGTATAGTTAATGGAAGACGTAGAAACGATATTCCGAAACGAATACATATAGCGTAAGTCAAACGTTCGAATTAGAATAGAGACCCCACGAACACAAATTTGCTGTGGCAGGTATGAAATATCAACTCCGTTACTCGCTCGTTACACTTGAATGACAGATGCTGAATGGGCCGAAACGAGCCGCCGCATAACAGCGTAGTTGCCTGCTAACTTCGAAAGAAGGTAGATGCGGTCCCTAGCGCAACTCATGACATTGTCGAAAATCAGTGCGGACGGGAGAGCATTGGTACACCCTGTTAAAAAAGACGAAAAAATGGAGGCGGTACAATTGGAGACCGATCCGCCTTCACCAACATGCATAAGCAGTTCATTAATACTTTATATATATATATATATATATATATATATATATATATATATATATATATATATTTGAATTACAAAAAACTAATAATAAAAAAAATCCCATGGCGCGAGATTCGATCCGGCGACCTTCGAATTACGAACCCGAGCGCTTACCGCTGCGCCACGACGCTGTAGAAAATTATTAATCGTCGAGAGTATTTCACCGCAACGGTTTCTTTTAACTGTCGATTTTCTCGACAACGGCTG